>NW_021703782.1:21556160-21662928 GCF_005190385.1 Monodon monoceros | reverse complement strand
CAGCTACTCCCCCAGCCCCTCCACCTCCTCCCCAGCTACTCCCCCAGCCCCTCCACCTCCTCCCCAGCTACTCCCTCAGCCCCTCCACCTCCTCCCCAGCTACTCCCTCAGCCCCTCCACCTCCTCAGCTACTCTCTGTGGAGGAAGCGGCATGAATGAGGAGTCGTAAAGCACATATACATACTACAGGAGTGCACACTGAATCAATGTTAACACAACACCACAAGTGACACTGCGCTGTTGTGATACAGTGGGGACACTCCCCAGTGCTGGGGAAGGTCCACCAGACCTCACAGCCACACTCAGCCACATCGTAGCAGAAACAAGCGTTGGGGAGAAGCAGGTGTTTTCAAGCCAACACCAATCCCCGTGGTAGCTCTAACTGCGATTTTGCCTAGATTTAAAGCTTTTTTTCTAAAACGCACGGCCACGACGTCAGCTTTTACTACCACCCCTGCTCCATGAACCTGAAAACGTCTAAACTCTGGGTCCATCTGACTCCAAACTCAATCAAGCCCTTTCTTTGAGAGCCTGACTGGGCTGCCCCAGAGCGACCTCTGCCCCAGAGCGACCAGTGCCAAACTGTGTGTCGGCACCACCCCCGGACTCCCCCTCAGGCCGCACCCCCTTCCACCCCTGCTGTCCACCCTCCTGCAGGGCTTTGAGAGCACACGGTCCAGACTCACCTACAGACGTCCTGGTTGGAGCCCCCTGTGCACCCGGAGTCCGTGTGATTTCAGGGGCTGAGAACCAGCAGAAGCGCCACTGCACTGCCTGCCTTTCCCTGGGTGACCCTGCCTTCCTGCTCCACACACCCTAGCTGTGCCCTGCTGGGTACATCTCCATCATACCCACCTCCCGAAATCCTGGCTGTCACTACAGCTTGGCTCACGGGCCAGGGCAGCCTGAAAACTGCCCTCAGAATGGATGCCTGGACTTGACCGAGCTTTGCTTACTGGGTCCTGTGAAAAGTTATAAGCGAGAAGAATAATGAACATCCCACCAGAAGGTAAAGGTGAGAAAGTGACTGTTCACAAGAACAAAGCAGGCACTCCTGCCGGACTCCAACAGCATCACTCATGACGGAGGTTTCTACCACGCTTTGCTGTACTCACCCCTTGCACTCTGGGTGACCCAGGGCACGTACAGTATCATGAGACAGGAGGTCACTCACGTCCCTCGTGTGCAACTCTCTGGGGTGTGCACATGCCTGACCATAAACACTGGACACCTGAAGGAGCCCTCGGTGTGGGCCAAGAGACTTGGCACCGATAACGGGGCAGCAGCCGTGCGGACCCCTGCTGCCTCTGGGAGCGGCAGTAACTTCCACTCCCCAGCAACCTCCGGATCCTTCAGAGCCCTGAGGAGGTGGGTTTCATGTGCTGCTGATGCAGAGAAAGAGACTCAGAAAATGCAACAACTGGCCTGGAGCCAAGATCAGAGCTGGGACTCCCTCCCTCCAGGGTCTCGCATTACCCGGAGGCCTTGTCAGCACCTGACAGCTCAGGACAGCCCATCACACTGGGGGTGGGGCGGGCACGTCACAGTGAGCAGGACAGAAACCACTCTCTGGGGAAGCCTCGTGTCTCCAGTTTGAGCAGATGCTCCTTCTGCCCTGGGGCCGGCAGCTCCCACCCCTCCTTCTCCAGGAACTCAGGGGAAAGATGAGGGGCGTCCCTGCTACATGGCTGGCACTTCAGAAACAGTGGTTTCTTCTCTTCACCATTTGGTGAAGACGTCACAGAATCTGCCCAGAAAGAACCATCTGGAATCTGGAGCTGGCAGAGGACTGCACTCAGGGCTGCCTGGGGCAGTATCCTGCACCCCCAGGTGCTCACGGCCCCCTCCGAGTGTCCTCCGGTAAGCACGTGTGATTGCACCAGGGGAGCAGACTCCTCTTGCCCTGCACAGGGCCTCCAGACTCAGCCCGGCTGCAGAAGGACAAGAAGGTCTCTCCTCTCGGCCAAGGCGGGAGGGACAGGCCTGGGAGCCTCACCAAGCCCAGACCCAAGCGGGGATTTCTTTTTTAAGTCCAAACCACAAAATGCCACTCTCTTTGCCTTCGTATCTAGTGATTCCTTAAAAATACACAGCAGAAGTACAAAGTCAGGCCAGCTCAACCACAGGCCATCATCCAGCTCGAGTCGGCAAAGGCCGGAGGCAACACGAGGCCCTCTTCTTTCAATCCTGCCTCCCTCCCCGGACGTGGCCTTCCCTCCCAGCTTGGCAAAACCCATTAGGGAATCCACACGCTCCGGCAAAAGTGCCGTGAAGGTCCAGGTCGCCTCACCCTGGCAGGACACAAAGGAGCAGCCATGTCCCATCATCTCGGGCCCAATTTCTCCTCAGTATTGATTTTAGACTTCCAACTGTTCTCTACTGTGCACATACCACTCGCACAAACCTTTGAGTCTGACTCGCCAGCTTCCACATCCCTTCAAGGGGACTTCAGGAACGCCAACTCAGCCCTGGACTCGGCTGAGCACCTTGCAGCAAAGCCTGTTACTTTGAGACTCTGCTGCCTCTGTACCGTGGTCAAACCACACCAGCCCCCACCTAGTCAACGGTGGACCAAGGGGCCTCTGTCTGTCTGACCCCAAGGTGCTGTGGAAGCCGCCAGGAAGGTCAGAAGGGCACACAGTCCAGAGAGACGGCCATATTGGAAAAATCAAATGCCTGTATCCCTCCAGATGGCAGGAAGGTGCCTGCGAGTCACCTCTGCTAGAATTCCCAGTGTGAAGCGAAGCCCAAGTCACAGTGAGGCATCTGAAGTAACCACACACACCCCACAGTCCGGGAATTCACTCTGAAGTCGCCACACACGGAAGAGACCACCCACGTTTCACAAGCCACTGCTGGCCGGACCCGGGTCCTATTAACCTGCAACCTGCCCGGAGCCCAGCCTAATGGCCCCAGGGCCCGCAAAGGCCCTGTCCTTTCAGCAGATGGAATTCCACAGCAGACAGGGCATTCCCTTTCTGAGCCCTGTGTCACTTTCCAGATGATTCAGAACGTGTGAGACTCGGAAAAGTGGCAGCTGGAGCATCACCATCACACTGTCATCTTCCAGGTGGAAAACTCCAGCTGAGGGGTTAACCAGCCTCGCCCTGTCTCCTGCCGCGCCCGGGAGGCACCTCCGCTCTGGGACCACTGCTAGGGAGGGGGTTAGGAATGAAGCAGGAACAGAGGCAGAGAGAGGGGTCTCTAGCCAGGAGGTCTATCCTCCCCATCATGGGAACCAAAATTAACTGAAAAATCTACATGACATTCTGAACATTCTTAAACCACATACACGAGGCCACCAGCTCCACTCCCCAACTAGGGTCGTGCCAACCTGTCCCTGTGGAGGATGGTATCTCGGCCCAGAATGACTGGGCCCAGAATGACTGGGCACAGGGGCAAGGCACCTTCCTCAGCATCGGCCGCAGTTACACCAGGTGCCCGGCCAGGGAAAGGCCTCTGAGCGCTGCACACATTCGCCACCTGGCACATGCTGGGCACCCTCGTCCAGCAACAAAGGACACGGGGATGGGATGTAGGGATGGAATACAGGGGACCCCAAATGTGGTTCTAGAACAGCGCCAACCGGAGGAGAGGACTTGGTTTTCTAACATCTTAGGACCCTTTTTGGTAAGATGCACATGGTTTTAAAGGCTGAGTAAATGTGAATAATTGTACTGCACTAATCTCTTTTCTGACCATCAGACTTACTCAGCTGATAGAAAATAGGGGTGTGTGCACACATCAAACATCCCTGTTCTGTTGAGGATGCCAAAGCTTGGAGCCCTCGCTTCCTGCTGAGCTGGACCTGGAGCACGGCCATCTGGCTGGGCCATCTGCCCCAGAAACAACCACTCCTCCTTGGGCGCCCCCTGCTAAGACCAACCCGAGGCCTGGGCGAGGTGCCGGGCCTCCTCGTGAGCATGTAGTCCCACGAGAGACACAGGGTCAGGCTTTCCTCATCCAGTGGGTCCCTGAGGACCGCCGCGTCCAAGGAGGTCCACCTGACTCCTGCTATCCTCATGTCATGGGACATGGAGCAGGAAATCATAGGGGGCAAATGTCCACCTGTGGAGGGTCTGGCAGGTGGGTCCGTTGGGTCCCTCGGGGTGGGCTGCTGCCCCCTGGGGTGGGAGTGTGCGCCTGGTGGGCTGGCCTTAGACAAAAGTGGCTTGGTCTCCGGTCCTGGGAATAGGTGCTTCCCTTGTCTGCAAAGCTGGCTGTGGGCCAGGCCTCACCCAGGCACTTCTGCTTTCCCTGTGACCACAGAGAAGGACGTGGTCTAGACAGATCCTCCTGGGCAGTGTGGGCACCACTTCCCATGAAGGTACTTCCTTATGCTCCCAGCGGTCACGGATTCAGGACACTGCCACCCCCACTGCCACAGCTTCCCTCTGGGCTCTACATTCGGTGCCACCAGTCAGGTCCCTGCTGGGGACATCTGAGTCACTGCATGTTGGACACAGCAAGGGACTCAGGCAGGCCTGTGAGCACCTGCTGAGGGCCAAGTCCAGGCACAGATATGGGGGCCGGGAATACCTGCAGCCGCCCAGGTGGGCGCTGGGCAGCAGGGCAGACGGTGGGAATCCTGGGCCAGACTCCAGGCACGCCTCTCAAAGCTGCACACATGTCAACCCGGTAAATCCTCAGAGCCCCGGAGGACTTGGCCCTTCATTTCAGACAGGAGGAAACTGAGACACAGACAGCTCTCAGCCCTGCCCGGCCCTCCACCTCTACCAGGACGGCGCTCTCCCCTGCACTGGGACCCTGACAGCACTCACACCAGCCCTTCCTCTAGATGTGGGGTGATGGGCGCCCCCAGGGAGGAAGTGCTCCCAGAAGAGCAGAAAATGAGCTCCAACCCTGGGCTGGCTGTGGGGATACCAGGAAAAGCAGAATTCTCGTCCTGATCTTTGACCTTGTCAGCGGCCAATGGGGCTTCCCTCAGGGCTGGCTTGGCCCGGCCCTGCCTACTTTCCATCAGCCCCCTGGCGTCCTTCTCAGCCTCTGGGTGCCTCACAGCCCCCCAGAGCCCTGGGTCTGGAAATTGATAAGGAGGGGCAGGGAGGGGCCCCTGGGTAGAAGTCATTCATCTCAGGCCCAGGAAGCAGCGCAAGCCAGGGCACCGACAGCCAAGGTGGCCCCAGCTCCTTCCGCAGCAATGGTCACCAGGCACCTGACCACCTGATGCAGGTCTGGAGGCAGCTCCCCCTACCCACCAGGGGCCCCGCAGCCAGCAGCCACACCATCTCTCCCTGGTTACCTCTAGTCTTAGCGTCACTCGTCACCTGTGAGAAGCCAAGCAGATGCAAGGGGTAGCGATGACTTCCCCATTATCACTGCCACAGCCTTCCCAGGGCGGGCCCAGGAAGGGAGTGAGTCAGGCCACCTATGACCGCAGGAATACACTGCCGTCTCACAGGGATTCTTCCTTCCAGCAGTGGGGTGAAGCGTCTGAAACCCACCGTCTCACCCCAGGCCTGCTCCCCACGTCACCTCTCCACTCCTCAGGGCTGGAAAGCAGAAATTTCCCCACTCCCACGTCGGAGACCCTGACCTAGGTGGATCACATCACGTTAGTAAACACATCTGCCTAACTGGGCTTATTTAAATGCAGTTTCTCATCAAAATCTCAACTTGTTCCAAGTTAGGAGCCCAGCGGACACTTTGTAAAGGACGGTTCTGGCCAAGGACGGCGGCTGCATCTCAATCTCCAGGCCATCCACATGTCCCCACCTCCAGGAGATGCCTTTCCCCAGGGCAGTCCGGGAAGCACGCCCTTTCCAAATAAATGCACTTTGCTAACTAGGTCAGGCAGGAGTGCACACTACCCATCGTTTCTTGCTAGTTTAAAAAAAAGGCGTAAGAGTGAAATGAAATAATTCATACAAACTGCAGCCTGCACAGTGAATGAAGAGGGACTACTTTCATGCTCAGAAGAATGTGGTTTCTGTTCAATGTCAAGCTGTTTCAGACGGGACATTCTGCTAGACGGGACAAACTCAACTGACAATACAACCTCATTAAAAATTCTATAACTACAACCAAAGGGGAGAGGGAGATGGGAGGAATTGGGAAACGGGGATTGACATGTATACACTATTCATAGTATGTATAAAATAGATAACTAATGAGAACCTACTGTATAGCACAGGGAACTCTACTCAGTGCTCTGTGGTGACCTGAATGGGAAGGAAATCCAAAAAAGAGGGGATATATGTATACATATAGGTGATTCAATTTGCTGTACGGTAGAAACTAACAACATTGTAAAACAGCTATACTCCAATAAAAATTAATTTAAAAATAAACAAATAAATAAGAACTATGTTAACAACAACAACAAAAAAAAAAACAACTCCATAACTACAACACTTTGGAAAAGACATTTCCGAAGTTGCTGCTTCACCCTGACCTGTGGTCAGAGGGGGGCACCCAGTGGGTGGCTCTGCAGGAGGCTGCCCAGGACAGGCTTCAGGCTTGGGATGGCAACCACACCCAAAGCATCCACGGGTGACAGAAGTTTCTAGAAACATTTCAGCCACAGGGAGGGGATTACTCAGAGGCGAGGACATACATAACAAGGCTCTCCCAACTTGCAGACCAGAAACTTGAAGCTTCTGCTCCAGCTTGCCCAGCCCATCCCTGGCGCCCCGGACCCCTACCCTGCGAGGTCCCTGGGGCATCTCTCTGCTCTCTCCAAAAACCAGGAGAGCCGCGCTGGGTAAGCCCCCTCCCTCCCTCCCGCTCATGCACGGAACCCACCGTCAGTGGATTACAAGCCCCTCAGTCTTCAGTGTGAAACAACTTACTGCCTTCCTGGAGGTGCCTGCTGCCAGGCTGCCAAGCCTCCCCCAACACCCCGACCCTGGCAGGAGCTGGCACCTGGCCAGCAGCACAGCCCGTGGACCACGTCTTTCCAGGCCAAGGGGACCTGCAACAGTTATTGCTCACTGGTGAGGGCGGAGCTGGGCCTGGCTTTCTGGAGGAGTCTAACAAGCTCTGCCACGCTTCTTTCCTCGGACTCAGCAATCCTACAAGTTCAAAAGGATGCCAGCCCAGGAATCTTTACCTCCATGTCACTTTAACGAAAATAAAAATTTATAATCTAAATGTACACTCATCAGGAACTGGCTAAATAAATAATAATATTATAGCACGCTCTGCCATCAAGTTAATGCTTGTTGACAAACACGGATGAACACAATACATTATTAAATGCAAAGAGGAGACGATAAAACAGCACTTAAATGTAAGCTTATTCATGTAAAAAAATAGCCAGGAAAGCTCACGCCCAGAAGGGTGTGGGCATCACTGTTCCAAGCGCTCACTGGAGCTCAGTCCCTGATCCCAACAGGGCAGCATTACCTGCCTTTGCAGGGGAGCTCTCTGGGGCCAAGTGCACCTGATCTTGGAGCCCAGGGCACCAGGCAAGCTGGTCATGATCGTCTGTCCGAGGCGGAGAGGGGGCAGGTGCGGGAGGTGCTCAGTTTTGGGCAGGGGGCTTCTGGGGCATCTTTAAATATTTTCTTTAGACTTTTCTGTATCTTCTCATTTTTTTACATTAGGAAATGCATTTTTCAGTACTTTTCTTACAAAACAGTCATGTCATTTCCAAACAACAGCAGTTTCTCCAGATTCTTTCAGTCTTGTTGCCCCTAGGCCACCCTACAGCGAAGGGGAAGGTGGCCCCGAGTCCCCCCAAGAGTGCAGTCCTGCCATCCTCACAGCCGCATTCGAGTACTTCCAGTCCTCAGCCAGACCAGAATCTGCACTTTCAAATCCCCAGCACGACTCTAGTTACCCATGTCTCCATGTCCCAGTCACACCACATTCCCCTCTGCATCTGTGCTGCCCTGCCCCATCAAGTCTGACCCGTCCATTTACCCAACAAGAGAGACGTAAATTAGTCCGGGTGCTGGGCCCAGCTGCCTGGGTTTGAGCTCTGGGTCCCCTTACCAGCTGTGTGACACAGGCCAGCTATTTAACCCCTCAGCCCCTCGGATTTTGAGCTGTAAGACAGAGCTGGCCTCAAAAAGTACGTGGGTTATTATGACACCACTTGGCACGATAGATGGTAACCACTAATGTCACAGATGATATGAAAATCTACCACGGAATGGCCTGGGCCGTTTGCTAAGCCTTTAACAAGATCATCACACTGTAGCTGCCGAATCCTGCTAAGGGCAGCAGCCATAAAAAAACAATTCTGCCGGGACTTCCCTGGTTGCACAGTGGATAAGACTCCACCTGCTAATGCAGGGGACACGGGTTTGATCCCTGATCCAGGAAGATCCCACATGCCTCGGGGCAACTAAGCCTGTACGCCACAACTACTGAAGCCCGTGCGCCTAGAGCCCGTGCTCCGCAACAAGAGAAGCCACTGCAATGATAAGCCCTAGGACTGCAACAAAGAGTAGTAGCCCCCGCTCGTCGCAACTGGAGAAAGCCCGCACGCAGCAACGCAGACCCAACGCAGCCAAAAATAAATAATTAATTAAAAAAACAAAACAAAACACACACACCAACTCTGCCAAGTTTCACGTTTTGCTCTTTCGACAACAACTTTTCCCCAAAGAAACTGATCAGAGAGGGAAGGAGCTTTGTCCTTGGCGTCTGAGGAAATCCACCTCTTCTGCACACCTCCAAGCAGCACTGATCTCAGCCTGTGACTCCCATGTCCTGTCCTAAAAGATGTCACCCTGCAGGGTGGCACCTGCTTACCAGAGGACATCTTGGGACAGGTGTTGCTGACGAGAACAGCTGCCTCATGCAGTGACCTAACATTCATACTCCACAGCAGAAAGAGTAAGAAGACCCGTGGAAGGGAGGAGGGCACTTGGGCAACCTGTGAAAGCCAAGGCCAGGAGAGGCATCCCCTGGCCTTGCCGGCGCACCAGAGTGAGGCTCACACGGGGACAGCGGGAGCAGTGCCCACAGCTCCAGGCGCCTCAGACACCTGCACTGGCTCTCATGGTTTGTTGGGAAAGAGACTTTGCCTCGGTAGGGTCTGGGAAAAGTTTCTGATACAGTCTTTACCTGAAAGGGGATGATATCAACAGTACCTCTGGCGGAAAGTGTAACCATTTCCAAAAGCTTGTTCCTGCATTAAACCCACCTCCCCCCCACACACAGCCGAGAGCACAGCCAAATCCCACCCCAGAGAGGGCACTCCCACCAAAACCCAAGTTCACAGAGTCCAGGGGTACGGCATCCTGCACACCCAACCCAGCAAGAGCTGGTAGGGTAGGGAGGGGGGTGCTGGCGTAATACTCAGACCTTCTAACTTTCAGGAAATTATACAGAACAAGCCAAAAACAGCCATAAAGGAAATGAATCCACTGGCCTGGCTGGCACAAAGCTAATCTAGAGCCACACAGATGCTTCTCGAAACCAGCAGCCCTATTGAGGGGCTAAGACACTAAATCCCACAGAAACATATAAGCTGGAAAAGATGCGTCCCAGGTCCCAAGCCACAGCAGAAGAAGGGGCTTGAATCTAAAGTCCAACTGGGGTAGTTTGTTGAATTAAAAGGTCGCATAGGGCTTCCCTGGTGGCGCAGTGGTTGAGTCTGCCTGCCGATGCAGGGGACATGGGTTCGTACCCCGGTCTGGGAAGATCCCACATGCCGCGGAGCAGCTGGGCCCGTGAGCCACGGCCGCTGAGCCTGCGCGTCTGGAGCCTGTGCTCTGCAACGGGAGAGGTCACAACAGTGAGAGGCCCACGTACCGCAAAAAAAAAAAAAGGTCACATAAGCTAAACTGTGTCACTGGAGAGGACACAAAGAAGGTCTGTGAGAGGGCATAATCCAACCAGAGGCAGGGCCAGGGGCACCAAGGCAGCCAGAGCCAGGCTGCTGGGCCCTGCACCTTAAACCAGCAGCAGCCCGGACAGCACCGAGGAGGGGGTTGGCTGCGGGGCCCTGCTCACTTCTCCTGCTGGGCACCTGGGAAGGCACTCCTCCTGCCCTGTTCACACTGTCCTCTGTCCTCTCCAAACCGCATGCCTGGGGCCCATGGCTGCTCGCCTGGCCCTGAACGCATGAGTGCCTCATGTACAGTGCACGCTCGGTCAGGTCCCTCGGCAGGAAGAGACGCTGGACCAGGGATGACTGATCCTGCCCCCGAGCAGGGGGCTCCTTCTCAGTGCAGCTGAGGTCAGGGCAGAGTGCCAGCACACTTCCTGCTCCCACCGTCCAAGTCCCCCAAGACACACCACCTCCTCCTTCCCTCCTGTTGTTAAATCCTACTGCCCTTTGCAAGCCAGCAGGACTTCCAGCTGCTTCTGAGCTGCTCTAAACCCCTGCAGCACCTGCAGTCTAGAAGGGGATGCAAAGCTCCATGCCAGGCCAGCAGTAGCAGCAGCGGAGTCCACGGGCACATTCACGGCTCCCCAACAGCATTCCAAGTTTGCACAAGCTATGTCTGCTTAAGCCCTCTAGGTACTTCTTACCTAAAGTTTGAATACCACTGGTCTACATGACACAATTTCACACTAGATTTTACATTTTCTTTGCTGGTCAGTGATGGTTTCATTTATCTTGTCTCCATAAGTGATTGTGAAGCTCCTCTTAGCACAAAACCACATCTTAACGGACCTACGTTGGTTTCCTATGGCTGCTGTAAAATAATACCACAAACTTGGTGACTTAAAACAGCATAAATTTATTATCCCAACTGTTCTGGAGGTCAGAAGTCTGACATTGGACTCACTGGGCTAGAATTCAAGAGCTGGCTGCATTCCTTCTGGAGGTTCTGTGAAGAATTGTTACCTTGCCTTTTACAGCTTCCAAAGGCCTCCTGCATTCCTTGGCTGGTGGCCCATTCCTCTACCTTAAAGCTAGTGAAGAGCACAGGCCAAAGAGCCCGCTTGAGCATAAGGATTATTTTGAGCTGAAGGCAACTGAGAACAGCAGATACAAGAAAAGCTCCCTGCCCTCCCCCATTTGCCTAAAAGCAGGACATAAATTCTCTCCGTAAAAGTGTACCGGAGATGACACTGAGATGAGTCTGCATAATTAACCTTACTAAACATCCTTTATCTACCATATGCTTCCTAGTCACCTTCCCACAATTTACTATCCCTAGGGACCCAACCCCACTTTCCTTCGTCTTGTCACTTCAAAATTTATTGCCCTTTGTTAAAGTAATATATAAGACCCAAGTTTAATTGCTTCTTTGGGTTTTTACTTCTTTTGTGTGAAGTCCCTGTGCATATAACAATATTAAATTTTGTATGCCTTTCGCCCCTTTAATCTGCTGTCAGTTTAATTCACAGGCCCCAATCACCAAACCTAAGAGCAGAGGAAAAGTTCTTCCTCCCCTATGCCAGCAGCACAGCATCTTCTCTCTTCTCTGCCCTTCTGACTCTCTTATTACGATCCTGTGATTACATTGAGGGCCTACCCAGATAAACCAGGATAATCTCCCTATCTCCAGATCCTTAACTTAAATCACATCTGCAAAGTCCCTTTACCGTGTAAGGCAACACAGTCACTCCAGGGACTAGAATGTGGACGTGTTTAGGGACCTGCAGACCCCCTAGCAGAGCCCTACTGCCATTCAGTAATGTGGCCCTACAAGAGCACAACTCCTAATTTTTCTCCTAGAAAAAAATAAGGTTTTTAGGTGGTCTCCCAATTTCTTGATACTGAAAAGTAATTAAGATTTACTTTTTTAATACTGGGAAGTCCAAACAAGACCCATCTGCCTTTGAGGGCTGAGTTAGCCAGCTGGCCTGAGAGCTAAGAGTCCACGTAGGTGCCCTGTTGGATGGGGGCCGCTGAGAGGGGAGAATGCCACTCCTGCACACCCTCCATGAGGTCAGACAGCGTTGGAGATGCCAACACAGAAATCCAGGCTAGGAAAAGTCAGGATGAGGGCAATCGTAAAGTAGCATGTATTTTAAGAATGCTGGTTGAATAAAAATGCAAATGATTGTTAATAGGAACTAGAAAATAAGAAGGAAACCACACATTCCAAGGTAATCTTGACTTGATGAGTCATTCAGATGCAAATTTTATCCCAATTTTGGAAGGATTACAAACACCCCCATTCACAGCCCTATTCCTATGTTAATTCTAATCTCAGAACTCTCCCTCCACAGTTCCCAGCCTGGGCACTTTCCCGCCACTGTCTCTTTTTATGAGGCCCTTAAGCACAGGCAGCTTTTTCAAGCTGGCACGGCAGAATTTCTGGTGTGTCTCTGGCCACCCCACCCCGTTCTGGACCCCCAGGGACAGAGCCCTCCCCAGTTCTCAGACTTTCACACACTTGAGTCCGACTGGACTCAAGGCCCGTGGCCTTCATCGGCTTCTTACCAAGCACATATGAAAGGGAGAAACCAAGAGACCTAAGCAATCCAAACAATAAAGGGAGGTGACAAACGACTCCCTGCCCCATATCCACATCTGCTGTGACACATCCACAGGGACCTGAATCAGCTGCCCAGGTAAAGGACCCAGGAGCCTCTCCTGGCCAGCAGAGCACCTGCCCTGCATCACAGCCTCAGCCCTGGACGCCTGCTGACCTACTGCATGGACAGATGGACTTCTCACAGACAAACTCCTCCAGTCCTGTAGAAGAGTGACTGGTCATTCAAGCCCTGGTCACTCGGGTGGGGGGACAGAAGGACACCTGCCTGCTTACTCAGCCCGCTCCCATTCAACTGAGCCGTGAGAAGTGGGAAAACAAAACCCCATCGGCACGAATAGTAAGAAGATGCTGGGATGCACTAAGTACTCAGCCTTACCGTACACATCTCCTCGTCAATGAAATGGGGATGACTGGAACTCATCCCAATTATTGAGAGGATTAAACAAGGTGCCACATGTCAGGCACTCAGAACTAAAAAACCAAACTCTGATTTTTATACATTCTTCTACCCGGTAGTTTATAGATCCTTCTGGATTCTTCTAGTAGGAAATAACAAATCATACCATCTGGAAAAACGAAAGGAAGAAAAGAAAATGCTGAGCCTCTTGGCAGCAAACCCTAAAGAGCCAAGCCCCTGCTGCCAGGCCCGGCGGCCTCCCCTCTCCTGGGGCCACACTTGCTGCTGGCTCCCTGACCCCACCCTGGCCACGGGCAGGATGGCGCTCAGGATGCGGTCTGGCCCGGACGCCCCATCCTCACGGGGAGCTCTGCTGCCCAGGGCGTCTGTCCTGACACCTGGGTCTCCAGGGTGCAGCCCGGGTGGGGCCACAGGGACGGGCCACGGGCAGCTGGGCCCACTGGGGCCACGACAAGGCGCCGTTCAGCAGCGGGACAAGGGTCCGCAGTGAGCCTCCCTCGGGCCATGGAACACGCTTGCCCCATTCTTGTCCCTTTCAATGGCCGGCTGTGCTCCATCGATGTGGGCCCGATTGTTCTCCTGTGTGGGCTCATTCAGGGGGGTGGGCAGGGCCAGCCCAGGCCGAGAGAGGAGGAGGCAGGAGCTCCTGTCCCCAAGAAGAAAGGCCCTTAGAGCCCTGCAGGGAGGGGGGAGGGGTCCTGCCGAGGGCGCGCCCCTCGGTGCCCAGGGATCACACAGGCCTGGCCACGCAGTCACCGAGGGCCTCTGGGCTCCGGGGCAAGAATGGGAAGCTGCCCTTCTTCCTGGCTCCCCTGCAGGGCCCCGGGCAAGCCCCTCAGCCCCTCCAAGAGTCAGTGTCCAGCCTTGAAAACAGGGAGAGTCGTGGCATCTGGTCATGTGGTGGCTGCAAGGTGGCAACGAGGGTGAATGGGGACGTGGTGTGTGCAGAGCACCTCTGCACCGCTGGCCAAAAACCAACGCGGGAAGAAGTGCTGGTAAAGGAGCGCCTCTTCTGTCTCCTGACCACTGCCCATCGGCACATCTCCCATGAGCGGGCCTGGGACCGCCACACCGTCTGTGGGGTTGGCTGGGCGGGGGCACACGAGCACCAGTGTGGCACTGGCCATCCCCCGCGGGGGCTGGAAGGGGGCACAGCGTGGGGATGGTGGTGCCCACACATGGTCGTGAACAAACACGAGGAGATGGGCAGACACCGCAGGCTCAGCCTCCCAGACACGGCTTCCAACCGGCACCCAGCACCACACCAACCTCCCCTTCCCCAAAATGCAGCACCTGCACCTCTGCTGCTGCCATGAGCAACTCTGGGCTCCATGAGGGGAGGACACAGGCCTGGGACACAGCGGTATCTGGTGACAGCAGGCGCCAACCCACACGTGCTGCCTGCCACAGGCACAGACTCTGGTGTCTACCTCTGGTTATGCGGCCACCAGGACAGAGGACTGGCTGACAAGTCCTGGGCTGAAGGAAGCTGGGTCGTGATATGGGCAGACACAGATGACTGCCACGCACACTGGGTGTCTGAGCCTCAGTCATAAGCTGGATTGGGACTGGCCACACCCATCTGACGGACGGAGCTACACTGTATGAGAGGTCCACGCCCTGCCCCGGCAGGACAGTAACTTGCTCTGTCCCAGACCTCAACTCTAAAATCCCTTAAACACAGCAACCAGGTCCATCCCACCTGCTGAAACAAACAGCGCCCAGGCAGCTACCAGCACGATGGCCTCTGCCCTTTCTAACTGGATGGTTCCTAATGAGCCACAGAGGCAGTGGGAGGGGTCAGTCTGCGCTAGATGCAGTAAGACTGTGACAAGGGGCGGTGATGCAGACTCTGCAGGGAGCAGCCCCACCTGACCCAGGCACCTGTCCCGTGACCTCTCACACCTTCCTCTCCCTCAGAGCCTTTGGTGACAATGCCCTGAGCTGCAGGCTTGGAGACAAGATGCAGGAGAAGCAGGAGGGCCACAGCTGGGGTGGGCTCTGGGAACGCCACGCCCTGGGATGGCTTGGGGTCGACTTCCAGAGCCTCCCAGGGCCTTGTGATGGTTCCCATCAAAAGTCCAAGAAGACATGCTCCGTGACTTGGTCGATGGAGCCAGGTGACTGTGACCCTCAGCTAGTGACAGAGCTGGGCTCATGAAATTCGGGAAAATATTAATCTATCCCATCATGAGTTAAAAGCTGCTCCAGTCAAACCAGCATTATGAAAACACTTTATTTTGTTCATGAGAAACACGAACGTTTCTGGCTTTAAAGATATTTTGAGGCAATGGACTGAAATATTCTTTATACTCATTGACTAGAATTATAAATAACTTATGTATTGTAGTCTGCAACATGCTTTACAATTTTAGAATATTTTCATAGACTTATAATATATGAGCTATCTGTTTTAAAAAACAGAGTTTCTTTGAATCCTTTACGGTCTGCTTGCTGCGAGTCAAAACCACTCTGGTCTGTAAATTGCCTACGAAGATGATTAGCTCTGAAGGCAATTTTCTTAAAGTAGCAGTAACATTAAAAGAAACACTTGGGGGCTTCCCTGGTGGCGCAGTGGTTAAGAATCTGCCTGCCAATGCAGGAGACACGGGTTCGATCCCTGGTCCGGGAAGATTGCACATGCCACAGAGCAACTAAGCCGGAGCGCCACAACTACTGAGCCTGCGCTCTACAGCCCATGAGCCACAACTACTGAGCCCATGCACCACAACTACTGAAGTCCGCGTGTCCTATAGACTGCGCTCGGTAACAAGAGAAGCCACCGCAATGAGAAGGCTGCGCACCACAACGAAGAGTAGCCCCTGCTCCCTGCAACTAGAGAAAGCCCGCATGCAGCAACAAAGACCCAACGCAGCCAAAAAAAATTAATTAATTAATATTTAAAAATTAAAAAAAATAAAATCTGTGTCTTAAAAAAAAGGAAACACTTGCGGAAACACTTTTCTTCTGTGATTAAAGAGTTCACAAAAAAAATTAAGGTACCAAACAAGAGGCTAAGGGTTTCAAACAGCAGCCTTTGCCTTCCGCAAATAACGAGATGCAAAATTTAATTCCGCTTCCACTGAAAAGGTGCTCCTCTGATCAGCACTAGCTCAGCAGACCAATCTCAAGATCTCTGCAGCCCACCACAGACCTCAGTCCCCAGAGTGTATCAATGCGTCGATTCAATTTATGGTAAACAGCTAGAGAAGTGTCTATTTTTATAAACCTATTTACAGGTACTTGCACCTTTACAAAAAGTTAGCAAAGAACCAAATGCACAAACTTAGGTCAAATGAAAACCAGCTGACCCATGTTCAAGCTCACCACATCTTAGCATCAATTTTAAGCATGAATACAACCTTATTTGGCTCAAGAATGCTCTGTATAATAATTCTGCAGTCAGTGCATGGCCTTGGTCACAGCTGCCAAGAGCCAGCTAGGGTAAGCAAAAGCGCCAGGGACAAACCAGCCTGCCTTCAGTCTCACCAAGAACAGTCCAGACAGACAATGGAGGCCCAGTGGTCATCACCTGCCCTCTGACCTGATCCTCCCTGTGTGGGTCACCCAGGACATGGAGCTTCTCTCCTATAGCCCCTCACCTGTACACACCCTACACACTGCTGTTCCCAGCCACGCTGACCCCTTTGGCCCTGTCCTCTGCTCGGGCACCTTCCACATATCAGCCACTCAGGGCATCCTCCACACCCTTCAAATGTGGCCCAATACCCTCTGGGTAACATGTCCCTGATTTTCCAGAAAAAAAGGAGGCCACGATGGACAGACCATCATGGGGGCTCTCAGGGGGTCTGCCTGGTGGACATGCCATCTTGGGTACTCTCAGGAGGGTCTGTTCAATGGACAGGCCACCCTGGGGACTTTCGGGGGTATGAGTGGTGGATGAGCCATCATCCAGTTGGGGGAAACATGCGTTTCCAGGCAGACAACCCAAAGGTGCTGAGGCGAGAGCCCAGCATATCAGGGCCAAAGCCAGAAGAGAGATGTGGCCAGAATGCAGATACTGTAAGGGTGACCCTGGGCTCTGGCCTGGGGCCAGGCTGTGTCAGGATGCCCCCACCACAAGAAGGGGGCAAAGGGAGCCCAGAGGCAGGAAGAGTGAGAGGGCACAAATCACCTCCCGCCCAGAACTAGGGCTTCCTTCTCAGGGCTGTAGGGTCCCAAACGCCTGGCCCCCTCAGCCCACCTGCCATCAAGGCTGCTTCCTGCGGGCATAACTCCTGGGTCGCTCTCACCATTTCCACCTCCACACCACACCAGTGCTTTCTGTTTCCAGCTTTCCTACCTGGACCTGCACTAAAATCCCATTGAACTGTGGCCTCTGATCAGCCACGCAGCAACAGGCTCCACCGCTGGGACAAAGGGCTGGGGGCTGGCAGTAGGGTGACCTCCTCACGCAGGGGGCTATCACCCAGCAGGGCAGGGAGGAGGCAGACGTGGGGGACCGACAGCGCCTCCCACGCACGGCACACGCCCCACAGCTGGGTTTAAACGTCTCTCCTCCCCACTGGACACGCAGCTCGATGTGCACATGCCCGAATCGTGCAGGTACGGACTCGCTGACTGTCACAGGCAAGGCTGGCGAGCTCGCATGTTACTAATGCCCCCTCCCCGGCCAGGCCACCGGGAGTGCGTCACACGTCCTTCCCACCCCTGCCGGCCACAGCCTCTGGGCCCCAACTAGGTTTACTTCCCCTGTGCGGCCTGGGTCATGGTCAGTGCCACAGCAGTGGGAGGGGCTGTGTGGGACAGAGGCCAAAGAGCTGCCCGGCACCCAGCCACAGCCCCACAGGCGCAGAAGGAGTGGCTGCATGTTCTCAAGCTCCCCAGTGTCTATTAAATATAAAAAGCTCTGCAAGGAGCACTGAACTTCTTACTTGGTCACAGCAGCACAGGAGGAATTATAAGGAAGCCAAGTGCCTGCAGAATCTCAGGAGCGGGGGGGCTTGCAGCAAGGAGAGGCAAGTGTCAGCGCGAGCTGAAACATCAGAAGAAACTACCTGGCCAGGGGCACCTCCTCTGCTGGCTGGAAGTACGGAGTCCAAGGTGAAATTTGGAAAGACAGATGAGTTTCACTTCTGCAGGCACCCGACAGCTGGCAAAGAATCAGCACCACACACCCTCCCCACCTCGAGCTCTTGTGTCAAAACCCACTCGTGGGGGGGTAGAGCCATGCAGGCCTGGAGGGGTCAGCACTAGACACTGCCCGGCATGGCCGGGGTCCTTGGCCCGCCCTCCTCACCCCTTCCCAGTAAGGAAGCAGACAGACCACCAGGCACAGACCCTGGATCAGCCCTGGGACCTGGTTCAAGTGCACCAGGCAAACACCCACCCCTCGGTGTGCCAGGACTGTCTGCAAACCCTGTCACAAGCGGCCAAGCCCGAGTCTAGAGGACCCGAGTCACCCAGGAGGAGCACGCCTAACAGCGGGCAGACACCACCCCTGCAGCAGCGCCAACTGCCCCCCACCCTCCTCCTTCCTCCCCACGGGGCCTGCCCTCCACCCACAGGAAGGCACCTGGTTCACCTTCCACTGACTGCACAGCAGGTGTGCACAGTCCAGTTGTTCCTGCAGAGCCTCCAGCCACCCAGGTGTCTGGGGGACAAATGAGCCCGCCTGCACAGTGTATCCTGCACCCTACCCACCCGTGGCTGCCACCCGAGAAGCAGGCTGGGCCACCAGCAGCTGCCAAAGGAGGACCTTCGCAAGGCAGAGTGACAGGACAGCCCTAGGCCTGCAGCACCTACACCCTCCCCCCGCCCCACCCCACCCCCTCTTCTGCTGAGCCCAGCTTCCTTCTGTGAGCTTGTTGTCATCCTGTGTGGGGTGAGGTGTATGCAGCTCAAGGCACACCTCCACCTGCAGTGTGGGCGGGGCTAGGGCCACAAGAGGGTCAGCACAGGCCCTGACCACACCAGGCTCCCAGTGTAGGTGCAGCCAGGCCAGCTTGGGCAGCACACTGGGAGCTTGGGCACAGAGGGTGTTTGGGGGACACAGAGGACATGTGGGGAAACAGAGCACTGCTGCTCAGAGGGCCCGAGTCAGTGCTCAGGTGTGAGCTCCTAAGGGCAGCCGTCAGACACAGGGTACCTGGGAACAGCCGCATTCACACACGCCAACGGCACATGCACCCCACCACGTACACACACGCCCCACCAAGTGCAGAGTACTAGCACCCACACCCAGAGAAAAGCCACACCATGGCAAGTCCCCGACACAATGGTGGAGCCAGTGCAATGTATTATCTTTTCACTCCCCCCATGATAAACTTGTTCTCTGTTTAGTGCCTTTTCCCTTGGACACTACTATTTCACTTGTTTAATGATCTTTAAAAATTCTGCACGTGCAGAGGGGTAATTTTATGCAATGCGATGGTCGTTGTGTCCCTTTCCACCTGGCCCTCCCTCCAACCTCCACCATACCTTTGTGCCCACTGCCCCTGGCAGCACAGCCACCGTGTGTCCACCCAAATCTTCCTCTGCCCAGGAGCCATGAGACACATGTAAATGTGGACACGCAGTCATGAGTGCATATATAAGAACAGTCCTGTAACATCTCATTGTGAACACAGAGCTCAGCAAGGGGGTAGGGTTCCTTCATCTGCTATCGAAACACACTGTACATACAGCCGCTACCAATGTAAAGTTGGAAAATGGAAGACAAACAGGCCAGTGGTATGGAATGGAGAATCCCTGAAGGTAACCAGTTTACATGAGACCATACTATACCACAGAGCTGAAGTTCAGTTCATTGATCAAAGGATGGATTACTGAATAATTAGTGCTGGTACACTGGAAGGAAATAAAACCAGACTCCCCTCCCTCAAGCATCTTACTCCATATTACGCAAAAGCATTTTAGACACACTCAGGAGCAGAATCTGTACACAAAACAATAAAACACCTGCCAGGAAATCAAGAGACAGCCTGTGGAATCTTCCTAACAAACATGGGTACCTAGAAGTCATAAGAGGAAAGAAAGACATATTCGACAATAAAATGATTTCATCTTGATGGCAAATGACACGTTAATAAAAGTAATTAGCAAACAACAGAACTGGGAATAAATGTTTTCAAGGCAGAAAATCAACAACATTTGTAACAAATAAACAGCCCCTACAAATGGATAAGGGAGGGGAAAGCACCCTGAGAGAAACACGGGCAAAGAACACAAACAGGCATTTCACAGACAGAGGGATCTTTTGAGCAAAGACCCTAAACTCACCAGATTCAAAGAGACATATGTCAAGGGACAAAGCTGCAGCTCTGCCCCTCTCAGACTGACAAAGTCCAAAAGACTGCTCATGTCCACCGCTGAGAGAGCATGCAGGATCAGGGCACACGCTCATCCATGCAGGGAAGAGACGGGCTGCTAGATCTTTTTGAAAAGTTATCTGGCATGATCTATGAAACAAAGAGACACACACCCTGCCCCAGCAGTGCCACTCCCTGAAATCCATGCCTGAATAACAGCCCCATGCGTGTGGCTGGGGTGGGGTATTTACGGTAGCACTGTTTACACTGGCTGTGTTCTTTTCCTGTGGCAGCTCTAACAAATGACCATAAACCGGGTGGCTTAGAACAACAGAAATCTATTCTCTCACAGTTTTGGAGGCCAGAAGTCTGCAATCAGTTTCACTGGGCTGAAATCATGGTGTCAGCAGGGCCGCGCTCCCTCTGGAGACTCTGAGGGAGAATCCTTCCTTGCCTCGCCCAGCTTTTGGTGGCTTGTGGCATTCCTTCGTTTGTGGCCACTGTATTCGTCAGAGTCCCCAGAGAAACAGGATCAATAGGATGTGTATATAGAGAGAAAGAGATTTATTATAATGAATCTGATCACATGACCATGGAGGCTGGAGAGCCCTGAGATCTACAGTCAGCAAGCTGGACCCAGGAGAGCTGAGGGGACAAGTTCCATTTCTGGTTCATATCTGAAGACAGGATAAGACCAATGTCCTAGCTCAAAGAGAGCCTGGCAGAGAGAGGGAATTCTCTCTTACTCCGCCTTTCTCCTCTATTCAGGCCCTCAACTGATTGGATGAGGCCCTCCCACGTGGGGGAGGAAAATCTGCTTTAGTCTGTCTACAGATCCAAGTGCTAATCCCACCCAGACACGCCCAGGATCAGGTTTGACTACTATCTGGGCACCCATGGCACAGTCAAGCTGACACACAGAATCAGCCATCACACCCACATCACTCTGACTCTCTGCTTCCATCTTCTCATCACCTTCCCCCCGTCTTTCACATCTCCCCTGCCTCCCTCTCATAAGGACACGTGTGATGGCATTTAGGGCCCATCAGATAAGCCAGGATCACCTCCTCATGCAAGATTCTTAACTGAATCACATCTGCCAAGATCCCATCACTAGAAAAGGTAACATGCAGAAGTTCCAGGGATTAGAATCTGACTTCTTTGGGGGCCATTCTTCATCCTACTACAGAGAACCAAAAAAAGCCATCTTGGAGCCTGAGTGAGTGGCTCCAAGTGGGGCCTGGTCCAAGATCATAATGAACACTGACCAGTCGGTAATTAACCCACCGCCCCCCCACCCTCAAAGATGGCCAAGAAGACAAAGACACACGATCTTGTCTCCATAATGAACACAGCTGGGCCTCTCTCAGGTTCTAGTGAGGACACTTTTGCTGCCCATGGCATTTTCCTGCAAAACTGAGTGCCCCCTTTGACTCAAAGGCATGGGCCATCCAAGACCCTGGAGAGCCATGTCTTTCCAACGAGGCAGCCATGTCTTTCCAACAAGGCAATGAAGGCATGAAGAGTATCCGTACAGGGCTTACATAGAAGGATGGAGGCACCCCCTTTCCAAACCCACCTTCTGCTCCCCAAACCAAGCTGGGCAGAGTCCTCAAAGCCAGCCATGCCAGGGATGGGGGAGGGGCTCTGCCTCACCCACATTCCTGCTGCTCTCTCCCCGCCTCCAGACAGCTTAAGGCTCCACCACTCACACCCTCTTCCTTCCCGTACAGCCACCTGTCTAAGTCTCCCATCAAGGGCTATCTCACCCCAGGGGCCCATCCTCGTGTCCCCCACAGGCCAGTCTCACTGATGGACGCATGCTTGAGGGACATCTCCAGGCAAGGCTGCCTGCTCTCTGGGAGAACTTGCTGCTGAGCTCCAGCTGGGAACTACCCCTCGGGGCCACTCCTTGGACATCTCCCCAACTCCAGGCGTAGGCTCCTAGGGCCTCCTCCCCTCCAAACTTCACGTGTCCCCAAGCCACACTCCCCGTCTCCCAAGGTTGGGATGCCTCCTAGACAGCCCGGGTGGAGCTGGCCTGTAAGTGGACCCTCCATCCTTCCAGTTGCTCAGCCAAAACCTCGGTGCATCCTTGGCCCCCACCCCATCCCCGATCCAACCTGGCAGCAAGTCCTCTCAGCTCCACCTCCAAATAAATGCCCAATCGGGCCATCCTCCCACCCCTACTGCTATACTCTGGCCCAAGCCACCACGTCTCTCCCTGGATTACCTCACAGCCTCCTAACAGGGTGCCCTGTTCTACCTTCCAGGGTCCATTCTTCCTAGAGGCCTGTGGTCCTGTCCAAACCCTTGGCTCCCAGGGCTCCCACCTCAGCATCCCTGAGCACAGATAAACTCACCATCTACCTACCTCTTCTCCTTTCACCTGTCCCTCCTGCACACTCCTGCCTCAGGACCTTTGCAGCTGCTGTCCCCTTTGCTTGGAACACTCCTCCCCAAACCCAGGCCCAGCTCCTGTCTTTTCTCAACAAACTGCCCCTTCTCCGCTTGACTTCTCTTCTTTGCACCCACCACCATCTCACCCCTCCCATATCTGACTTACTGATCCCCTTTGTGGCCCGTCCTCCCCAACACGAGAAAGCTCTCTCCACTGTGGAAAGCCCGGTGCCTAGAGCATGTGGGGCACAGCTCAGGAGTTCAGTATGCTGTTCGAGTGATGGGCCCCAGAGGGACCTGTCCCTCCCCGGCTATCAGGGAGAGCTGGGGCTCCACACCCTGGGCTAGCCATGCTCTCCCGCCATGGGAGCGGGGCCGCCCTAGGGGCCACAGCTTGCCCGCACTCCAAGTGTGCACGAACACCACAGGGCAGGGCAGATGTGGAACCCGGAAGCCTGTGCATGCCATGAAAACGTGTCGGATGCACCAGAAAGGAGTTTACTGAAAGGCTGTTTCACTGGCTTCACCCATGCACATGACAGCATCACCACATGCTCACTCTTTTCAGAGAAAAACAGGCTTTTGTGGGATATAAATAGCCCAGCCAGATGTGGGAAGGCCTATGGGTCTCTCCCAGGACTCAGGCCACGTGCCCTGCAGCTACTCAAACAGCAGCCCACATTCACCAGCTTGTCAGCGGGGCTTCCAGGGGCGGAAGAGGGTTAAACGGTGGTCCCTCCTCCCACCAGATCAGTGGCAGGAGTTCATCAAAGCCATCGCTGACACACAGGCTTGGCACGCCAACCAGCACGCACAGGCCACAGCTGTAAGTGGAAGATCAGGCCAGATGCACTGCACGTTTCTTCATCCATGGAAATCAGGGAGACAAAAGCCCAGACAACGGGGAGCCCGGAAAACAGGGAGTCCGGATAAAGCGCAGCCTGAATGACAGGGAGCTGGGATAGCCTTTCAGGGGAGCAGCGTGCTCACCAAAGCCAAGTGCTCGGTTCCCCATGCAAGAGAAACACCATCTGAGCACAGAACCCATTTCTTGGATGAGGCCCAGCAGGCTATGTGTAATTGTCTGCAGAAATGCAAAAACAATAGCACTTAGAGCTGGTTTCAAGGTATTCTCAAAGCCTGATGTACCTACCTGTTCCTAATCTGTGCCTCCCAGCCTATGGGCTGGGCCTTGACAGAAGGGGGAACTCAAACACGGAGGGTATCAGAAAACAGCTGAGATCTGTGCCCCCCACAGAAACACCAGGCGGGCCACACACGTGACCACGTGCATGATTTCAGGTGTGCCTACAAGTCACATTGAGAGTAAAAACAAATAGGTGAAGTTAGTTTTAATAATATATTTTATTTGGCCCAATACACATCGAAAGCCCAATCGCTTCAACACATAATTAATAGGGTCGTGGACAGGATATCCTACTGTTGCTTCTGAGTCTAGGTCTCCACAGCCACAGCGCTGCTCGGCTCTGACCGGCCACACCGGGGTGTGGAGAAGTGGAGCGCTTCTCACACCGTGTGGTGTCGGCCACAGCACTGGACAGCATGGGCCCAGGTGTGGCTGGAGGTGTGGAAGCTTCCAGTCACTATGAATGGACCCAAGAAGATCAGAGTTGGGGACAGCTATGGAGGGAGGTCCTAGATGCAGCCCTCTGTCCACCCTGGTCCTGGTTCCTTGGAGCCCCGTCCTTAGCAGGATGGACAGAGCACCAGCACCCACGGGTGCTTTCTCACTAGACACTGACCAGGGCAGCCCCTGAGCTGGGCGGTGCTCAAGTCCTCCATCCTGTTATGGCAGCTTTTGAACACACCGCGTTATACATACATGCCTTCTTGTCAGTGACCTGTTGCTCCTGTAATATAATTGTTCCGTACGCCTTGAGAGGACACATTTGGGCTAATACCATGCACAGATCAGCGTTAGGATAAAGTTCCTTGTATATAATTTTTACATTAAAGAGTCATGAACTTTCAGCTCCTCAGGCCACTCACCATTAGTTAGAGTAGCACCCACAGGACCCTGGATGCCCTCGAGGGGTGGTCCTGGGAGCTTGTCCAGGTGACAGCCTCACAGGGCTGCAGCCAGAGGACCAGAGAGACCCTCCCTGGCCTTCTGACACAGGCAGAAGTAATTAACTCCCATTTCAGAGTCACTTAATTACATCTACAGTCGTCCTGCTCTCAGCTCTGCAAGACGCTAAATGCCATTTGCTAAAAATAAAGCACACCTCCGATGGGCAGGTGCTCTATCTCATGCCCATGGAGCCCCCTGCCTCTGGGGGCCACCCTGGTACCCAGGCAGCACGCACAGCGCACTCTTGGTAAGAATAAAACTGTGGGATTAATGACCAGGCAGCACCAAAACAAAAACACTCAGAGTAATTCACTACCTGCACTCAAGTTCTCACCATAAGCAGGACCACCAGGCTTTAAGAGTTTGAGTCAAAAGGGAAAAAGTGACAGATGAGACATAAAACTGTACCCCGCAGACATCCACAGGAACCCTATCCTGGGAGGCCGCAGAGCCCCTCACGGACCCTCCTGTTCCATGCTTCGGGGAAGCCCACAGGCAGGTGACATCCCCAAGGTAGGCGCCCCAGCACCGCCAACAGACCCACGCCTTGAAGCCAGGCCTCCAAGACCACCTGGTCCCCGTTCTCATGGGAAGACACACAATCCCAGAGGTCAGCTCCTCGCAGAGGCTGACCTTGGATCACCGCACATCCCCAGGACTCTTGTCACAGAGACAGACGGGCCCGCAGCAGCAACACAAGGACATACCTGCTCCACCCTCACACAGAGAACCCACCCGCACGACGTTTCCGTATGAACCCCTTCAAAGTGGCAAAGTTGATCCTGGAAATGAGTTGTTTTCTTCACTTCAACACAAGTTCTAGAGTATTTTTTAATCTTCCTAAGCTTTTCCTTTTCAATTATCTTTTGTAAGCCGTCTATTTACAACGTGACAGGTAAAGCCAAGGGGAGATTCCTAACATGGGGGTGGGGCAGTTCCCAGGGCCGGGGAATCAGGGCAGGGCGAGGAGCCTGGGCAGCAAACACCGAACGCTCCCTCCAAGAACAATTCCATCAGCAGGACGGGCATCTGGAGGGGACGTGGTACTTAAATGTCTTGTGTACACACTGAAAATAAAAGTCACTCCTGGCTCCCTCTAATGCAAGCATGTCTGGAAGACTTTTAACCCAGGTCTCTCTCCGGGACACGCACAGATGTCTGCGGGTCTGAAGTGGCCGTGGCCCCGCTAGCTCGGGGTGTGACTGACGTGACTGGCACCTGACATTTCCACCACCCTCCTCCACTGCCATGTCCAGAGCTGCCAGCATGGGTCCTGCTCACTTTGTTAGCTCTTCTGGAAGCTGATTCTTAGGCTGCTGGCTC
Source organism: Monodon monoceros (assembly GCF_005190385.1). Taxonomy (NCBI): domain Eukaryota; kingdom Metazoa; phylum Chordata; class Mammalia; order Artiodactyla; family Monodontidae; genus Monodon; species Monodon monoceros. The sequence goes on along the minus strand of NW_021703782.1, from coordinate 21,637,050 downwards.
CCAGCCCAAACAAACAGAATCGCTCCCTCAGAAGCTCTCTTCTCTCCTGGCTTAATCAGAGCAAGTAAATGCAACGAAACGAAAGCTCAAGAAATGCCCAAGGCGGACCCTGAGCTGAAAACGGCCCTCCAGGGCCACAGCGGGGGCCAAAGCTTCAAATCCAGTTTAGATCTGACTGCCAGGGTATGAGACTGGAGGTCCCAGGTTGCCAACGCCCCCGCCGCAGGGGAGGAGCAGCATCAAAGGCAGCGATGGATGGAGAGTGAAGAGGCTCGGAGCTAGCGTTCATGCCAGCGCTGGGCGGCAACCCCATTCTGCAGCCCCGGCCCTTCCCCTCCTGCCCAGAGAAGCTGGCGCTGACCACAGACACCCCACTCCTGGACCTGCTCCCACAGCATGGCCTCGAGCAGCCCTTCTCCTGCCCTGGCCTCTGCAGCCGCAGCTCCCAGACAGACTGTGAACCTTCCAGCAGAACTGCCTGAGCTTTCTGACACCAGCTTTCCTCCTCTGCCTCTCCAGTCCCCAGCTGGTGCCAGGAGCGTAACAAACAGATGAAGCTGCTCACTGATGGAGGAACACCTACGGCAAGACCTGCTCAGGAGCCGCCTCTAAAAAGAACTGCACTCTGCAGGCGGATTTCATCCCCTACCTGAAGATTGGTGTCATCAAACATTTTAGCAACTGGGATGCGGCTTCCTACTACCGTCTGGGATGGCAGAGTCTGAGACAGAGTGAGAAAAGGGGACACGTGAGCAGGGCAAACCGTGAGCTAGAACCCCTTACCCCCTATCCTACACGCAGACTAAATGCCCCAGCCATGCAACAGGCCCCCGGGACTCAGTCATGGGGTGCAGTTCCCCTGGCCAGGAGAGACCAGATGCAGCATCTGCATGAACTGGGAGCAAAGAGCATCATTTGCGCCCTGATTCCGTTCATGCCACTCCCCTCGGCCCAGTGAACACTGAGCATGAGCTCCAGGAGGTGCAGGAGTGGGGGCGGGTCAGGCCTCGCTAGCAATGGTGTGAGTGACAACAAAGCTCCCAAACTGGCCCCTAATTCACAATCACGTGGTAAGAAACTGCTGGTGCTCAAGCTTAGTATTTCAACAATGTTTAAGTTTTAAAGTGAATTATGAACGTAAAAACCAAAATCAGAAAAAGAGAAAAGGGGGGGAGGAAGAGGGGGAGAGTCAAAGCAAGAAAAAAGAAAGGAAGAAACCAAAAATGTCGTGGAATCTGTGAGAGTTTTTAATAACCCTGTAATCAGGGCGGGCCTACTAAACGTCCCCCAATCAGAGGCTAGGAGGAGCACGATGCTGAGGAAGCCCTTTGCCGGGGCTCCTTCCTTCCACAGGGCTCCTGGCCTCCCTCAGGAGGCACCCCAACCCCCTGACCATGCCCCACCGAGCAGCTCAAGGGCACAACATTGTAGATGGCCAGCACCCCCTCGCACGGCCCTCTGTCCCCAGAGCCACTCCTGCGTGCGGCAGGTCCTTCCCATCCATCACAGCCCAGCTCACATGTGCCTCCCCTGGAAGCAGGTCCCCATGGGAAAGGCCTGGGCGGGGCAGGGTGGCCCCACTGAGGTTTCAGCGCCCAGGCGGCTGAAGCACGCAGTCCAGGCAGCCGCCTGTCCGCCGCCATGACAGACCCACTCCCTGCAGAGCTCAGCCTGACAGTCTTGATTGCACCTGGCCCTGCGATCGGCAGGTAGACCGCGCCATCCCTCTGTGATCCAGGAAGGGCTCACTGCGCATGACTCAGATAAGACGGGGGGCCCCATTCACCTAGGGCAAGGTGAGACATGGGCCCCCGAATTCCACTCTGTGCCTTGGCTGAACAGCTCATCCCTACAGATAAATCGGAACAAAACACTTGTTACCCGACTCTGGTTCAGCTTCTCTCCTTCCCCCAGGCCTCTCTCGACCCACCGTGAGGCTGAGCACTCGGATGGCGCCCCTGAGAACAGGCCGGCCTTGGAGGACACATCTCCCAATCTATCACCCCATCACTCTTCATCCCCACACCCGGGTCCTTATAACCTTGTCTACACCTCCCTACCAAGGAAAAACCCAGTTTGCCGAACGCTGACATCTCTCCACTGCAACAGCTGCCTCCCTGGTTCCCCCATAATAATCCTTCCTAATAAAGCCTCTTATTACTACGTCTGGCTTTGTTTTCCATGTGACAACTGATTACAAATTACTTGAAGCCCAAAACACACGGGTCTGATGGACAGGTGAGACCTCTGACTTCCACCTTCCTGAAGACGCATAGGGTTCCATAACGTCCCACCAGTTCAGGGTCACGGTACAAACAGGGACTGGTTCAGGAGTCAACTCAGGGGCGTGTCTGAGACCTCAAGTCACAGCTGCTCCTGGGGGCTGGCAGGCCAGAGAAACAGGGGGAAGCAACATCAAAGGAAAATCACACCACTCACGCACACCCAGTGTCCCACTCGCTGTGGAAAACTCAGCCTTTCCTTGGAAACATCAAACACAGCACACGGGACCTTTTGCTTAAGCTGACACCCCTCCAGGAGGTGGGCAGGGCTCCATGGGGCCATCCAAAGCATGACATACAGTGTATCCAGGACCCCTGCTCTCCAGGCCCCTGCAGGGAGAGAAGTTCCCGGCGGGAATACTCCCACCACCAACAAATGCTTGCCCTCATGCTCTGGGCGGGGGGCGGTCACTGCTGAACTGGTCACTGCTCTCCTGAACACAAAAGATTCTCTTCTAAACATGCTGCAACTAAATGTGTGAAATGAAATGTTCATCTCACTGGTAATCAGAATAATACAAATTAACACAAGATGCCATTCTCCCCTTACAGAATTAACAAAGAAAAATTGATAAGGCTCAATGGTGGTGAGGAGGTATGAGTCCCTCCCCAACGTCAACAGGAAGCCTCTTCAAGAAGCAACATCCGGAACCTTAGAAAAGTCAATGCTAGCTACGGGTAATGATAAGAAACAGGGACAGATACTCACACACAAAAGTTCTCACCCAGGAGCCTCTCGATAGCAAAAAACTGAAAACATCCCCAAAGAGAGGATTAAATAAATGAGAGTATATACAGGACCAGACTGGCACCAGAGTGTGCGTACGTGTCTTTCTGGACACATGACCTTAAGCAGATCGCTGCGATTTTGAGTCAAACCTCCTCAGCCAACCAAGGAGGTAATGGTGACACCCACCGCCCTACCTGAGGTGTGCTGACACATGAGGAAAACCATCAAAATAAACCTCTAGAAATTGCATCCACCTGAGTTTTTCTCCTACACTGGAGAATGGCATAAGGATAGAAAACCCCAGTGTACAAACCCTGGAGAAAGTCCTGGGACCAACACGTGTCTTTAGTAACAAATGAATTAACGGATCAGGTTTAACAGAAGGGTGGGATGGGTTTTAGCAAGCCGCTTTTCCTAGCAGCTAATTAAACTCGGTTTGGGTTAGGAAGGGAAACCCTCGGGCTCTACTAAGACCCAAACTGCAGAGCGAGGTGCTGAAATCACACACGCATACGCCACCCTGGCTGCGACATTCTCTGCGTAGCCAAAGGGAAATGCTTAGAAATCGCTCCGCACCACTGTGCTGTAAATACTTGAAACTTGATTTCTTATGAATACAGATGTTGGGACATTTCACTAACTTCTCTCCAAAACTTTGGTATGGTGCCACAACTCCTCACAGAAATGAAGGTCGTTAGCCATGTGTTATTTACGGAAAACCCGCAAAGCTGGTTTCAGGAGAGAAGTGGGGACTCCGAGGGAAGGGGACCCAAGCTCTCCCCTCATGACAACACTGATGTGAGCGACAACAAGCAGCCGTCGGATAGGATGTGGAGATGCTAACAAATGCCTATCACTTAAAGCAAAAACAAGCCAAGGACACCTTGAGCTGAAAGCTGTCCTTGGCCGTTTACAAAAGCACCAACAGCCCTCCTGAGGTGAAAATCTTGAGCTCACACCAGCCATCTTCTGTCCAACAATCCAGTCCCTTCTGCAGACAGGGGTTTGTCTCTGTTCAACAGGACTATTCTGGGGGTTCCCACAATCAAGGCTTGACCTTTCTCTTTCTGCTCAAGGTCACAACCACCTGCTTATTGCGGTTGGTTTTGGACAGCAGGGAAAGGTCCCTCCCCACATGGCCAAGGGACTGGGAAAAGCCAGGGTCACTGAGGGCCGAGTTCAAACCTGAGGTCGCACCAGAGTGAGGGCCCCACGAGGAAGACTGACTGAGACTCGGGCCAGTTAGGGGGTTCAACCTTCACACATGGAGGTTGTGCTTTAGGTCTGCTGGGAACATGGGGTGCCAGGGAGTCCTCAGCCCCTGAGGGACAGGCTGGGCCAACTCGTGGCCATTACCACGGGGCCCAGAGAGCTCAGGGGGTGAGGGTCCTGCTCTCTGCTCAGCTGATAACGACACCTAGCACGCAAGCCCACTGGCTCCGACTGCATGGGATTTCTGTTCTTGGCACTATGCCCTCTCCACAACTGTAAACATCTGGATTGCTCAACGCAGCACTGGACTTGTGATAATTAATCAATACATGCTGACTGACCTGGCAGGGCACAGAGCGCCAGCCCAGGAAGATGACTTCTTTTCAAAATATCACCCAAGAGCCCCAGACAAGACCAGGAAAGTCCACACGTGAAGTGCTCACCTACCCTCCATGACAAGATTCTCATTCTAAAAAAAGAAAATCCCCAGCCCACCACATGCCACGGAGGTAGTACAGGAGGCGCTGGAGGACTGAAAACCAGCACCACCCAGTGAGAAGGGCTGGCAGCTCAGCCAAGGGTGGGATGGTTGTTAAAAGGTCATTTTAAAAAATGACCACATTTGGGCTTCCCTGGTGGCGCAGTGTTTGAGAGTCCACCTGTTGATGCAGGGGACACGGGTTCGTGCCCCGGTCCGGGAAGATCCCACATGCCGCGGAGCGGCTGGGCCCGTGAGCCATGGCCGCTGAGCCTGCGCGTCCGGAGCCTGTGCTCCGCAACGGGAGAGGCCACAACAGTGAGAGGCCCGCGTACCACACACACACACACAAAAAAAAAGACCACATGTTAAAAATGTTATTTAACTCATTATTCATGAGGAACCAATGAGACATTACAGTGCCTTCAAAGAAGGCACAAGATTATATGGAGGCCGAGGGAGGAGGAAAGGGGGTGACTGCTTAGTGGTACGCAGCAGTGAAGTACCACTTTCATCACGCAGGGGGTGATGAAAAGGTCTTAGAGCTAGATACAGGCGGTGGTTACACACACTGTGAATGTCCTAAATGCCACTGAGCTGTTCACTGTAACGTGGTTAATTTTATGTTATGTGCACTTCAGCTCAATTAAAATACATATATATATATATATATATATATATATAAAATAAAGAAATATAGAAATGAACTTCCAACAGGCACAAAACTGGATTCTTCCGTGGGAGGAAGTCAACTGCCCTGACACTGGACAGAATTCATTTGCCTGTCTACAGGCGAGGACTGTCTGCATTACGTACCACGTACAGAGCTGTACCAAGCCAGACAAACCCCACAGGCTCCAATGTTCCATGCAAAGGATGCTCATTCCAAAGTCCATGGTGGACAGGAGGGAGGGAGAACTGTGAGGTTTGGGAGGGAAGGGGGCTCAGGACCCGGCAATGGTACACAGTGAGGTGAAAGGGGAAGTGGTACCAAGAAGGACTCCTGCATTTCTAGAGGGGAGTGGGGGATGAGGAGAGCTGGGGAGCTGGGAGCAGGGAGGAGGTTTGCCCCGACAGCATAAGGCACGCAGGTCCTGGAGCATCACTGTCCAGTGAGAGGCCCAGCAGTGTCCCAGCAGCCCCTCCCAGGCTGTGAGACATTCCCAGCAAGGAACTGCAGCCAGCTGGGGCATGTGCCAATGGAGATGACACATAAATTGCTGAATGATATGAATGAAAGATCCCCCCTTACTCAAATAAAAAAACATGCTGATCACTTAGGTCTGTGCTCACACAGCCTTGAAAATAAGGAACAGGGACGCCAATTCACTTTCAGAAATGCCTTTTCTTTCTGCCAAACTAGAATTCTTTCCAGGGTTCCTCGAACATCTCTAAGAATCCCTAACATCAGAGAGAGGGGGGCACCTGGGGCCTTCTCTTTCTTTGAAAAGAACCACTGCTCTAGGAAGCCACACACGTTTACCCCAGGTCTGCCCACCCCCCAAACCCCTTCCAGCCTGCACACACCTGCTCAGACATGCTGATACCAAGCAGACCATTCCTTGGAGGTCAGAGGAGAGACCGTTCTTGGGGCACACGCTTCCTTGAGAGGCCGCCCAGGGAGTTAGTTAGGTTCCTTCTGTATAGAACACATGCCATGTCATGTCGAGAGGGCGTGTGCTTCCGTCTGCACAAGGCCATGCTTGAGAAACATCCGTCTCAAGGTCTAAGTTGGTCACATGCATGCATGAGCTCCTCGGTGACAGGCAAACTGTGCTCTTTGCACTGTAATTTGTGCGCACTGATCAACACCCTCATATCCAGTCCCTGGACAGCACATGGCAACGTCTGCAGTCCCGATGGTCGGTGTTTTCAGGTGTGTTCTCATGTGACACCAAAGGACGTAACTGCCGTTCACATGACGATGACACATGAACACGACGTCCGTTACTGGAACCTTCTGCAAGGATGCTGCTCCACTTCCACTGCCCTCTCCTTACTATGTAACTATGAGGTTCTAAGCCACAAGCTCCAGAAGACATGGACCAAAGAGGGTTTTGTTACTCTTTTACAAGCAATCAGAACAGAAACTAAAATGTCACCAAACTCCTGGAAAGAAACAGAATGATTAATCTGCAGAGCTAATCGTACAGGTAAGAATTAACAGGGGCTCCCCCTCTCAGCTGTCAAAGCTGAACACTCTCCGTGAAAAGGAGTGGGCATTCCTTCCCCACCATGCCTCCACCTGTGCCCCGGCACCGGCCTCCCTCCTGGCGGCCACGTACGGACAAGGACACAGGACACAGGGAACGGGTGGAAGAGCGTGCCTCCACGTACTTTCATGCCCTCGCAGCCTAGCTGCCCATCTTCTGAGACCTCAGAACTAGATGGTCTTGGGATCTCACGTGGGACGCCCCCCAAGGCACCACGCCAGCATGTGGTGGCCACAATTTAGCCCCAAAGGAGACTAGGGCTGCAGGGGCTAAAAGGATTTACACCCAAACTCTATCGGAGGAGGGGCTGATTTTAATTCCCCTCCTTTCTGTACATCCTACAGTACATGTGCTACTTTTGTAGTAAGGGGGAAAATTACACCTAGAAGAATTACAATTCTTGAAAGCCTCCCCACCCCACTTTTGGAAACAGCCCTCCAAAGACCTAAGCTGTCCAGGTGGCTAGTATTCAAGCCACAGCCCCTCACCTGGAACTTCCTGACCAGCCTGCAGCAGGCAAGCAGCAGAAGGACAGACTGAGTTGCCACAGGACTGTGATACAGTGACTAAAGCAGGGCGGTCACTGTGCCAGGCCTGGTCCTCCAAATGACTTGCAATCATTTAGGAAACTCTGTGTCCCTAACCTCGCCAGGGCCTGCACAGGTTTCCAAACCCTTCTGCTTTTGCAAAAACCTATTTTCTTTCTATTGCTCATAAATGCCTCTCTTATTCTAAAGCCCAGTGTGACACAGTTTTTTTTTTTTTTAATTAAATGAAGCAAAATTAATCTTGCTTGACAAATTACTAAACAACTATGACCCTTTCTCTCTCACTTAGGAAGATGTCACAATATCAGGATCAGAAATTGTTACGGTCTGAATGTTTACATTTCCCCCCACCCCAAATTCACATGTTAAATCCTACCCCCACCCCCGGCATGATGGTATTAGGAGGGGGGCCTCTGGGAGGTGAGTAGGACATGAAAGTGGAGCCCTCATGAATGGGATTCGTGTCCTTATAAGAGAGACCCCAGCATGCTCCCTCGCCCATTTTACCTTGGGACGACACAGTGAGAAGTCCAAGACCTGAACCCAGGCCCTACCCGACCGACCACATCAGCACCCTGATCTCAAATGTCTAGCCTCCAGAGCTGTGAGAAATAAACGTCAGTTGCTTATAAGCCACCCAGTCTGTGGTATTTTGTAACAGCAGCCCAAACCCCACAGCTTTCCTCATTCTAAAAATGTTTACTTTAGGATTCCTGATGAAGGAAGACAAAGTATCATACAGAAGGACATGCTATCAACTATCTTCCATCCCCGCCAAATAAACGACCACTACTAAACAATCTCCACTTAAACCTCTAACTAAAACATACCACTACACTGGCTTTAATTTACCAGGGTTTTAAAAGCAACCCAGGGGCTTCCCTGGTGGCACAGTGGTTAAGAATCTGCCTGCCAATGCAAGGGACATGGGTTCGAACCCTGGTCCAGGAAGATCCCACATGCCACAGAGCAACTAAGCCCGTGCGCCATAGCTACCAAGCCTGTGCTCTAGAGCCAGCGAGCCACAACTACTGAGCTTGCGCGCCTAGAGCCCATGAACCGCAACAAGTGAAGCCACCGCAACGAAGACCCAACGCAGCCAAAAAAAAAAAAAAAAAACACGAACCCAGTTTGTGGCCTTGATTAGAAATACATGAAACATAAATTAGTCAATACTACACACACACCACTTGGAACAATCCCCTTAAACACCATGAACAAAGGGGGAATCTCTTCCACCCTTTAGTGAGATTCCACACACCCCCACCCCCCTCCCCCACTGTGTGAAATTGCTCCCTGGCAGCAAACTGATGCTTCTGGAAACACAAGAAGACATGACATGCAGGTCACTGGGGTGCCATGTATTAACTTTCCACCACTGGGCAACAAATGCTGCCCAAAAGCCTTAAACTTCCTCCGAACACACCTCATTTGCTACTCCCTAAAGATACCATGGAAACCCAGGGAATCCAGCCTAGGGAGACGGGGCAATGCCTTCAGCTAGGATGCTGGCCCCATTGCCAAACAAAGGCTACATTTCAGACACTAGGTCTAATACATTCCCAAATCCCAGTACCAGGAGAGAGAGGTGTGATCGCTGCAGACCTCACAGACAGTAATGGATAATAAGGGAATACCACGAACAACTCTGCAAGTAAAGTCAACAACTTAAAGGGAATAATCCAATCTCTCAACCACCACAAATTACCACAATGCATCATGATGAAATAGGTAACCTGAACAATACTTAAGAAATAGAATTCATACTTTAAAACTCTTCTGAGAAAGACACCTCCAGACCCAGGTGGTTTTACCAGCAAATTCTGCCAAACATTTAAGAAAGAACATCAATTCTACATAAGCTACTCCAGAACACAGAAGAAAAAACATTTCCCAACTTAAACGAGGCCAGCATTACCCTGATAACAAAACCAGACAAAAACAGCACATGAAAATTGCAAACCAACATGAACACAGATGCAAAAATCCTCAAAAATTATTAGCAAATTTAATCCAGCTACATATATATATATACACATATATATATACATATATATATGTGTATATATATATATATATATATATATATAAATAGATATAAATGGTACACCACAACCAAATGGAGTTTATCCCAGAATGCAAGCCTGGTTCAGTATATAAAATCGATCAGTGTAATCTACCATATTAACAGTCTACAGAAGAAAAAACACACAAGCATATGAATTTATGTAGAAAAAGTATCTGAAAAAAATCAGCATCCAATCATGAGAATTCTCAGCAAACTAGAAATAGAAGGGAACCTCGACAGGCTACTAACAGACATCTGTGAAGAAACCTATAGCTAACATGATACTCAGTGATGGAAGACTGAATGCTTTCCCCTAAGACCAGGGACAAGGCAGATGGCCCCTCTCACTGCCTCTATTCAACAGTGCACTGGAGACCTGGCTAGTGAATGAGGCGAGAAAAAGATATAAAAGGCATACAGATTAGCAAGGAAGAAATAAAACGGCCTTTTCACAGACAGCATGATTGCCTCTGCAGAAAATTCCAAAGACTACAACAACAACAAAAAAGCTCTCAGGACTAACAAGTGAGGTGAGCAAAATCACAGGGTACGAGATCAGTAACAGAAAATGAATCATCTTTCCATGTACTCCCTATGAATGACGGTAAACTGGTAAGTTGAACTTCATCACAATTAAAACGTTTTGTTCTGTGAAAGATTTTGTTACAAGAATTAAAAGACAAGTTACGGGGCTTCCCTGGTGGCGCAGTGGTTGAGAGTCCGCCTGCCGATGCAGGAGACACGGGTTCGTGCCCTGGTCCGGGAAGATCCCACATGCCACGGAGCGGCTGGGCCCATGAGCCATGGCTGCTGAGCCTGTGCGTCCGGAGCCTGTGCTCCGCAACGGGAGAGGCCACAACAGTGAGAAGCCCACGTACCGCAAAAAAAAAAAAAAAATAAGACAAGTTACAGACTGGAAGAAAATATTTGAAAACCCCGAACCTGACAAAGAACTTGTGTTCAGAAGATAGGAAAAATTCCCAAAACTCAACAGGAAGAAAAACCCAACCCAATAAAATAAGAGACACTTCACCAGGGAGGATATAGAGATGGCAAATAAGCACGTGAGAAAATGTTTAATGCCATTAGTCACTAGGAAATGCAAAGTAAAACCACAAGGAGACACAGTGTATGCAAATTAGAATGACTAAAAAAATGGTGGTGCAGCCACTGTGGAAAACAGCATGGAAATTTCTCAAAAAACTAAAAAACAGAACTACCATATGACCTGGCAATTCCGCTCCTGGGTATATATCTGAAAAAAACTAAAATTGCTAAGTTGAAAAGATACATGCACCCCAATATTCATAGCAGCATTATTTACAACAGCCAAGCTATGGAAGCAACCTAAGTGTCCACCAACAGATGAACGGATAAAGAAGATGTGGTATAAATATATATATATATACACACACACTCACACACACACAACAGAATACTACTCAGTCATAAAAAGAATGAAATTTTGCCATTTGCAGCAACATAAATAGACTTGGAAGGCATTATGCTAAGTGAAATAAGTCAGAGAAAAACAGATATTGTGTGATACCACTTACACGTAGAATCTAAAAATACAACAAACTAGTGACTGTAACAAAAAAGAAACAGACTCACAGATATAGAGAACAAATTAGTGGTCACCCGTGGGGAAAGGGTTGGGGGGAGGGGCAATACAGACAAAGGGGATTAAGAGGTACAAACTATCAAGTATAAAATAAGCTACAAGGATATATTGTACAACACAGGGAATACAGCCAATATTTTATAAGAACTATAAATGGAGTATAACCTTTAAAAATTGTCAATCTCTATACTGTACACCTGTAACTTATATAATATTGTACATCAACTATACTTCAATTAAAAAAAACCTACTAACAAAACCAAGTATGGGTGAGAATGTGGAGCAACTAAAATTCTTACAGGTTGTTGGTGAGAATGTAAAACAGGACAGACACTCCATAAAATATTTTGGTAGTTTTTATAAAGTTAAACACACACTTACCCTATGGCCCAGAAATCCCACTCCTGGGTATTTATCCTAAGTAAATGAAACCATACACTCACAGAAAAGCCCTCACATGAATGTTTATGGCAGCTCTATTCAAGCGTACAATGGACTACTACTCAGTGACAAGAAAAAAATCAACTGTCGATCACACAACAACTTGAATGAGCCTCAAAGGTGTTATGCTTAGGAAGGAAGCCAACCTCAAAAGGCTACCTACTCTATGGCTCCATTTATAGGAAGTTCACGAACAGGTAAACCAGAGGGACAGTCTAGGTCAGTAGTTCTATGTGGTCTAGGGGTGATGGGAGGGTGTGAATATAAAGGATAATACAGGCATACCTCATTTTACCGGTACTGCCCTTGGCAGATACTGTGTTTTCTACAAATTGAAGGTTTGTGGCAACCCTGCATTGACCCAAGTATACTGGCACCATTTTTCCAACAGCACTTGCTCACTTTGTGTCTCTATGTTACATTTTGGTAATTCTCACAATATTTTAAACTTTTCCATTATTATTATATTTGTTACGGTGATCTATGATCAGTGATCTCTGATGTTACTACTACAACTCACTGAAGGTTCAGATGATGGTTAGCATTTTTTAGCAATAAAGTATTTTTTTTGCCTTTAAAAATTTTTTTAATTTAATTTTTATTTTATATTGGAGTATAGTTGATTAACAATGTTGTGTTAGTTTCAGGTGTACAGCAAAGTGATTCAGTTCTACATATATATGTATCTATTCTTTTCCAAATTCTTTTCCCATTTAGGTTATTACAGAATATTGAGCAGAGTTCCCTGTGCTATACAGTAGGTCCTTGTTGGTTATCTATTTTAAATATAGCAGTGTGTACATGTCAATCCCAAATTCCCAATCGATTCCTTTTCCTCACCCTTCCCCCCAGTAACCATAAGTTCGTTCTCGAAGTCAATAAGTCTGTTTCTGTTTTGTAAATAAGTTCATTTGTTAGACAGAAGACCTAAATAGACATTTCTCCAAAGAAGGCATACAGATGGCCAAGAGACACATGAAAAGATGCTCAACATCACTAATTATTAGAGAAATGCAAATCAAAACTACAATGAGGTATCACCTCACACCCGTCAGAATGGCCATCATCAAAAAATCTACAAACAGTAAATGCTGGAAAGGGTGTGGAAGAAAGGGAACCCTCCTACACTGTTGGTGGGAATGTAAATTGGTACAGCCACTATCGAGAACCATATTGAGCTTCCTTAAGAAACTAAAAATAGAGCTACGGTATGATCCAGCAATCCCACTCCTGGGCATATATCCAGAGGAAAACATGGTTTGAAAGGATATATGCACCCCAATGTTCATTGCAGTGCTGTTTACAACAGCCAAGACATGGAAGCAACTTAAATGTCCATCGACAGATGAATGGATAAAGAAGATGTGGTACATATATACAATGGAATATTACTCAGTCATTAAAAAGATTGAAATAATGACATTTGCAGCAACGTGGATGGACCTGGATATTATCATACTAAGTGAAGTAAGTCAGACAGAGAAAGACAAATATCATATGATATGGCTTATATGCAGAATCTAAAAAGATGATACAAATAAAGTATTTTTAAATTAAGGTACATATACATTGGTTTTTTTTAGACATAATGAGATTGTACACTTAACAGACTACAGTATAGTGTAAACATAACTTTATGTACCTGGAAAGCAAAAATTTCATGTGACTTGTTCTACTGGAATATACGTTTTATTGCAGTGATCTGGAACGGAACTTGCAATATCTCCGAGGTCTGCCTGTACAGGGGAGAATTTGGGGGGATGGAACTATTCTGAATTCTGATCGTGGAAGTGGTTACATAAATATACATGTATTAAAACTCACAGAACTGTACACCAAAATAATCACTTTTACTATAAAATAATTTTAAATATGAAGGAAAAAAGAGTAAAAGGACTACATTAATTTGATTCAAATGTTTTTTAAAACACTTCACTTTTAGCCAGACACAAAAGGACAATACTCCATAATTCTATTTGTCTGAGGTCCCTAGAGTAGCAAAATTCATAGCGACAGAAAGTAGAATGGTGGGTACCAGGAGCTGGGGGAGGGGCAATAGGGAGTTGGCGTTTAGTGAATTTGTGCAGCGTTTCCATTTGGGAAGATGAAAAAGTTCTGAAGTGGATGGTGGTGATGGCTGCACAACAGCGTGGCTGTACTTAATGCCACTGAACTGCACACTTAAGAGTGGTTAAAATGGTAAATTCTATTTTAAAACAACTTTATCAGAAAAGTAGATTTACAAAAGTGTACTTGTATGAAAACAAAACAATAAAAGGGAGTTCTAAAAGCAGGAAGTTAAAGCTTTAACTGCGGATCACTCTCTGCAGACTTGTGCTGCTTGGTTTGGAGTGCGGCTTCCAGACTTTGCCTGCATGAACCGTGCACGCAGGCTCCATTACACGTGGGACAGGGTCTGTTCATACTGTGATCACAAACCAGACAGAGACCCTGAGTCAACTTGTCCAATCCTTTGGACTTTCAAAGAATCATGCTTTTGCTTCCCACGAGAGGCAACCAAAAAGTCGGTGAAATACATCGATCGTCTGAAGAAGCATTTTGCACTTTTAGCCATACCTGAGCTGACCAGAACCTTAAACAGACCTGCATGTAGACAAAGGGCAATGGAGACTCTGGCCCAATCAGTCAGTGACAAGTTTGGACCCTGTTCCTCATCTCCTCCTTGAGATCACGAAGGGAAGAGGGCAGAGAAAGAAGGGGGGTTATACCCCCATGGCAGTATTTCTGGGTCCCGGAAGCTGCACTGTGTGACCCATGCTCCTGATTCAGAAAAGTTCTAGCCACTTTGCAGCTTCTGGGCAGGGTCCTCCCACCACTCCCACTGGCTGCCAACAGACTGAACCCCAATGATGTCCAAATGCAAACTGCAGCTTCTAGATACCTGGCATCAGTAAACACCAAAAACAAACAAAACCTGACTCATTCGCCCAGCTCACAAGCTTGCATCACAAGCTTCTGAATGGTAATTAACCCTCGTTTAAACTCCATGTTGGTGGTTGAGTCAAGAAATCATTGGCATTTTGATCCAGATAAGAACATCACAAAGATTATGCTGGACAAACAAAATAAAAACCTATCTGAGTGTTTCCAAGTTTTTAGTTTCTAGCAATATTCCTTTGTGTACACAGATGAGAGAGCCAAGTCAATAATCTCTGTAAACTGTTTAAATTAGCTTCTCTTTCCTTCTCTGTGGTTAGGCCTCTAACCGTTAATCTTCCCTGCAGAACACAAGCTTCAGCAGACATGGACCATTTTTGAAAAACTACATACACTTCGTCATCTATTTCCAGTTTGATTCCCAGAACATCCTGACTGAGGACAGGGCTGAAAAATGAAAAACGATCAAGCCGCTGGTTTCCCAAGCCCCTACCAGCAGACTTATGTCCCTCAAAGAAGAGAAAAAAGGCAGAAGGAATGTTTGTTCACTGACACATCCCTTCTGGCTAACCTTTCCACAGGGTGTCAAGACCAGAGAACTGGTCTCAGGTCTGTCACTGGGGAGCCCCCAGACGCCCCACCGGGCCACCCTAAGAAGTTCCAGAAGGTGCTTCTGAGAGGAACAGCTGGTGCTTTAGGACCTGGGGGCAGGGGGAGGCAGAGCTGCCACACTGCTCTGGCACTCACCGCTGTCACCAGGCGTCTCCAGTACCAGCTCTCCGGCATCCCAACTGGCATCCCAGCTGGCCTCCCGGGTTGGGAGAGGGTCAGGCTTGGGCACCACAGAGGCCCGACAGCCCCTGAGCACCAGGAGAGCTGCATGCTCAGGCATGCCCCTGGCTGCCAAGGTGGGCCGCACTTTTCTAACAAATAGCGAGACAAGGGGCTTCGCAGGAAGCTTCAGAGGCCTGGGGGCAGCTGTGCCCGCACTGTGCCCCACACACCCAGAGGCAAGGAGAGGTTGCGGGTCCCCGGGAACCTAGTGACGTCCCTCTCTGAGCCTCAGCCAGCTCAGAGGTGTGTGAGAAGCCACCAGACACACCGAGTGCCAGGGCCAGAACTGACGTTCCCTCCTGCCGCCCAACCCTGGGTCACAGCCCTGGCACCCATGCCCCTCGGGCTCCGGCCTGCCACCCTAAGCCCTTCCACCTCTGGGACCAGCCCACTCTCCCATCCATGCATTCATTCATTCATTCATTCATTAGCCTCAAACAGCGCACCCGATTGAAAAGAATGAGAAAAGCCACCTTCCTTCGTCAATTTGGGGAACCCTGCAGAGCTCCTGTTGCTCTGTCTCCCTTCCCTTATCCACCAAGCAGGTCATTTCCAAGACTACAGAAACTGGAGGACCAGGCCAAGCCTGCCTGGAGACACCACACTGCTTTTCTTCTGTTTCACTGTGATTATTTATCGTCCAATTAACAGCACAGCCAAGAGCTTCCCTGGTGGCGCAGTGGTTGGGAGTCCGCCTGCTGATGCAGGGGACGCAGGTTCGTGGCCCAGTCCGGGAGGATCCCACATGACGCAGAGCGGCTGGGCCCGTGGGCCATGGCCGCTGAGGCTGCGCGTCCGGAGCCTGTGCTCCGCAACGGGAGAGGCCACAACAGTGAGAGGCCTGCGTATCACAAAAAAAAAAAAACAAAACAGCACAGCCAAGAGGCCTGATAAGAACATGCCAGGCGGACAGGTCAACTTCAGCGGCATGGAGGACAGGAAAGGACAGCCAGACCATGACCCGAACAAGGGTTTCTGCTGGAAAAAGAAAATACCAGGATGCGGAGCACCAAGCCTTTCAGCTAATAAACACTTCCACCGTGTCCATGTCAGGAAATGAAGCATTTTATAGAAAGAGGATGACAAGTATCCTCCCCAGAGGCACCTAGGGAGTCACTCAGGCCTAAACATGGGGCCAGAGGTGACGGAATGAAGGAGCAGTCCCAATGAGGCCCCAAGGCAGCAAGTATGGGGCTCAGCCTACACCAGGCCAGAGCTGTGCTCCCAGCACCATCAGAATGCAAGAAACATTACCTTCCTCCACATTGACACTGGGCCCCATGGCCCCTGGGGACAAGCCATAAGCCCCTGTCTGCTCAGGGAGCAGGCCACCCCTTGTCCTTGTACACCCTAAACAACCTCATGTACCTAATCTATAACCCACCATGGGGTTGAGGCACTTGGGGGTGTTGATCAGGATGGTTAATTTTACATGTCAACCTGGCTGGGCCACGGTGCCCAGATACTTGGCCAAATTATTCCAGAGGCTTCTGTGAAGGTATTTTTTGAATGGCATCACCATTTAAATTGGTAGACTTCTGAGTAGAGCAGACTACCCTCCATAATCTGGGTGGGCCTCATCCAATCTGTTGAAGGTCTTAGTAGAAAAACCACTGATCTTCCACCAAGAAAGAGGGATTCTGCCTCCAGGCAGCCTGAGTCTCCAGCCTTCCCTGCAGGTTTCAGACTTGCCAGCCTCCCCAGTCACAAAAGCCAAGTCCTTAGAATAAACCTCTCTCTTTATGTACACACACACACACACACACACACACACACCACTAGTTCTGTTTCTCTGGAGAACCTTGACTGATACAATCAGGGCCACAGCTTCCGAGATGCCACCCAGCCTGGGCCACCCCCGCTCTGGATCAGAACATTACCGTGGAGAGAAATCCTCTATGAGCACACAGCACCCTATGAAGGTTTCAGTGAAAAGCCATGTGTGCGAACAGGACACACTGCCCAACATCTATCTGGGGCACATAACTGCCTCCCAGGAAAACATGCTGCATTACTTATGACATTTTGATGAATTTTCACTTGTGCATTGTCATTCTAAACAAGCAAGAAGTGTGGAGGGGGTGTGGGGAGGTGAGTTTTATCATCTGGCTAAAAATACAATCAAAATGATATATATAAAACTAGTTCTATAACCCTCCTAGTGAGCAGACACTCCTAAATCCATGAAAACCTTTTGGAATGCAATCCTCCAGTTCTGCTGTGCACTCTTTTTCAGGAATACATGCACACACACAGGCACACATGCACACGAACACACACACAGCCAATTCCAAATATCAGCAATTTCTTTTTTGGGCCCCACCATGCATGGGGGCCATTGCATGTCCTGCAGGCAGGTGGCCAGGCTGGCATAGCCAAAGCAGACCCATGCCTGTCCCAGAGCAATGGACATGAAAGGCTCAGACCCCTCAGGTCACTCCCATCCCCCAGACGAACCACA
This sequence comes from Monodon monoceros, assembly GCF_005190385.1. Taxonomy (NCBI): domain Eukaryota; kingdom Metazoa; phylum Chordata; class Mammalia; order Artiodactyla; family Monodontidae; genus Monodon; species Monodon monoceros. Next base: position 21,619,261 of record NW_021703782.1, on the reverse strand, counting down.
GAAGCAGGTGATGGTCCCACGGGTCTCCAATCAAAGTTCATTTGTATCTGTTAAAAAGCTTATGGATGAAATGCTTGTAAATAGGCTTTTCTTTTCCAGAATACTCTAAAATGAAAGAAATTCCCCAAGTCAATAAAATCAGTGAAAGAGCAACAGCTCAATTTCTATTAAAGTGAATAATAAAGTGGATAAAGACCAAGGTCAGGTGCTTCAAGGAGAAAATGCAAACAACTAATAAACCACAAACAAGCAATGGGGTCAGAGACCCATGACCTTCCCTTCTCCTGATCACATTGGTGAGGACTAAACACACCGGTAATGCTCCGGGGCGGGGAGGTGAGGGGGAAGAGAGACTCTTGTGAGCTTCGGGGGCACAGTGCTGTCCTGGCAGACAGCCCAGCCACTCCGGTCAAAATTAAAAATGCATACACCCTTTGACTCAAATATTTCCATTCTAAGACTCCTATTCAAATACTCACTGGAGTACACCAAGAAAAATTGTCATGGATGTGGCCGACTAGAGAGACACCCAAATTTCCACCATGGGGTAAGGGACACAGGGTACACTGTCCTCAGAGACGCGTGCACAGCTTCATGATGCAATGCAGAGCACGTCCGTCAATGCCACAGTACTGAGTGAAAAAAGTGAGTTGCAAAACCCTCTAATATGTGACCACATCTTTGGGAAACCACCATCTATATGCGTGTGCACATGTGTGCACACACATATGTGTGTATGTAAATGGCACAGAGAAGATCTCAGAAATGCAGCTGGCAGTGGCATATACCCTGGGCACGAGGAGGTCGCTTTTACTCTTTGCTTTCTTTCTTCATTTTCAAAACAATAAGAACGCCATTAAAATAAAGGAAAAGTTAGTCAGCATATCTGACTTCCTGTTCACACTAAAGATTCAACGGGTATTTTTGTAGAAAAGCTACTTAAAAGAAAAGGTTCCAGCAGCAGAGATAAAAACCCACATAAAAAGATAGAAGGCCCTTTCCTGTTTCCCCTCTGAGTCAATGCAAAATTATTTAACAAAGCAGCAAGTTTCCACCACACTCTCATTTCTATAACTTCCTACGAATGCAGAAAGCAACCGCAGTTTCCATTTTCCTGCTGATAAGCCTCGCTGAACTATATCCTGGAGAAGGTGAATGCCTGCCAGCCCCAGTCCACACCCCCTCCCTCTGCACCCAGCCACCAGGCCAGTCCCTACACCACCAGGGCCACCCGCCTCCTTCCAGCCCCACTCAGTACTTCTCTTGCCTTCTCATGTGCTCCAGTAGCTTGCAAAGAACGTTGACTCAGAGCCTGTGAATGTGACATTACTTGGAAAAATATCTGCAGACGTATCAATAATTCAGATAATGGAGTTAAGACGAGATCATCCTGGGTCACCTAGGTGGGCCCTAAATCCACTGACAAAGGTCCTTATAAGAGATACATGGACGAGAGACACAAGGACGAAGGCCACGTGAAGATGGAGACAGATTTTGGAGTGATGTGGCCACAAGGCAAGGGACACGTGGAGCCAAGAGAAGCTGGAAGAGGCAGGAAGCGTCCTATCCTAGAGCTTTCAGAAGGAGCACAGCCCTGCCAACACCTTGATTTTGGACTCCTGGCCACCAGGACTAGGAGAAGATAAATTCCTATTGTCTAAGCCACCCATTTTGTGAAGCTTTCTTATGGTGACCCTAGGAAACATGCATACACACCGTGATTCTATGAAGTGTAAGCATGTTTTCCTTCACAGTCAGTTTATGGAAAAGGCAGAAGGCCTCCTTGCTACAAAGACAATGAAAAACCGCAGGATGAAATTCAAGTAATTACCATTACTGTACCCGTTATGGTTCCGACCCAGCACCTGTGTCCCGGGCTAACCCCACCCGACCCGCAGGCCCTGCCCGCTTCCTGGGGAGCCACCACTCTGTTCCAGCCACCACTGCAGCGTAACAACCCACCCTGGACTCGGTGGCCCAAGACACTTCCCCACGCTCAACGGTTCTGTGAGCCGGGAGTCCCAACGGGCCCCAGCAGGGACTCTTGTCTGTGCTCCAACGTCTGAGGCCCCGGCTGGAGTCCTGATGGCCAAGGGCTGTGATCACGTGACGGCCGATCCCCTCACACATCAGGGTCCTAGCGATGAGGGTGCAGAGACCAGGACTGCCCACTGCAGTCCCAGTGCTACGTGGCCTTTGGGGGTTGGGCTCCCTCACAGCATGGCAGCCGCAGGGCCATCAGATCCTTACTTGGCATCTCAGGGCTCCAAGATCCAAGCAGTCAAGAGGCCACCCACAGGGAAGACAGACACAGCAACTCAGCGACAGCAATGCTAACAGATTTACAGCCATGTACTTTATTTAAACTGCCACAGCTTTTCTCCCTACTCAGCTTCGGCTGCTTCCTGCTGTTCTTGAGTTCCGACTCAGCATTCCCGACCTTAGAGACCTCAAGCCCAACCTTGGTGGTCAACACCCACCCGCAAGCTTCCCTCCCTGGTGGCACACGTCCCCCGTCAGCGTGCCTATGTGCTGTCATCCGGCTGGAGGCACCACATCCTATGTGCTCTCCCTCCACATCCCCCTCCCCTCCTGCAAACACAGCGCCTGGGACACGCAGAGCACGTCACCTACTCACCGAAGGCATGAACAGCAGCACGGCAGAGTGAGAGGGCACAATGCAGTGAGACAGAACTGTGGAACAGAGAAGGACCACCGTGTTACAATGACCAGGGAGGTTTCCACCCAGCCTTGCTGGGGAAAGGCAGAGGGTGGCAAGGAGAGACCCCAAGGGGCCAGATGGCAGCGGGGGCATCCTGAACGGAGAATAAAGGGACAAGAATGTTCACAAGCTACATTCATAATGGCCCAAGCCAGAAACCAAGCCAACAGCATCGCAGGCACGTGAACTGTGGTGCACAGCCCCCATGGAATGGTGGACGGTGGGGAAGAAGAAAGAACCCTGGGTGTGCAGCAGGGCCCGAGGCCGGCCACACACAGGAGCTGAGGGACATCCATGGGTGTGCTCCAGAACCCAGTGTATGCAAAACCAAACCCAGCCAGAATGCACCTCTGCTGCAATCAGTGGGGACAGTACCCTCGGGGAGGAGTGTCGCAAGGGCCCAAGGGCTGCGGGGCTGCTGGTGCTCTGGGCACCACACAGCTGGGCTCCATCTGTGAGCAAAGCAAGGTCATGTGTGCATCACTGTGAAGTCTGCAAACATCTCACTGAAGAAGGAAGAAGGAAAATGGGAAGATGAAAACAGAAGCAGGGGCAGGCCAGACGGTTCTGCTGCTGCTTCTGTTTTGTTGGTGACCTTCCCTTGCATTTTAAGGTGGGAAAGGAAGAGAGGCCACACCGAGCTGGGCAAGGAAACCCACTGCCAAGCAGCCAGTGATGGGCGGCCACGAAAAGAGGGCAGCCAGAAGGCAGGTGGCCTTTCCCAGGCGGGACCTGACCCCGACAAGCTCACCCTGACCCTGGAATTCAGAGGGTGAGTGCCACTGTCGATCAGCTGCTGCTGTTCGGGCTGCTCTCCTGGAGAGAGGGTGCCCCAGGACAGGAGGGCCGGCCCAGAGCCACACAGGGGTCACTCTGCTGGGCAGAAGACAACTGTGACACCACAGCCTTAGGAGCACATTTCTTTCCAACAGACCCATCCTCCTTCAGCTCTCAACAGACAGGCATTGCACAAAGTGCAAAGAGAAGCACAGGCCAGGCTGGTACAAGCACCCTGCTGGCTCTGGTTGCTCCGGGAAGTGCCCAGCCATTCTCAGCCGGTGCAGCTAACAGCTGCTGCCAAGCTCATGAAAATCACCCTGGTAGCAGAAGCCACGCCACTGCTCCCCAAGCCCCCAGCCAGCGGTCTGCAGAGTCTGACACCTGATGTGGTTAACAAAAGGGGCTGTGTTTGGACAAAGTGTTTTCCTGTCTTTAGGGACTGCAACAGAAATGCTAGTCAAGGCCTGAAAATAGTCCTGATATAAAACATCTCAGCAGAAGTCTGGGCCTTGGGAGAGGGCTGGTGTGCACACATGCTGCTTCCTCTCCCAGGGAGAGGGGAAAGCGAGTGCGTCCTGGGTCTTGCTTGTTTTTGAAGCGGACGTCTGTCCCTTCTGCTCACTGTAAGTGGTACCTTCTTCCCCGGACAGAAAGTCCATGCCCACCGGTTCAGGAGGCTTCAGAGCCATCAGTACAGACCAGAGAGGACCTGCATCTCCAGACCCTAAGCACTGAGCATCTATTTTAAAAACTGTGTTCCCACCCCCTCCCCAGTTTGCCAGGGAAAACCAAGCCCTGCTCCCTTGGTGGTCTTGTCCATCAAGTGGGAAGGGACATAAACATAACGGAGGCCGCCCTGCTTCCAGGGAGGCCCGAGGGATCTCACATTTGAAACCCAAGCCACTCCGTCAGGCTTCAAAGACCCCGCCAAGGATCCACTTCTGTGGATCAGGAGCTCTGCTCTGACCCAGTTTCCTGGCACCCGTGTGTGGCCCCACGGCAGCTGTTGCAGAGGCGGGGGCACCTCCTCTACTCCAGGCTCCAACCTGCACTCAGCCCCAGACTCCCAGAAACCAAGGATGAGGGCACCCCAGCCACTGGTTGATGTGGGAAATAAAATAATATGTAGCCTGCACATTTGGCTTAATGCCAAAATTTTAAAATGTCCATGCAGCCACACGTAGGGCCAGATGACAAAATGGGGTTTCATATTTTTCCATGTGGGGGTGAAAACAGTTTTCAATACAATGCAACTAAACAAAATATCAGAGAGCATTGTACGTGGTCAGGGGTGAGTGCCATGCTGAGGAAAACTTTGGTTTTAGCAGGGCATGCGTGTGTGTGCACGCACGCCTGTATGCACGCGTGCACACACACGTATGCAGGTATGCTGCCTCACAGTACAAATACATGTCTTACCGTGAGCCGCCCTCAGGGTCTGAAAGCAACCAGGCTCCCTGATTGCCATGAGGTTTTAATATTCTAATAAAATGTTTTCAGCAACATTAGACAAGCACCGAAACCTCTCTGAAGCTTGGTTTTAAATATGACACTGAATTCCATGTGCATCCCGGTGCAAAGTCTGCCAAGAAGGGATGTTTCACTTGTCACCTCATTTTGTAATCCCACAGCCCCCAGGAACCGGTGCTGCCGACCCCACTCACGAACGGATCAGGCCTTGCTGAGGCCACACACACACCACACACAGGGCCTAGGCAGGACCTCGCGGCCAACCCCATGCCGACCTGACGTCAGAATGGGCTCTCGCTGGAGCCGGGCATGGAGGAGAGTGGCGGGCCCACCCCTTGTGCGTGGTTCAGGGCAGCTACGCACTCCCACCCAAGCAGCTACTCTCTCCCTGTCTGGAGAGGCCGGCGTGGCTGGTCTGTTTCCCACAGTATGTTTTTCATTTAAAAGTACAACAAACAGAACTCCCACCTGCTTTTTAAACAAGGCAGGTATAACAAGTCTAAGAAAAGCGTGTCAGACTCACAAGGCATATGATGTGTGTGTACCCACACATGTGATATGAAGTTGTGTTTTTCCATTTTTCTTTGTATTTTTCCTTTATTGCTGCAGAAAACTGGAGACATGCAGACAAGCACCAAGGAGGAAACAAAAGCCACATCATCAACTAACCATGTGACTCCTGTTCTGGACACAGTCTATCCAGTGCTTTCTAGGCAAATTATAGGTCCTCGCTGTACGTACTGCTTTAGGAATGGTTCTCAGCACCTGATGTGATATGTTGATCCCCCATCAAATTAGTCATATTTTACACTACTATTTTTAGAGATGGGCTAGCCTAACTGTATCTCCTCATCCCTGACCATCTGTCAGGGGCTTTCAGCTGGTATCTGGGTTTTCTGTTTATCAACACCCGGCACCCTTTCTAATAAATGATTCTTTACATCCATGATTCCTTAGGATAAACTTCTAGACACTGAACCGCCATGGCCGAGGGTACACACATCTTTAAAATTTTTCAAACACCTCGACCAATGGCCACCCCTCGGTGAGTGCATTAGGGGCTGTGTATGCAGAGTGCACCTCCCTGAAGGCTTCAGGCCCCCGCCCCCTTGCTCACATCTTGGTCCCACCACCTCTTGGCTGAGTGACCCCGTGCATAAATTTCTTATTCTCTCCATTCTCAACGTCCTCACCTGTAAAAGAGGGAAGAACTGTCCTGACAGGGCTGATAGGGCTGTGGTCAGGATTCCATGAGACAGGTATAGAAGGCATTTGGCAGGTCATTTACCATAAATATCACTAGGTCACCCTTTCCCATAACAGCCTCCCTGTCTCCAAACTCGCCTTTCCAACTCATAAGCCAGAGGTGCCAGAGTCACCTCTAACCAGGGATCTGATCGCATTAGTTACTGCTCAAACCCTTGGACAATTAGGCAGAGTGAAAGAAGCTGGACTCAAAGGCTGCTCACTGTATGACTCCACTTATACAACATTCTGGAAGAGTCTATAAAGACGGAAAACAGATCTGTGAATGCTGGGGCGGGGAGGTGGGGGAAGGACCTGACTCCAGAGAGACACAGGGAAATCTGTGGAATTATGGAAGTTTTCCATATTTCCATTTGGTGGTCGTTACATGACTATGTTTTGAAACTCATAGAACAGGACGTTAAAATGGGTGAACTTTCCTGATCACAAATTATACCTCAGGAGATCTCACTTAAAAACAAACAACAACCCTGCAGAGAAGGAAGTCTAAGCCATGTGGTCTGGTGTTCCAGGCCTTGTCTCCTGGCCAGCTGCTTTCCTTCCCATTTCTCGCTTACTCCAAGATCTGGCACATACAGAATGCCCTCTGCACCTGCAGGCCCAACCGGGGTCCACACCAAACCTAAAGCCCCGGCCAAGGCTGCTGGCCTGCTGTTCTCCAAACAAACCCTGTGTTCAGACTCCAGGACCCAAATCCTCCTCTGCTCTCTCAGATCCTCCTTCTCCCGCTTCTGGGAGGCCTGCCTGGACTACTGGTAAGTAAAGATTAATCCCTCCTTCCTCTGCGTCAAAGGTTCTCAATTCTGGCTGCACAAGAATTACCTGAGCAGTTGTCAAAACCATGGATCCATGCCCTCCCTCCCACCCCAAAAGATTCTGATGTAACTGGGCAGGTGTGGGGACAGACACTGGGGTTTTGTTTCGCTCTGTTTTTTTTTTTTCCTTAAAGAATCCCAGGCTCAGAAATGAAAGAGGGAACATCATGCAAATCCAGAGACGTTAAAAGGATAAAAAAGGAATATTATAAACAATTTTATGCCAACAACTTTGACAACTTAGGAGAAATGAGCAGATTCCTTGAAACACACAAATCACCAGGACTGACTCAAAAAGAAACAGAGGGACTTCCCTGGGGGCACAGTGGTTAAGAATCCACCTGTCGATGCAGGAGACACGGATTCGAGCCCTGGTCCGGGAATATCCCACATGCTGTGGAGCAACTAAGCCTGTGCACCACAACTACTGAGCCCACGTGCCACAACTACTGAAGCTCCTAGAGAAGCCACCGCAATGAGAAGACCGCGCGCTGCAACGGAGAGTAGCCCCCACTCGCCTGCAGCAATGAAGACCCAACACAGCCAAAAATAAATAAATAAATTTATAAAAAAGAAGAATTAGAAAGTCTTAATAGCCCTATATCAATAAACTAAATTCATAATTAAAAACCCTCCCCATAAAGAAAATCCAGGATAGCTTCACTAATAAATTCTATCAAATATTTAAGGAAGAAACAATGCCAATCGTACACAAACTCTTTTTTTAAAATAAATTTATTTATTTAATTTATTTATTATTTTTGGCCGCATTGGGTCTTCACTGCTGCGCACGGGCTTTCTCTAGTTGCGGCAAGAAGGGGCTACTCTTCATTGCGGTGCACGGGCTTCTCATTGCAGTGGCTTCTCCTGTGGCGTAGCATGGGCTCTAGGCGCGCGGGCTTCAGTAGTTGCGGCACACGGGCTTCAGTAGTTGTGGTTCGCGAGCTGTAGAGCGCAGGCTCAGTAGCTGTGGCGCATGGGCTTAGCTGCTCCGTGGCATGTGGGATCTTCCCGGACCAGGGCTCGAACCCATGTCCCCTGCATTGACAGGCGGATTCTTAACCACTGCACCACCAGGAAAGCCCACAAGCTCTTAAAATAATAATAAATGAAGAGGGAACACTTCCCAAATCATTGTGTGGGGCCAACATTACCCTGATACAGAAACCAGACAGAGGTATTACAGGAAAAGAATACAATATCCCTCATGAATATAGTTATAAGTAAACCTTAACAGAATTGTAGCAAATTGAATACAGCAATACATAAAAAGGATTATACATCATGACCAATTGGGGTTTGTGCCAGGAGTGCAAGGTTGTTTAACATTCAAAAATTAACTCATGTAATTCAGGATATTTAATAAGAAAAAAAAGAGGAAAAACCATATGATTATCTGAACAGATACAGAAAAAAAGCATATAACAAAATTCAACATCCACTCCTGATAAAAACTCCATGCAAACTAGAAAACTTCCTTAACCTCAAAACAAAAAGGCATTGGACTTCCCTGGTGGCTCAGTGGTTAAGAATCCACCTGCCAATGCAGGGGACACAGGCTTGAGCCCTGGTCCAGAAAGATCCCACACGCCACAGAGCAACTAAGCCCATGTGCCACAACTACTGAGCCCGCCTGCCACAACTACTGAAGCCCGTGCACCTAGAGCCCGTGCTCCACAACAAGAGAAGCCACCACGATGAGAAAACCACACACCACAACGAAGAATAGCCCCCGCTGGCCGCAACTAGAGAAAGCCCGCATGCAGTAATGAAGACCCAACACAGCCAAAAATAAATAAATAAATAAAAAGAAAAGGCATCTATATAAAATCTTCACCTAACATCATATTTAATGAAAAGACAAGTTCTTTCTTCGTAAGATTGGGAACAGGTAAGAATGCCCACTGTCACCACTTCTGTTAAACATCCTAGACAATGGAGTAAAAGAAAAAGAAATAAAAAGCATTTTAACTGGAAAGACAGAAGTAAAATGGTCCCTATTTGTAACTGTCATTATCTTTGCGCAAAAATCTTGAAGGACTACAGAAAAGCTACTCAAACAAATAAGTAAATTTAGAAAGGTGATAGAATAAACAATATAAAAATCCATTGTATTTCTTTATAGTATAATAAACAATTAGAAAATAAAAAATGTTTAAATCCACTTATAACATTCAAAACCATAAAATACTTATGAATAAATTTGATTAAATATGTATAAGACCCACAAGTGACTACTACAAATCACTGCTGAGAAAAATGAAGAAAGGCAAACACAGACGGAAAGGTAGTCCATGATCGCTGACTGAGGCTCAATATTGTTAAAATTTCTACATTACCCAAGTTGATCTAAGGAGTTAATACAACCCCGGTCAAAATCGAAGCAGGCTTTTTCGTAGAAGGACTGGTAAGCTGATTTTAAATTTATATGGAAATGCAAAGGCTAGACAACACAATTTTGAAAAGGAAGTACAATTGGAAGTCTCACTATCTGACTTTAGGAATTACTATACAGCAAGTCATGAATACAGAGTGGTTCTAGGGTCAATGGTGAATAAGCCAAAACAGACCAGAATTGAGCCTGAAACAAAGTCACACAGATTCTCAATTACTTTTCAAACATGATGCCAATAATTCTGTGGAGAAAGGACAGTTTCTTTAACAAATGGCACTGGAACAACTGGCTATCCACACTCAAAACAATAAACCTCTATTCTTAGCTCTTTCCAGTTAACAGGTAACTCAATATAGATAACAGATCTAAACATAAAGGCTAAAACCATAATGTTTTCAGAAGAAAACACAGGAGAAAATCTTTATGACTATGGGTGAGGCAAAGTTTCTTATATAGGACACAAAAAGCCTAAACTACTAAAAATAATTGATATAACTGGACTTGAAACTAAAAATGTATGCCCTTTGAGAGATACCATTTTTTAATATTTATTTACTTATTTAATTTTTGGCTGCGTCGGGTCTTAGTTGCAATGTGCAGGATCTTTCGTTGCAGCATGCGGGCCTCTCTCTAGTGGTGGTGCGGGCTCCAGAGTGTGTGGGCTCTGTAGCTGTGGCACGCGGGCTTAGCTGCCCCACAGCATGTGGGATCTTACCTCCCTGACCAGGGATAGAACCTGTGTCCCCTGCACTGGAAGGCGGATTCTTAACCACTGGACCACCAGGGAAGTCCCGAGGAGATATCATTAATAAAGTAAAAAGGTAAGCCACAGACTGAGAGAAAGTATTTGCAATACAAATATCTAACAAAGAACTTGAATCCAGAATATGTAAAGAACTCTTAGAACTCAAATATATGAAGACAAATAACCCAATTTAAAAGCCAGCAGATTTGGGGCTTCCCTGGTGGCACAGTGGTTGAGAATCTGCCTGCCAATGCAGGGGACGTGGGTTTCAGCTCTGGTCTGGGAAGATCCCACATGCTGCGGAGCGGCTGGGCCCGTGAGCCACAGCTGCTGAGCCTGCACGTCTGGAGCTTGTGCTCCACAACAAGAGAGGCCGCGATAGTAAGAGGCCCACGCACCACGATGAAGAGTGGCCCCCGCATGCCACAACTAGAGAAAGCCCTCGCACAGAAACGAAGACCCAACACAGCCATAAATTAATTAATTAATTAATTAAAAAAAAAAAAAACAGCCCCTGTTTCTACATCATAGCCCGCCAGGCCTTTCAACTAAGAGTCTGGTAGGTAGTTAGTTAATCTGGTAAGTTAGTTAGTTTCAACTAAGAGTCAGGGTAAGTCCTGAGCATCTCTTTAGAAAAAAAAAAAAAAGTCAGCAGATTTGAACAAAACCGTAAAATAATAAATACAAATAGCTACTAAATACAGGAAAAGATACTCAACTAGAATGTCCATGATCCAGCACAACAACTCCCACTAGAATAGCTAAAATTAAAAAGACTGACAACAGCAAGTGTTGGCAAGGATGTGAAATAACTGTGCTCGCACATTAGCAGCAGGGATGTAAAATGATACAGCCACTTTGGAAAAAGGTTTGCCAGTTTCTTATGAAGTTAAAGATACACTTACCACACAACCCCACAATTCTACTGTTAAGTAGTTACTCAAGAGAAATGAAAACACCTGTCTGCACCCAGATGTGCATACGAATGAATATAGCATTTTTTATTTTATTTATTTATTTATTTTTGCGGTATGCGGGCCTCTCACTGCTGTGGCCTCTCCCGTGGCGGAGCACAGGCTCCGGAAGCGCAGGCTCAGCGGCCATGGCTCACTGGCCCAGCCGCTCCGCGGCATGTGGGATCTTCCCGGACCGAGGCACAAACCCGCGTCCCCTGCATCGGCAGGCGGACTCCCAACCACTGCGCCACCAGGGAAGCCCTATATCTTTTTTATAGTGGTAAAATACACATAACATAAAATTTACTACTTTAGCCATTTTAAAGGGTATGCAACCATCACCACTATCTAGTTCCAGAACATTTTCATCAGCTCCAAAGGAAAGCCCGTACATATAAAGCAGTCGCTCCCATTCTCCCCTGCCCCAAGCCCTGGCAACCACTAATCTGCTTTCTGACTCTGTAGATTTGCCTATTCTGGGTATTTTGTATAAATGGAATCATGCAACATGTGCACTTTTATGTCTGACTATTTTTACTTAGCATAATGTTTTCAAGGGTCATCCATGTTGCAGCACGTGTCAGTACTTCATTCCTTTTCCAGCTAAGTAATATTCCATTGTCTGGAGGGACCACATTTATTTTTTCATTCATCCACTAATAGGCATTTGGGTTGGTTCCCAAATTGTGAACAGTGCTGCTATGAACAGTGGTAAACAAGTTTTTGTTTGAATATCTATTTTCAATTCTTTTGGGTATTTACCCAGGAGTAGAATTGCTGGGTCATATGACAGTTCTATATTTAACTTTTGGAGGCATCTCTGTTTTCTAAAGTTGCTCTACCATTTTACATTCTCAAAGCAATGTATGAAATTTATAATTTCTCCATACGCTCACCAACACTTATTATTTCCCTTTTTTTTGATAAAAACCATTCTGGTGAGACGGAAGTGGTATCTCACTGAGGTTTGGATTTGCACTTCCCTAGTGACTAATGACGCTGAGCATCTTTTCATGTGCTTATTTGTCATTTGTCTACCTTCTTTGGAGATATAATACATTCGCTCATGTTTCAACTGGTTGTTTTTCCTTTTGTGTTGAGTTGTAGATCACAGCACTTTTATTCACAACAACCTCGAACAGGAAGCAATCCAAACATCCACCAACAGGTGAATTAACTAATAAACCATGGTACACCCACGTGTACCAAATTTCACAAACATGCCAAGGGAAAGAAGCTAGACACAGAGTCTACAATACATGCTTCCATTTTGAAACTCTTAAAGAAACAAATCTCATAATAGTCTAATTTCGGCAGATCAGTGACTGCTTGGGTGGAGGGCTGATTGCAAAGAGGCAACAGGAAATTTGGGGAGGGCTCACAAGCTAAACAATCTCTGTTGCAACTGCTCAACTCCGGCTGACAGTGGCCAGGGATGGTGTGGGTGCATGAATGTGTGAGGTGCACTTGACCTGCAGGCCAGAGTTCACCCACTCCTGGCGGTTGCATAACTGTGTACCTTTGTCAAAACTCACTGAACAGGGTACTTAAAACAGTACGTTTTACTGTTTTACTGTACGTAAACTATGCCTCAATAATACTGGTTAACGAAACATTGTTTCTACAGGCAAACACCCCAAGTCTAATGGACATCCAGAGTGAGGCCCACAGCCCTGCCTCTGTCCTCCTGTCTGCCCTCCAGAGTGCAGCCCACAAGGGCAGGCTGTGCTTAGCCCAGCCTTGGGTGGCCTATTAAAACCAGAGCTTCTGATTCAGGGGGTCTGGGGTAGAGGTGAAAACCTGCACTTGTGGCAAGTTCGGGGGATGTGATGCCGCTGGCATAGGAACCACTCCTGCAGATGGGTTCTCTCTCTCATTCACGTAGCGTTCAGTGGATATGGAATTAAGGCAGTGTTGCAGATAACACGCAGGTCCTCGCTAGTGGATGGGGCCTATATATAGGAAATGCCAGGCTAACATCAGGAGGGAAATGCTCACATTCTGGCTGTGAGGGCACAGCCCCACTTTCAGCCTCTGTTTCTGGCCAGGCCCATCAGGCCAGTGGACCTGGCCCCCCTTCGCCCTTCTCCTGCCCCGCACAGGTGTCCTCTCAGCCAGGAGGGCATCCACCCCTTGCCCAGGAGCCTAGCAAACTCAGCTTTCCAGACCTTCTGTGCTCACCACCCAAGAGCGCTCCATCGCCCCTGGGCACCCACTGCGGTACTCAGAGACTCTGCTGTCACAAGCTTCCATAACCATTCTCTGAGGCCCTGGCTCCTCTCCCCTGTCTGCATACCTCAGGGCCAAGCAGAGGGGCAGTGCACACTAGAGCCAATGAAAGTTTGCTTGTGGTGGAACAGCTGGCCTCCCATCTGTCCCTATCAGACGACTTGGGCAAGGGCCCCACCCCACTTTCTTCATCACTCTTCCCCTCTACTCCGTCCTTCCCTTCAGGACAGAAACCTGAAACATAAGCCTCCTCTCAAATCCTTATGCCCATCAGCTCCTCCCCATTTGTCAGCGCCCCCTTCACAGCAAAATTCTCGAAAAAGTTACTGACTCCTGCTGTCCTGAGCTCTCCTTCTCCCCCTTTCCTGGCCCACCGCTCCCCTATACCTCTCATCAGGACACTGATGACCTCCATGTTGCTAAGGTCAATTCTCCAAGGATAATTCTCAGTCCTCGCCTAACTGGACTCCTTGGCCAGGCAGCCACTCCTCCCCATGAATGATCTGCCCATGGCCCTGGATGCCCCTGACACCTCTGGCTTTCTCCTGCCCTGATGGCACTCCTTCTTGGTCCCTTGACTTTGGACCTCTCCTCTCCTCCATCCATCCAATTCTCTTGCCATCTTGTGCTGACTTCGCTTTAAAAATCACACCTGTGTGCCGGCAGTAGCCAGGTTGATTGCCGGGCCCAGGCCACTCCCCCAAACTCCAGCCTCACTTGCCTGAAAAGCCCCTCACCACCAGCACATGGACAGCAACGGAGCTCACAGGTACTATCTGGAGAGCCAGCAACCCTCCCGAATTCCCCACAACTGCTCTGCCCACAGAGAGTCCATCTCAGGATGATGCTCACTCCATCCTTCAGGTTGCCTGAGCCAAGAATCTCGAGGTCACCTTGGACTCCTCTATTGCTCCAATCATCCTGTTGGCTCCATCTTCACAACATACCAGAATCTAGCCAAACCCACCACCTGTATGGGGCTGCTCCTGCGCTCCAGCCTCACCCGCCCCCTGTCTTGCTACAGTGTGCTGGGATGTCCCCCTGGGTCACTCCTCACCTCCTCCATCAGCCCACCAAGCCACCTAATTTCAAATCTCAAACTCCCCCAAACTGCTGTCTCCCTTGAGCACCTGGACCCCACAATAGCACTATGGCCCCAATGCATGACATTCTGACTTATTTCTTCTCCTTAGCCTTCCATCACCCGCTACTTGACCATAAGTGCCAAGTTGGCAGAGCCTTCTGTCTCTTGGTTTCTTGCTGCAATTGGAGCTCAATAAACATTTGCTGGGGGAAATGGTGAGACTCCATGAAGTGGACAAATCTGCGAGTTGAAAGGGGGCTTAAAGGTATCTAATTCCTTCACCTCAAGAAAGATGAATGATGGGACCTCACCTACAAAGGACACAGACCTCCTGTGTGCCCTGAATGCCCAGACAGCACAGCTCTACTTGGGCAGGATCCCTAAGGCCTCTGGGAAGCACTAAGATGCAAGGAACACATCTGATCTCAATGGGAAAATGGGCTGTGTATTTACAGCCCGTTCTGATGGCAGGCGGCTCACGGCCACACAGACAAGACCCCAGGCTCAGAGCAGAGCCACCCTGCTGCAGGCCTGGCTGTGCCCTCCCACAGCCACGGAAAATACTAGTAAACAACAACAACAAACAAAACTCCCAAACACACGGTGAGAACAAAGTGGGGTCCAGCTGAGGCCCTTATTCAGGGCAGGCCCCCGGGAACGTAGTGTCCTTGCAAACAAAATCAAAACACGCATCAGAGCCAAACAACACCCAAATGCTAGATCAAAGCAGATTATGTTCTGGTGCTTAAGCAACTCAAATTTCTTGCAATAGGACAGGAAAATAGAAAAAAAAAACAACTTAGGATCCCAGAAAACCTGTACTTTTTTACTTTGTGGATATACGATTTTTATGCTTTTTTGTTGGTATAAGATTAAAGTGACTTAACATACCCTCTACTAAAAGAAAAAACAGCAACTGCTAAAAATGTGTGGGACAGCCCCACAGTGGCAGGTCATCCAACTAGCAGTGGAAATCCACCCACGAAGGCCCTGGACCATCTTTGCTTTTGTTCCTGGGCCAAGTCCCATGGAAGGGAAGGTGGTTCTCCATTTAAAACAGGACTATGGTGGGTCTGAGCTGAGGGCTTTCCCCATCCCACGGCCCAGGACCAGGATGGTCCCTCAGCTTACTGCCCCCATTGAGAGATGAAGTTGCTGTTTAATTTTCAGGGTTTGGGTCTTGTCTCCGCTATTGCCGAGGTCAGGGTATCAATGTCTCTTTTTCATGGCCCACAGATCACATACTCAGAGCATCAGTGACTATCGATTCATTGAATGCCTCATTTAAGCCACATCATCCGTTATTAAGCTGTGTAGGAACATGAATTCCTACAAGTCAAATCCATTTAGAATTTAGATTTAGAAATTTAGTATTTAAAACAGGCTATTCTATTCCTTAATGGAGACCTCTTCTTAAAAATACATTTTATCATTACAAAAATAATCTCACTGTAAAAGAAACAAACCACACAGAAGTACATGGGGTGGAAAGGACAGGTTCCCCTTGCTCCTCCCACCCTCCCCGTTCTCAACCCTCCCTCAACACACAAGCACACACACTCACATGCACACACACATCCTTCCCTCCCACCCCTGTTGCTAGCTGGACAGTCACTCTTGCTTGGAGCTATGTCCTTAGAGCCTGGAGCAGTGCCTGTCCCGCTCATCCACAGTGGCACTCCGTCCTCATCTGTTCAATACACAGCGTCTGTCCTTCCAGATGCTTCTACACCTTATTAGCTACACATGCATAAAAGGAGTCATTCCATACAGTCTACACTAAGGAGCAGTGTTTTCACTTAATACACAGGCACTTCTTTTAAAGTAACCCTCAACTATTTCATGAAGTGAAGGATCCTATGGCATTCTGTGGGGGGGGGGGGGATGGGATTCTTAGATTATTAACTTTTTTATGGTAAAGAATTTCAAAAATACACAGAAGTGGCCTGAACAGAATAACGAACTCTCAGGTATGGTCATCCAGAGCCAACAACCATCCAACCATGGACAATCCTGCCCCTCCACCACCCAACCCCACCCCCACCTGTGCTGAGATCTGAAACAGATCTCAAATGCTGTATCATTTCCTCTGAAAATAACTCCAGTATCTATCACTAAAGGCTAAAGATTGCTTCAACGTAACCTCAATGCTGTTTCTAAGGAATATAATTATCCTTTAAAATCATCATTCACTCAACAAATGTCCAACTGTCTCATAAATACCATAATTTTTGAAAGGAGTGATTCTTGGGTCAAGAATCACTTTCACGCAGTCTCTACTTTCATAGACAGCATCTTGAGACTATCACAGCAAATAAGGGACCCTGTCCCACTGGAGGATCACAGGGCACGCTGGAAGGCAGTTATGGGGGAACGACACCTGGGCTGCTGTGATGCCTGGCCCAGGTACTACTACCCTGCCAGGTAAACGTTCATGCACTCGGGAAGGGTCAGGCAGCTGGAAAGTGAGCCACTCCAAGGAATTGGGATGAGCCAATTTCCCTATCCCAAAGGTCACCTTAGTTGACATACCAAAAAACACCATCCCAGCTCCAGGCGAGGCCCACTTACACACTGTCTCCACTTGACTGAATCAAGTTATTTCCTCTTAATAAATCTCCACTTCCCCACATCACCTCTTGACAGCAGGCAGACTGAAATGGCCATGAGTTGTGCTGAGTGAGTCTCCAGTGCAGAGGAGCCTGCCCAACCAGCCTGCTCTCGGGTGACGCCCCGACACATCCTCAAGTGGCCACGGGCCCTAGTGGCATGGGTGGAGCTGGGGAGGCTGCACCTGCCAAGCCCCAGGAAGGACGGTAGTCTTTCTTCCAGCAACCACCCTCAACAGTCAACTGATGGCAAGTTCATTTGTATATTTTTACATGGCCAGCTTCACCCCACAGCACCCTGCAGGCCTGGACAGTTAACTGGCCACTGCTATCATTCTCAGAAGAGCCTGGGGATGGGGGACTGGGGGCACTGGGAAGCACTACCTGCCACATCACCTTCCTAGGAGTTCTTTTGATCAAACAAATTCTTAGCATGAGGGGAAGGTTGCTGTTAATTATGGAACAATCAGAAAGCCAATTCATTTACACAGCAGCAGGGGCCTAACCCAGGGACACTGGGGACTCCTGCTGGTGGAGAGGGAACATGGGTCCAAACTGCCAACCCAAGAGCTCTGGCCCCAGGCTCATCAGACAGAACAAGGGGTTAGGAAGAGGCTCCTGGCCACCATCCCGGCCGAACCCCCCCTCCCCCCCACCAGAAATGGAACCCAGAGGGAGGGGAGGGAAGCCTGGGCCTGTCCATGCTCAGTGTGGGAGAGGCAGGCTCCCTCTAAAAGCACAGTGGGCCAGCAAGAAAACCATTGATCTCTGCAACACATTATTGATTTTGCTATGTGCTGGCACCAGTGGATGGTCCTCCCCCCCTCACGCAGAGCCAGCCATTAGTGTGCACTCCCAAGCACTGGCCTAGACATCCCTGCCTGGTGTGGGATAGGCACTTGAGATGAAACCCGCCTTGGCTGACCCACAGGGAAGAGACCACGAGTGAATCATTAAGGAGTCATTAAGGTCATCTCCCTGCCCCCAGACCCACTGGACAGCTGTGTGGTGTGGCGTTGCCCCCTACTCCTGAGCCGGGGTGGATGCACCATCTGCCGGGACCCTGAGCAAGCCTGCCAGAGCAGCCCGGTGACCAGTGGAGGGTCTCTGAAAGGTTGCATTTTCCAACAATCAAAGGGAGCCAGTTCCCATGTCAGCTCGGGGTCCTGTAACACAGTGAAAGAGTGGAACTGGGCAGGGCTGCCTCTCAGTGCCAGCAATTAGTTTTTATTTCTTTATTTGGTTTACCTGCTGGTTGTATTACAAACACTTATTTGTTCAATCTGAAGGTCCAGCCTCTTGGGGGGGACAGTCCTTGTCCACAGAAATACCCCAGCGTGTCCCTCACCATCCCCTCATTCTTGTAGGTTTTATCCCTGGTGCCTGGAGTACTCAGAGCAGGCCTGCTTTATTCTTCTTTATTCTTGCAGACGTTATGCACAGACACCAACGGTTCAAGTGACAATCGGGGCATTATCTCTACCAGAATCCTGGCCTCAGCACTGGCCGAGGCAGTCTGTTTCTGGGACACAGTAAACATTCCCAAATAACGGCCCCCAGGCAGCCAGAAGGCAGGCCGCAGGCCTGGGGCAGATATGAGGTGACAGGTCACCGATGTCACTTTACCCCTTGGAAAGGAAACTTCCGCTCAGTGGCGCCTAGTGGATTTGAATAGACTCAGAACAGGGGAGCCAGGCACTTGGCCACAGTCACCAAGTCCTAGATGTGCTTAACATAAAGGGAGGTTTTCAAATCAACAGCAGAACAACTTCGCATGGCAAACGCTCCAGAAAGCAGGTCCCTGCCCTTGACAATGAGGCCTAGGCCTCATTTTCGGTGAACTGCTCACCTCCAGACTCCCATGCACCCCACCTCCAATACTAAATCAAATAAACGAAGAGGATCACCACGACCCAACTCTCCTTTCCATGTTTGTATTGGCAAAACCCCAGTGGATTCAGCCTCCTGCAGCTCACCAAGCGGCTGCAACAGGTGCAGCCCTGAGCTAAGGCTGCTGATTCTCCTTGGCTGTTCTAGAATCACGCAGCCAAAACCCTAAAGGAAGCCGAGGCCTGCAGCATTCATCACCAGGGCCCCGACCTGCCCCACCTGTCTGAGTGCGCGGCTCCGGGTCCAGCGCCCGGGATCCGCGGCCTCGGAGACAGAAATAGAAGCCGCGGGGCCTGGCCAGGCCCGAATGGCCAGAGTGGGGCGGGGGCCGGGTGGACAGGATCGGCGGGCCTGGCCGAACGCACCGCCCCCGCCCCTGGGCAGGGTTGGCCACGCGCCCCGAGCCCCCAGCGCCGCCCCAAAGCCGCCGAGCCACCTGCGCGCCGGGGCAGGGAGGGAGCCGAGCAGGGGAGGGGTCCTGGGGGTCCAGGGTGGAGACTCAGGGAAGGGTCCGGGGAGGAGTCAGGGAGCTCCGGGAACGGGACTCCGTGAGGGTCCGGGGGTCCGGGGAGGAGTCACGGGGCTTCGGGTCGAGGGCTCCGGGAAGGCTCTGGGGACCGGCCCGGGGAGGGTCTCGCCGCCCCCACGCACCTGCCCGGCCCGCGCCCTCTCTCTGCCCGCCGGCCCTTACCTGGCGCGGTGCGTCCTGGCCGCGCGGACCAGAGGTGCCCGGCCCAGAGAGCGCGGGCGTAGGAATGGCGGCGGCGGTGGCGGCGGCGGAGGCGGCCGGCTCTCAGGCCCGGCGCGGAGGGGCGGCGCGGCCAGGCTGCGCGGGGATGCTGCGGCGCGCGAGGGCGCGGAGGCCGGCGCGGGAGGGAGGGCATGGGGTGGTGCGCAGGCCCCTCCTCTGCTCCCCTCCTCCCCTTCCCGCCTCCTCTCTCGTCCCTCCCCCTCTCCCCTGCCTCCTCCTACTCCCCGCCCGGCTCTCCTCCCTCTTCCTCTCTACCCTAGCCTCTCCGTCCCTCCCCTTTTCCCTCCCCTTTCTTCACCTTCCTCTACTCCTCCCCGCCCCCCTCCCCCGCTGGCCCGTACCACCTCCCACCTCCACACTTTCCCTCTGTCCTCTTCCCTCCCCATCTCCCACCTTCGTCTCCTATCCCCCAGGCTCCCAGAGGCTAACCCCTGCCCTGGCCAGTTCTCTGCTGGGTCCAACACAGGTTATGGTGAAGTGCCCAGTTACCCCCTCCTCACCACCTGCTAATGGAGCAGCTTGCCCCATCTGGGAGCCTGACCTGACCCCACCCTTTCCAGGCCCCGCCAAATCTCCACGGTTTCTCCCGCAGGGCCTGGTGCAGCTGTGTTGGGGACCTGCACACTGTGTGGACAAAGCATGTGGGCTCCCAGGACACTTGCTCCTTTGCTTCCAAGCAAATCTGATTTGTATAAGAATACTCCAAACCAAACCTCCTGCTATTTTTCCAGGGTGAAGCAGGCTGGTACCAATCTAGGATTTGCTGCAGCCCTTCTGTTTGCCCCCATGCCAACTGTTTGTTTTGTGTTCAACATTTGCTATACCCCTGGTGACACACATTTATACTAACCCACAGGTCTGAGGACCTAGGTACCCTCCTAAGACTGCTCCAAACCTTTCTGCCCTGGAGAAAGAAGTGACAGGCCTGGAAGGTGGCTGGCCTGGCCAGGAGGCCTGCTGAGGGATGCTGTCCAGAGAAGGGGGTACAGTTCCCAATGAACGGGCCAGGATTTCCCCATGAGTAGGAGTCAGGGAGCTCTGTCGCGAGGCCTGGCCATAGATCTCCAGGCTGCAGGCACACTCCCAGGGCACCTGAGGCCGCTTTCCTGATACCTACAAGCCACTGAGAGCCAGGGTGGGAGTTTTAAAATGAAGCCATTCCTAAATGATCAGTAGTAGGCCCGAGAGCCTCACTCCCTTCAGGGGCCAGTTGCCTTTCCATGCTGACAGTCCAAGAGGCAGGCCTTAGGGCCAGCACACTGATGCAGGGCCAGCAAAACTAAGATGGTGAAGCTAGTGCCAAGGGTGCAGGTAGGGGTTGCCAGGAGCTCACCCCCTTACCCTCTGTAGGTAGAGATCATGAACTGGAATCTGGAATCTGATAGACTCCGGTTTGAGTCCTGGCTCTGATGCTTCCAGGGTGACCCTGTGAGCCCTGTCCCGCCCTTCCCAAGGTGAGGATTTCTCCAAGGGTTGCTGAGCACGGAGGAGAGAATCTTGGGTAAAGCCCCCAGGAGCATGTGGCCCACATTCATCGTTGGCTACTCTTATGAGAAAGACATGGGGGAGATGTCCCTTCCAAGCTGTCTTCCAGTGGGAGAAGTCTGTGAATCTGTGTTCACCATCTAATTTGGAGTAAAACTTGATGGGAAGAGATTAGGGCAGGGCTGTTTTAACAGCATCCTAGGCCCCAAGAAGGGACCCGTTCTTTGGATCGGTAAAAGCCAGTATTGCAGAGCTGGGGCGGGGTGGGGGTACTCTCCTGTGCTCTTCACTAGTGTGACTCATCCAGAACACGGTGCCCTTGCTTGGGGTCTAAGGACGGCCACCAGCAGGCTGTAGGAGTTGTTGGTAATACGGATGGAATTAGTTGACACATGGGGAGCCTTCAGTCTGGAAGATCCATGTGTGGAGCACAAGATGGTAGAATCCAAATATTTGCAAAGCTGTCCGGGAAGAAGGATTACCCTGCAGGGTTATGAAGGGCAGAACGAGGACAGATGGGTGGAAATTAGATTAGAGAGTCCATTTCCTCCCACTTGTGAGTGCTTCCTGGCAGATCTGCCTGCCAGAGGAGCATGTCCTGCAGGGCCAGCGTCTAGACAGGTTCTGGGACCACCACGGTAAACTGCTGGAGGGGACCTGCAGAAGGGCTGACCCCTGGAACCTCTCCCAGCTGTTAGACCATGCCACGCTGTCTTTAATAAGGCAACTGCACCCCTGCCTGCTCCCTCTGCAGACAAAGCAAAGGTTGGCCAGGCAAAGAAGAGACTGAGCACGCCTGACACGGAGCCCATGCTTCCGGCTTCAGCACCTTCGACAATCAAAATAAACCTCTCTCGGCCTGTTTCCTCATTTGGATAAAGGAGATAGGGGTGGATTCAATGAGATGACAGCACTTTCCCACCACCCAGCACCTGGGAGGGACTCATCCAGATCACACAAACTGACCCAGTTTGTCTTTTCGTTCTTGTTGATGTTTTACATTCTATTATGGGACATTTTAAACTCCTTCAGAAGAATAACCAAAGGAACCCTGTGGACAGGGATGGTAAACTTGTGTCACTTTTGACCCACTCCCTGCCCCCCTCCAATACTAAACTGAAACACATCAAAGACATCCTCTCCACCAATTTGTCTTCCAGCTTCCCCAGAAATGCCAAATGTTTGGATACTTAGGTCATGTTCTGTGAAGTCTCTCTACATTTCCTGTCAGAACCTTGATGCATCTTTGTGTGGATGAGCACAGTGACTGCCTAGATGATATTTAAATCCCGCATGAAAAGAAACTCTGTGTCAGTTTACAGGGCACCACTACACTGGGCTTCCACCATGGCCCAAGGGACATGAGGAGAAACACCCATTTCTCCACCTCTGCTCCTCCGTGGGCAGTGGAACTTGTGTGTGGTTGGTTGGGAGCAGTTTTAAAGACCGCCAACACGGTGAGTATTTGAGCAAAGGAGGAAATGTTTTCTAGAAGAGCTGGCCCTATGCATTTCACCTGCAGCTAAGGTTACAGCCCCAGAGCCCAGGCCTGTGAACAAGGGCTTAGCACGTGGGCTGCCAAAGCAAAGGGCTGTGGCCCCGGGAGAAACGGGCCCTGGGAGCTGAGGTGATGTCAGGGGAACCTCTGCCCTACTTGCTTCCAGGTCCAGGGAAATGTCTTTTGTTTTGTTTTTTTTAACACCAAAAGTTATTTACTTATTTACTTTTTCAGTTTTACCACCAAGGAGTAATCTCTCTTAAGCATTTATGTCCTTTTATCCCCTCACATATCTGAACTATTTTTTTTTATTGAGGTGTAGTTGATTTACAATGTAGGGTTAATTTCTGCTGTACAGCAAAGTGATTCAGTTATACATACATATATATATATATATATATATATATATACATACATACCTTTTTATATTCTTTTCCATTATGGTTTATCACAGGATATTGAATATATTTCCCTGTGCTGTACAGTAGGACCCTGTTGCTTATCCATCCTATATATAAGAGCTTACATCTGCTAATCCCAACCTCCCACTCCATCCCCCCCAACCTCCTCCCCCTTGGCAACCATAGGTCTGTTCTCTATGTGCATGAGTGTGTTTCTGTTTCAGAGATAGGTTCATTTGTGCCATATTTTAGATTCTGCATATAAGTGATATCATACAGTATTTGTCTTTCTCTTTCTGACTTACTTCACTTAGTATGATAACCTCTAGTTGCCTCCATGATGCTGCAAATGGCATTATTTCATTCTTTTTTATGGCTGAGTAGTGTCCCATTGTATATATGTACCACATCGTCTTTATCCGTTCATCTGTCGATGGACATTTAGGTTGTTTCCATGTCCTGGCTATTGGGAATAGTGCTGCTATGAACATAGGGGTATGCGTATCTTTTTGAATTAGAGTTTCGTCTGGATAAATGCCCAGGAGTGGGATTGCTGGATCATACGGTAACTCTATTTTTAGTCCTCTGAGGACCCTCCATACTGTTTTCCATAATGGCTGCACCAACTTACATTCCCACCTTCTGAATGTGACCGAAAAGTGCTCCTGGGATGCATGGGACCAGGCCTCCGCTGTTAGCGTGTGTGGCAGCTGATGGCATGGCTGTCACCCCGCCCCTCACTGTTCCTTCCCCCACTCCAGAGAAGGCCCATTTCCTGGCAGCCTCTGTAAGATGAGGGGTCCTCACGGGTCTCCACTGGGCGCCTCATTATCAGAGCACCTTCTTCAGCTGGAGAGGAAATGGTCAGGGCCCCCAGTGCTCTCCGGTGCCATTGCTGTCCTGGGACCCCCACGGAACATGGAGCATTCGTCTCTTGAAAGCTGCATTCCAGCAGCAGCATATAAATGAAGGCTTGGAGCTGTCCTCATTGTTCTGTGTGCCTCGAGCAGTATTTTAGCTGTCAGATCACTAAGTACTAACTCGGTCTGGTTAAGGGGTGTAATCTAGGCCTCATGCACACTCTTCCCCAGCACTTTCCCTGTTGCTAAATGGACAGCATGGTTTATCAAGGCTTCCTTTGCCTTATTCATGGAGTGTAAATATTCCTGAGAGCAGGGCTGGTGAAAGCCGCTGAGTGCTACCCCAGTTGGAACAAGGGAGAGTGGAAATCGGGGACGCAGAACAGGATGCTGGCCTGCTGCCCTGGCTGACCATTAACTTTAACCAGAGCTGGTGTCCTCAGTTGACCTGCAACAGCAACGCCTTCCCGACCCCCAAAGGCCACCTACGCCACCAGCTGCCCGAGCCACAGCACTTCCCTGTGACATCCGTTCTCTGGCAGAGGCTCATCAGGCATTACAGCTGGAACATCATTTCTCCAGCCCCACCCTCCCAACCCACACCCTGGGCAGAGCAGAGCCTCCCCTCCTGCTGTGATGTCACCTTGCATGGCTCTCAATCACCACCTGCACCAGGCTTCGCTACAATTGTTTCTCGCTGTGTTTCTCTTTTAGTCTGGTCTTCATTTTGAGCTCCTAGAGCTTAGTGAACTCTTGACCTCTTTTCGGAATATGCTTTGAAATGCATAAAGTAAAATACAGGATTAGAAGGGAAACCTATTATACTGAAATCCGGTTATCAAAATATCTCAAAATGTGATCCATTTGCTTCATTAGTTACCCACTGAGTAGCACACTCTAGCAGCAAGCCTGAAGTCGTGACAAAGCTGCCCAGTATTTTGAGATGTGACGTGAAAATATCTGTGATTTCTGCTGGGCGCAGGTTGCACATTTAGCTAACATGACTGCATTCTGTTGCCTGCATTGATATTTGAATACAATTGGTTAATGTCAGTTAGAGATTAGTGGGGTGGGGAGGCAATGTAGTTCTTTTTTTCCCGTGGATTCCAGCCGTATGGACCCTCCAAAGTCTATCCAGATTAAGAATTACCATTTTAAAGGGAAGGGATTTTGGATCCCCTGCATCTAGCACAATGCTTGTATAAAATTGCCCTCAAACATGTTTATTGCATTAATGAAGGAGACAGGACTCTTGGTTGCAAGTGACACAAGTTCAGCTCAAACTCTAGGCTCACTTACATTTAAAGATACTGCAGGTACAGCTAGATCCAGCGGCTGAAATACCATTGGTGGCCTTCGTCCTTTCACTGACTCCTTTCCTTCTTCTCTCTGATTGACTCTGGTTCTGCTTGGGTATTGGTTTCACTCTCCTGCCACAAGGCCACTGGCAGCCTCAGTTCAAAATGATGACAAAGATTCTTTCTCACCAGACTACGCGTCCCATGGAAGGACTTTGGTTGGCTTTGCTGGGTCTCCTGCCCATCCCTATTCTGGACCTGGGTGGTGGTCAGCCGAGTATATACATATGCCAAAATTCATTGAGTTCTGCCCTGAGGACTTCTGTACTTTTATGTTCATAAGTTATACTTCAATCAAAAATACAAAATACGAAAAAGGAAGAAAAGTGTTATGTAGTTAAAAATGGTTGTGCACTCAGCTCTTGCTAGAGGGTTGGGCGAGCGTCCCACCCCCACTGGAGCATTCCTGATGGGCAGAGGCACCGGCAGGTGGAGTTGTGTTCCTGACACCCCAGGGCTCGGGCTTCCCAATACAAACATGCAGGCAGGGTATGCTGGCCTCATTTGTCAGACAGGAAACCGGGTCAGGTCAGTTTTGTTCGTTCTTCACTGGTTATGTCCTTCTAAGGCAGGATTTGGACCCTGGTGTTGAGACTTCTTGGTGGTGCCTGTCTACACACAGATGTGTCAGAAGGTTTTGTGTGAAACCAGGCACTGATCAGACCACGTGATGGGTAAGCTGCCTGCCCCGAGAACTGCAGGCAGCCCCTCAATCTCATGCCCACCTTGACTACCCTGGGGACAGGGAACTCTGTGATCCAGACTACCCTCTGATTAATCAGGGATTTAGAAGGTACAAAGAATTAGTCTACGAAGAGAAAAGTCGAGGACTTCATTGCCATTGTTCTCTCCCCGTGGTTTCTCTGTCTACGACTGTTTACTTAGTCCTTCTGGAGATTGACAGCATTCCTCTCACAGCATCTCCAAGCTTCACTTTCATCGTATCTGTTGGAGGCACTCACTGAATGCTGAGCATACTGTGTTGTTTATTTCCCCAGCAGGTTAGAGGAAATAGTCCACTCTGAATGAAAATACCACATGCCCACAAATGACAATAACCTACCTGTTATGATCCAGTTTTGAAAGATTATATGAAGAAGGTGAACTGAAAGATCCTTCTCTAAGAACTCTGGAATTGCTAGCAGAAATCAAAAGAATTTTCATTTTTATTACAGACATAAAAACTGTTTTCAAATCAGGCCGTTGTCTAAGCATTATGAGAGCATCAAACCCTCCACCGTCCTGGCCCCCGCCATCCGGCTGTCCACATGCACCCCTCCAGAGACAGGACAGCCCTCCCCAATGCCAGCATTTCATGCCTGCTTGCAAAGTGCTCAGTGGTGTTTTATTTGACAGAAACAAAATCATCTTGAAAGAGAGTATGTTTGCAAAGATTTGAGTTTTAACCAAAATCAAGGCGAAATTCTCTATTGTTGAGGCAAAATGCAAGAGTAAATGAGACATTTAGAAGGAGATGCTAGTGAAACCTAGTTTCAACAGAAAGCCCTCCACAGTGTAGAACTGCATCATTTATGCTTTAAAGTTATTATGCAAACATCTCAAAAGGAGTCAAATTAAATAGAAGTAAACAAAATAAGAGATGACAACCCTCCTTTTCCCCCATTTTGTAGCACAATCATTTTAGCATTTTGGTGCTTTTTCTTTCAGGCCTTGTTCCCCCTCAAACAAACATGTAAATATGCACATATTCTTTTAAAAGTTCTGGTATGAATTTATCTCTCTTGCTTTCTGTTATTTATTTGTAAATGGGACTGTACAATTAAATTTCATTCTGCAATTCACTCATGGACACCCTTCAATGTGCACACATACAGCCCTACTTCATCCTTTTAAAACTCATTGTAAACCGCTATCAAAGTAACACATGGACAGGGTAAAAACAGTTTAATCCAACCACATAGAAGTACATTTTAAAGAAAATTCTCACCCTGCCTCCTATTTCAAGCCCCAGAGAAACCATTTTTGGATTCTCTTAATTACCTCTGTAAACTCTAACGGAAGGTGCTACGTTTCTGTTTCCTGATTTATCAGTGTTAGACGGTAGCTAATGGCTTCTTGGGATGAGAGATGACTTTGCACCCACTTACCCCCATGTCTCTTCTTGCCCCCTAAATTTAAAAAATATGTGTGCTATTTAAGGTCTTCTATCAGTTTTCTGTTTATTGTCAAATGCTGGGCTTGAGTGTTTATTTTTCTCACTCATTTTAAGCTGTTTCATTTGATTGAAATAAGAAATAAATGCCCATCCCACTCCTCCCACTATTCCACCTTCTCTTTTCCCCATCCACTTGTCATGGGGTTATTTTTTACATTTTGAATTTTCTGTATTGGGATCTATATAGGTTGATTGAAAAAACAGAATAACCAGAAGAAACATGTATCACAAGTCTGTAGCTGTTATTCCCCGAAGAATGAGTGACGGACAGAACCATTCCGGGGAGGGAAATGTCCTGGGCCACTGGCTTGACCTCGAAGGGACATGTCCCCGAGGCCAGGAGGCGCAGACCCTGTCCTTGCCCTTTACTTGTTCCTCCAATTCATGCCACTGTTCAGCTTGCTGTTTTCTCAGAATTTCTGATGCTTTTTCCTTCTGAGCACATGCCTCCAGCATAACAGAGATTTTCTGTTCCAGTAGATGCTGCTCATTTCTTGTGACCCCGTTTCTTCCCGGAGATGTGCTTCTCAGAGCCGGCTGCCGTTTGTCCCGATCTTGGCATGAAGCAGGCCCGGGTCCTCCTGTCGCTGGTCCAGACTGCCTCTCCCCCAGATTGGCTCCCCTATTCAGTTGGCCCACATCTTGCTTTCTTAGCTGGCTCCTTCCTTTTGCTGGAGCATCCCCCTACCCACCAGTGGCCTTAGTGAGATGCGTGGTCAGAGCAGAATTCTAGGTTGGACATTTGAAAGGCCTTGCTTTCTTCTATGGCAGCTCCTGGTACCATGGATGATGGCCATCCTGATTCTCAGAACTCTGTCGTGGCCTTTTTCTCTCTGGAACTGGATGCAATCTGCTCTCTGTCCCTGGTTCTCTGAAATTTCATGACATGCCTAGATGTGGGTGTTTTTCATGTTTTGTCACTCTGGAAAAACTCTATGAATTAATTCTTAACTAATTTCCTTTCCTCTGATTTTCCTCTTTCTATAACTCCCATTATTCAGATATTAATCTTCATGAGTTGATTCTCTAATTTTCTTAACTTCTTCCTTCTACTTTCCATCCTTCTGCTTTTTGTTTTACTTTTAGATTCCCTCCACTTTTTCTTCAAACCCTTCTGTTACCTTTTTCATTTTGGCTATGTGAATTTTAATTTCCAAGAAGTCATTCTTACTGTTGAAGTTTCCTTTTTTTTATAGTATCTTGTTTTTATTTCATGGATACACTATCATCTTTTCTCTGAAGGTCTTAATTTTAGTTTTGGGGGGGGGAACTTTTGAATGCTACGTGATTGTCTCTATTTCCTCCAAGTTCCTTTTCCTACATGTGCTGGTTTGTTTCTTTCTTTCAGCCCAGGGATTCCTGACTGCCCTTTGAGAACTTCACTGCAGAGTACTTGGGCAGGCACCACTCACTTCTCTGGGACCCTGGCTTTCTGTGCCAAGAAATCGTTTCTCTCTGGCTGTTCATTTCCTTGGGAAAGAACCCTCTGATCTCCTGCCTGGACAGGGTGGGGATAAGCCCGCTCCCCGTCCTCAGGCTGGGGCAGAGAAGGGCCGGAGGGTATTCTTGTCCCCCACAGTAGATTTCTACTTCTGTGACCCTGCCTTCCCCTGTCCCTGGCATCGCAGAGGACAGAAGGTAACAGAATGGGGAGTGGATGTGGGAGTCTCACTGCTTCTTAGATTTTCACCCGATTCTCCAGTTATTGGTCACCTCCACGTTCAGAGGTCTCTGATTCCCGAGACTTTCCTGGGTTCTATGCCAAAACTGTCTTGACCTACTCTCTCTGTTAAGTTGGTACCACTACTCATCCATCCATTTTCAAGGTTCCAAAATTACTGACACCTTTCAACTATTATTACCTCTTCTCCCAGGCTCCTGGTCGCTCATTTCTTCCCGGACACTTTCATATGAAAACTACCAAACAGACAGAGAAGTTTCAAGAACTGGATGGTGAACACATGAATACCTACCACAAATTCCACCACTGACATGTGACCACTCTGTGTCCACACATCCATTCATCTGGGTATCCAGCCATTAATCCGTCTCATTTTGAAACATGCATTTCTAATTGCAGACACCACTACACTTCTCCTAAATATCTAATTATTTCAATAGCAGTTTGTTCCTTTTTATGATTTCAGTAGATTCTCCAACGTCTGAGGAATCTACTTAGAATTCCTGTGACAGTCTCTTCCGTTCTTGAGTTATCAGGGTTTCTCCACAGTCAGTCTGTTCCTGTCTCTCATTACTGTGGGTTTTCCCAGGTGCCCAGTAATTCTTGGTTGTCTGTTCATCTGTAAGAATGAGGACTGGACTGACTGATTTAGGCGGCTGGCTTGGCCTTCCTCTGCCTTTGAAGGTGCAGGTCTGTTTTACCCACAGGGAAAGATTCCTGGAGCTAATTGTGTGTGGGAGTATCGTGTGGGTCAAGAGCTGTGGGTGTGGCATGAGTCTGGGACATGGCTCTTAGGCTGGGCTCCACCAGGCTGTGGGATAGGGTGAATTGATGGACAGCTATGGAGTCCCCTTAGCTAAGCTTCCCTACATTGGGCAGGGTTAGCGTGGGCCACACTGTTTGGAAGCAGAAAGTAAATCATGGAGACATCGTATGCTTGAAGGGGAGTGGGGCAGGGCCAACCAGATGCTGGTGTGGCTGCCAGGATGGGGTGGGGGTGGGGAGTGGTCAGGCCTGCAGCTGCTCCAGCATCAGCCAGATCCTCCCTCAGCTTCTCCATCCCCTGGGCTGGGTGCATGATTTGCTCTGAGATGACCCACATTGCTGAGTGTGGCATCTTGGAGACAGAAAGGGCAGCATGTGGATCAATACTGGGATCTGGGTTCCAGCTTGTCTGCACTCTTCCCCTTCACATCCATCTGTCCTTCCCAGGGCCTGCCCCTCCCTGGGCTTCTGAGACAGTGGCCTTCCTCAGACTCTCAGCTTGCACAGCGAAAGGTGAAATCGTGGCACATGTCACCCCCGTGGTTCTGTGTTCCTGACAGAATCCCTACACCTGCCCCCATGTGCATCCCCCCAGCAATTTGATCACCTAGAAAATTTAAACTCATGTTTACAAGGATACTTGTATTTATGTTTTTGGTTTCCATGTGCTCTTTAGGTATAATATGGATGGTCTCATGCCGCATGTGTTTGTAATTAAATAAATTAAATGTACCTAATACTACTTAATGACTCAAGGCATTTGCCTGCCAGGTGAAACTGGGGCTTTGTTTATTTAGCTGCAACCCTCCATCATACTTTCAGAAATCTCAGGCTCCGAGCTCCTACAAGTCCAGAGAAGCATCACCTCCCATTGCGCCTCACTCATGTGCTTCCACGCTGCACTGGGTGCATCTTTGCTCCTTTCCTCCTCCTCTGGGCTCCGTACAGATTCTGGAGCCACAAACACCCAAACAAAGGATTTTCCTGAGAGTCTGCAAGAGTTCAGTTATGTTACCAGGACAATCACCTAAATGTACAAACCTAGGGAATTCCCTGGCAGTCCAGTGATTAGGTCTATGCCGTCTCACTGCCGGGGGCCCTGGATCAATCCCTGGTCGGGGAACTAAGATCTCACCAGCTGCATGGCCAAAACAAATGTACAAACCTAATAATGACTAATGGCATTGTTTCAACTGAGCACATGTGTGGGCCATGCACTGGGATGAACTCCATATTCGAATATATAAATTTTACCATGACATATTTCAAGCATACAGAAAGCACTGAAAAAGAACACAGAAAATACCCACCTGAAGGACAAAAAGGCTACCAATATGGAGACGCCCCCTTCTGTACCCCCTTCAGCTATGTACCCGGAGGCACACTGTGCATCCTTTGGTGACTTTTAAACTTTAGAGAAACAGTTAATGTGTTGAGCTCAGGGATTCTTTGAGAACCTTAGAAGATACCAGGTGTGAAATGTTGCACGTTAGCACACAGTCTTCTAGAAAGACAGTGAGCCTTTGCAATAGTCCTTTTCTATTTCAGAATTCATTCCCCTGCCCTCTCAGAGGTTTCTCCCCCCTTCCAGGCTTAAGCCTTTTCTGACTTACAGTGAACTCACTGTTTAAACCTAGTCTTCTCTGGCTGCATGTGGCTTCTCTAATTATTGTTCATCAAATTCTATTTCCCCGCATCATGTCAAAATCAGATGGTGATTTCTTCCATCTGTTACCACAATCTGTTCAAACTGTCACATTCCAAGAGTTTTCTGAAGTGAATTTGCTACTGCCAGACATTATGGACTGGGTTTCGGTATACAATACTGTATTGGGGTTCTTGGTATATAATGTCGAGTTCAGAAAAATTGCTATTTCCTCCAATGCCTGTAGTGAGTAACATGAAAGTGGTGAGTGAGACTCAAGCAGGATTAAATTCCAGGATCCTCAAAATATTCTTCCCCTCTAATACAATAATATTTAATAAAGAACCTTCCCATCTGTAGCCTTTTCCTCTTCAACCACAAATATTCTTAGTTCAGACAGAACATTGAAGTACTTATATTACCTTTCACAGGCTATGAATGCCACACACCTGGATTTGAAGGAAGAATCCCTGTTCTTGGATGCATTTCATGAGAAATGGGCAGTGAGTGGGCTCATTCCAGTGTGGAGCTACTCCTACGAGGCAGAAAACTGTTTTCCTTTCTCATTAAGTAAAGTGGTTTGCAAAGCCACCCTGTGGATGTGTTAATGGACTTAGGGCTGAGAGGGCCAGAGTCACAACGATTTTTAGTACGGATGCGGAAAGCAGCATCTCTGTTCATCGTACAGATTAGGAACGAAGCAAAAGTTTGCTCTGGAACAAATCCAGTGCAGAGAGGAGGAAGCAATCAGTCTAAATGTATTTTCCAGGAGAGATGTAGGGCTCAGGTACCTGCCCCACCCCTAGGATGCCCATTCTGCTTTAGAGAGCAGTCCCTGTTGGTCCCCACCCCCAAATAGTCCTGGAAGCCAAGAGGATCCCCACGATGGGACCACATGCAGTGTTGTTCCCCTTTATAAATGTCAACTTGTAGTGATGTATTCTTCATTCAGAGCAGAAAATATTCATCCTGTGGTCTGTGAAAAGCACACTTTTGGGGCATAGATGTTTTACATGTTTATATTCATTGCACAATTACCAACTCTTGCTTTCATTTAATTGTGTGAAACTGCAGCTAGCCCGAGTTGGAATCAGATTCCCTCTTTTCTTCCTGCCCTGCCCCATTTTTATATCCAAGGGAACGTCCTGTTTGTGAAATGAGGGAATGAATGGCAATCCCACCAGGTGCTGCCTTTCAGAGGGTTTGCTGCTCCTGCTACTTGTGACTTGCTTCTTCTCGTTCCTGAAGCAAGATTCCCTTCACTGGAACATTCTTCCTTGTCCTCCTTTCATCAGTGCTGAGAAAGACTGGGCCTGCTGGGGGCCATTCTGCCCAGATAGCCTGAGCCCAGGGGCCCAGGGAATGACCCTCCGTCTCACTGAGGACTCCAGCTTCTCAGGAGTGAGCTTTAGGGAGGCAAGAAGGCCTCCTCCCTGGGATGGTGCCAGCACCCACCATGAGGAGCTCATGTCCTCAGGGCTAAGAGCCTGTGTGCTGGAATCTTACCACCTCTCTCTGACAGCAGGTTTCATCCAGGTCTGAGAAGGCTCTGGGATGATGGGCATCCTAGGAGCACCAGGAGAAGGGAGAGTGCTGGCCAGAGATGCGGGGAACCATCTCTTTACAACCTTTTTGCATTTTTGGCATCTTTCCTCTCACTTGTGGAATGAGAGGAAGAAAGTGGGCTCTGCAGGGGATTTCATCTTCAATGTGAATTCATCCCATGCTACCTGTATTTTCATTTATCCTGGTTGAATTCCTTGGGGGTGGGGGGTGGGGCAGGGGGGGGTTGTTGTTCACAGGTGAAGTGAGTGCTTCCTTTCTTAAGAATCTGCCAGATGCTTTCCAGGGCGGCCAGACCACTTTCACATCAATACACGGTTTCCGTTGCCCTGCCCTGGCCAGTGCTCATGCTGTCAGCTGCTCCAGTTTCAACCATTCTGGGGGGTGAAGCCTAATGGGATACTCCCAGCATTTCCCAAACACATTTGGCTACAGGAGATCTCATAATTCCAGCGGAGGAACCATGCCAGCCTGGGAAACCCTGCTGAAGGGTGGAGCTGAATCTGAGATGCTCTGGTACAGGGTTCTGATCAAGACTTGCCAGAAGTCTTGTGTGCAGGCTGCTGCCCCTGTTTGAGGGAGGTCCCAGAGAGGCTGATCCTTCCCATGGGCAGGAGTGTCTGCATACAGGGACTGCCACCATGAGGGTTGTTCTCTGCCGGCCTCGGGGCATGGGCTGCAGGCAGGTCGCTGTAGTCACAGCCCATCCTCCCCTTGTTGGGGGATTGCCCCCAAGGAAAGGGCTTGGCTGCATAGCAAATCACCTAAGCTTCCCCACCTGGCCTGGACCCAAGGCATATCCGACCCAGAGAGAATCTCCCCCATCCTCACCCATGTCCACCCATGACTTGGCCATCAAACGCTTCTCCAGTAGCGTCTCCAGCAGATCTTCCCAAAGTTGAGAATCATCTCAGATGGAAGGGCTGAGACAGGCTAAAGCCCTGTCTAGCCCCTTGGAGAGACAGACACTTCCCCTCACACCCTCCCCTGGGCCTTAGCTGTGTCACTGGAAGGCCGAAGCATCTTTAGGAAGAAAACTAAGGGCTGGCTGGCTGCTGAGAACCTACCTCCCAGGCCCTCAGAGGGAGCCGTCACTCCAAGCCCATGACCCCCAGGCTCCCATGCAGCTCAGCCCCACCCCCAAGAACCTGATCTCTGCACCATCATCGGTGGCTTTTGGATGTCACTGTGCATGACTGTGCAAACCGGGGCTTCTCTTTGTCAGCTTGCTCACAGGTTTAGCCTCAAAGACACCATCCATCATGGGCAATTTTGAAACTCTGGAGATTAGAAGGATGGATGCACTTTCTCTGTGGAGATGCCAGCCCTCGGGAGTTGGCATTGATGACTGTCTAATTGTGGACACGTCTTCCTTCCCTTGACAGCACTAAAATGCTGCCTGTTCCTGACCAGATGGTGATGGATCTTTGAACTTTGTGGTGACAAAATGTTGGCCTCTTGAAAGAGACTGTGAGTCTCAGATGGAGGATACCACAAAGGAAAACAGTGACCACATGGAAAAAGACTCTGGCACATCTGTCCCCAGGGGGAGGTGTGGCTGTACCTCAAACTGGCCGTACACAACGTTAGGCTTGGAGGGCATGACCTGGGCATGGAGTGAACCCTTTCATGGAGAAATCACCTCCTTTTTGTGCTTTGTTGAGTCTCAGTGAAGCTTAACCCAAGTTCCATCTGGGTGGGGGGGGGGGGAGGGGTCCCCAAGATCATCAGATGTTCAGAAATAATTGAATCCACTTGGGGGTGAAAACTGGTCTTGGGCTCAGTTTCGGAAGCAATTGGTCTTCTCGGAAACATTGAACTCAGGGGAGCAGGGAAGCAGGGAAGCGTGGTGCTGAACAGGAAATTGGAAAGGGATGGATTTTATCCCCTTTGCCAGAACTAGGTCATCTTGGCTCTGTGGCCTGCAGCTGGTCTGGAAGAAAATTATTTTCTATGTTCTGCCTCTAGAAGATCCCTGTCTTCTGGGTGTGAATCTCATTTCTTCACCAGTGGATGGTCACAGCTCCAGTCCTCATGCACCCATATGCTTCCGAGGAGAGCTCCCTGGACTGTGTGAGAAGGGGGAGGAAGTTTTCAGACCAACTGGGAGGGACTCTTGCCCTGGAAGCAGGGGATGTGATGGAACAGATGGCCCTAGACCTGGGGAAATACCTTTCCCAAAGCAGGGACATCATATATGAGGTCTAAAATGGGACAGAGAGGATGGGATTGGCAGGAGGGTAAAAACAGAATACTAGGTTATTTTCTGTGTAAAATATAAGACAAATCCTGCTATTCAAGCCTGCACTGAGTGAAGAGCCTGCATAATAAGGGGTGAGGCATATCTGGCCTGCCTCAATCCCTGTGCTGGGATTTGCACAATTACCTTTAGTGATTCCACATATGGACAGGGAAATCCTCAGGGGGGGCTACAAGTGGGCCAGACTTGAGTTCAAAAGTGTCCTCAATGGATTATCATACCACACCACAACACGTGGGGACATAGGCCTCCGTGCCTTCTGCGTATTTTAACTGAGCACCGACCGTGCTCCTGGCTGGGAGGACAAGGCTGAACAAGCAGACAAGATCCCTGTCCTACCTCTTCCTCCCCACGAAAAAATGATAGGGGAGAAAACTAGAAGTGAACAGATGCAAGCAAGAGAATGTAGTGATGCCATGCTTCAGTATGGAAATAAACCAGGAAGGAGACAGAGAATAATAGACTGGGATCTATCCAGAGATGGCCTTTCTGGGCAGGTAACACTAACACAGAAACTCGAGGATGGGAGGTGTCTGCCATGCAGGGCAGTTTGAAGACATAGCACCAAGTTGTTGGCAGGCCTCCCGTCATGGAGGGTGGGTGTCTCTGTCCCCTCCCCTTGGATCCGGGCAGGTTCCTGCCTGCTTTAATGGATAGAGATTGGCTGTAGTGGTGCTCTGTGACTTCCCAGGCTAGTCATAAAAAGCCAAGCGTTCATTCCACTTCTGTGGAAGCCCTCATTCTTGGGCTCCGAGCTCCCAAATAAGAAGTCAGGGCCCTCTGAGGTGTCCATGCTCTGGAGACCCAAGCCACAGGGAGAGGCCACATGGAGGAGCTTGGCTCAGCAGCCCTGCTGAGCGCCCAGCTGGCAGCCAGCATCAACAGCCAGCCAGGTGGATGAGTCATGGGGACATCTGGCCCAGTCGAACCTGCAGATGACTCCAGCCCCAGCTGACATCTTCCTATAACCTCAGGAAACACCCCATCTGATACTTACCAGCTGAGTCCTCCCAAATTCCTGACCCAGGAAATTGTGAAATACAGTAGACAAACTGGTATTGTTTTAAACTAGATTGGGTAGTTTGTTATGCATACGCAAGGTTGTTGCACATGCCTGGGGCTGCATGCATGCTCAGAAATGACCTGAGAGGCCCTCAGCTCTCACCTATGGCTGACTCTGAGGCCCTGTGCCAGCAGGAAGTGAAGGCTAAGGCAAAGTTGTAAGTTGCCCAGCTGAGTGTTGAAGGCTGGCCCTCAAGTGTGTAGCCCCTTGGCAAAGACTGGGGGGCTTATTGATTCTAGGTGTTTAAAGAAATCTCTGTCCCGTCATCAGCTGACTAAGAGAAACTAATGGAACAGAGGCTTTGTGGCCACATATGACAAAGAATACAGTTTTTACAGAAAATTCAGAAAAGTCACCAAACAAATGGCAACATGAACCCTAGGGAGGGGAGGAGAATCAGAGTTCCAGAGTTGCCACGTTAGATTATTTAAAATGCATTTTCAACAGCAACAACTACAACAACAACAAAACAGGAAGCATGCAAAGAAACAAGAAAAGAAGGCTCATACACAAGGCCAACAAAAGAAATTATTCGTTAGGAAGCCCAGACATTGAATTTATTGGACAGATATTTTAAGCTGGCTATTCAAAATATGCTTAAGGAACTAAAGGAAGCTATGTCTAAAGACGAAAAGGGGAGTATGAGAAGGATGTCTCACCAAATAAAGAATATCAATAAAGAGAGAGAAATTATAAAAAAGAAAAGTAGAGATTCTGGATATGCTGCTAAGATGTCCAATATTCTAGCTGAAAGACGTACCATGATTGTGGCTACTGGGAATGAACAGATCAAAGCAAGATCTGGGGGAAAAACCCCCACATTTTCAGAGAACAGGTGGCTGAGGACTATCCCCGGGTGATACCTCCATCCTCAGTAAGATGAGCTGGGAGAAGAAGCCGGTGTCTCTAACCTGCGTTTGTGTCCTGCATTGTGCTGAGTTGGTGCCTGCACACATGAGGCGCTCAGTGTTGTCTGTGTTGGCTGACCACTCCCCAAGGGTGGAGGGTCAGAGAGCAGAGGAGCAGGAATGGTGGGGAATTAACAGGACGGGAGCAGGAGGGCTTTTGGACTTGGCAAGTTTGTGGGTGACTTGGCACCCCATTTGTGGCTGCACAATGGAGGATGAGAATCTGCCTGCAGGAGGTGGTTTGGCTTTGCCTTGCGTAGATGCTTTCTCCTGGCAGAAGAGCAGGTGCTGTGAGAACGTCTGCCCTGTCCAGATACCTTGAACTGGGGTAAACCCAGGGGCTCCAGGGCAAGGCCTGGACACTTTGGGCCAGTGCACTGTGAATCTTTAGAGAGGCGACCACATTCCCAAGTGCCTGGTGGGTGATCTTGCTGATGAGATGGAGGCCCTTTCTCAGGGGCTCAGTACCAGAAGGGAGGTACCAACAACAGGCTATGGGGCCCCAGGGGAGACCAGCCAGGCTTTGCCGGGCAGTCGAGTGAGACTGGGTTCTGAAGAAGGAGGAGAGATCCTGGAGGCACTTATGACCTCCATGTGATGTGAAACTCTCCTCAAGGTCAAACGGAATCCAATGCTATGAAACTCATGGACTCAGTGAGTGACAGCTTTGACCAGCTTCAGGGACCAGTAATTCCACACGCTCTCAACTGTTGCATACCTTCTTGCAGCTGGTCGATCCCCCGGGCCATTTCTCCTCCTTCTCCTCCTGCTGTGGCCCTGTCTCCATTCACCTGGCACTCATCTTACCTGCTGGAGAGGGGCTGGGAAGATAGCAATGCATCAGCACGGTTCTGTGGTGTGGTGACTGGGTAGGAACTCATTGCATCATCTTTCTTCATGTTGTTAGATCTCAAAAAGAATATGTTCGTTGAGGGATTCAAATGTTGGGCTACTCTTACCTACTTGTGTTCTTCCTTCTCTAATTCCAAAGACAATCGAGATTTGACCTTATTTGAGAACTCCAAACATACACCCTGCCTGAAATAGGAAGCATTGAAATATCAGGGAACCCCCATAGAAGACACTTTTCCTTCTCAGTGTCTCTTCCTCATTTCCTTTCCCACCAGAAGAACCCAAACTTTTATCTATGTAGCAGACAGAGAGACCTTGATCTCAGAGAAGCTAGGTTTCCCACGCCCCTTTGGTCTAAACTAGTCACAGCAATACCTGTTTCCTTTGCCACTGATTGTTCTAAGGGGTGCACGGGAACATGTTCTGCATGATGAGAGGTAAACAGAAATCAGTTGGAGTCTCATTAGGGTTTTTCTCCTGTCCCTTCCTTCCAGTTTGGGATGCTGGTGCAATGCCTGGAGCTCTGAGAGCTACTTTGTAACTAGGTGACCAGCATGAGGATTAAAAGCCATTGTGCTGGGAATGAAATGGAAGGACAGGACGTGTCTGGCTCGGATGGCGTCATTGAGCTAGGGCACCAGCTCTGGCTTTTTCTTCTGTGACACCACTAAATGCCACTATTGTTTCAGCCTCTCTGAGATGGACCTTTCTCATATTTGTAGCAAAAAACACTTTTTGGGAAATATTTTTACAAAATTTCAGCCTGAGTAGGTGTTACTTTACACAGACATGTTTGTTCCTTTTCAACTAACTTAAACTGAGGTGGCTTTCACTTCTCTCTCTGCAAATCTTGTTTGTCAGCAGAGCGGGGTGGGGAGGGGAGCTGGAGGATGTCACCTCCCAACAGAAGAGGAGGTTGGAAGCTGCCCCGCAGATCATGGAGGCCGTGTGCAGGCAGGAGAGGATCTGTTGAAACTTGTTTTGCCCTCTCAGGTCCGGCTCCGTCCTGGGGTGAGGATCCTGCTGCACTGGCCAAGGGTGGGAGATGTGTGGGGCTTTTGGACCATCAGCATCTTGGGTCTCATGGAGATTCCTCTTCCTGGGGGCCACTACGACTCCCTGGGGCATCTGGAAGGGTGGCAGCCTGGTGGTTTTAAAACATGCCTGCAAATTCTTTGACAATCCTCCAGCCAAGAAGTGGGGTCTATGCTCCTTCCCCTTGATGCTGCATGAGCATCTGTGGCCTCAGGTGACTTCTGAGGCTCTGATGGAAGAGGTCAGGCAGCTGTGCCTGCTTCTCTCGGAACCCTCGCTCTGGGAGCCTCCAAGTCAGAAGTATGGGTTTTGAGGGCGCCAAGCCGAGAAACCACACGGAGAGATAGACAGAGAGAAACAGAGAGAGAGAAAGAGATTGACAAAGACAGAGACACCTAGAGAGAGGAAAAAGAGAGACAGGCAGAGCGACAGAGAGAGATAGACAAAGACAGGGAGTCAGAGAGACACAGAGAAACAGAAATAGAGAGAGAGGATGTCCACACGCCCAGCCAGGGCCCAGTGTGTAAGTGAGAGGCACCGCTCCAGTCGTGGTGTTGGCTGCCCCACAGGAGAGGCCCTGGGCTGGGACACCAGCTGAGTAACAGGGACGACCCTGCTGACCTAGGCAACTGGGAGGTTTGCTGTGTGCACCAGACAACAGGAAGGGACGAGAGCTGGCCCCAGCCAGCGTTCTCAGGCCATCTCACAGGGACAGGACGTAGCGGGGGTGAAGCAGGGGGCTCACTGGGGCTGCTGCGGGGCAGAGAAGATACCTCGGGCTGTCAAGGGTAGGGGGTGGGGTAACCCTGAGCCTCACCGAGCTGGGCAAACAGAACCATCTCCAGATGCCAGAGCACCCGGCCCCTCCTCCCACAGCCCACCCTTCCAGCATCTAGAAGCCACTTTGGAGAGGGCAGGGCTGGCAGAGAAACTCTTGGAAGGATCTGTACAAGCCAGGCAAACTTAAGTCGCTGGACTGGACTTTGTGTCATTCATTGCTGTGTCACAAACAAACCTAAATACCTGGATGAACACAGCAGTCATTTCTTATTTTTCATGATTCTGTGTGTGGCTGGGTGGGTACCCTCCTGATATTCCCCTGGGCTCAGGCAGGCACTGCGTGGGTGTCCCAGGGGCTCCCCCATGAGTCAGGAAGTCCCCTAGGCCCTCTCTCCTTGGGGTCTGTTCCCAACCTTCCCAACGCAGTGGTGGTCCCGGGAAGCAGGCTTCTCACGGAGCGTCATCCTGGCCGCCTCGTATGAGTGGAGATGAGTGGTGAGAGCAGCACACGTCAGGATGGGGACGTGGCCGCACTTGATCCACTGCAGGAGGGGTCTCCGGGGCAGATGGACTTGAGTCATCCTGCCACTTCCTTATGCCCTACCCCCAGCCCAGCGGGGCAGAGGCTCGGGCACTGTGGGATTCATCCTGGGAGGTGAAGAGCCTACCTCTTCTGCTTACCGACACCTTCCTGGTTACCTGGAGCCCCTGGAGGGCAGACAGGAACACTGTTTTGTACGAGATTTAATCTCTAGGCTGTCTTATGTATAGAAGTGTATGTTAGTGACACAATTCTCACATACCTTACATTTGGGCTTTGCATTATGCCCCTGAAATCTCCACATGAACTAAAGACATTTTATTTTACTTTTAAAATTAAAGAAAAGGGCTTCCCTGGTGGTGCAGTGGCTGAGAGTCTGCCTGCTGATGCAGGGGACATGGGTTCATGCCCCGGTCTGGGAAGAACCCACATGCCACGGAGTGGCTGGGCCGTGAGCCATGGCCGCTGAGCCTGTGTGTCCGGAGCCTGTGCTCCGCAACGGGAGAGGCCACAACAGTGAGAGGCCCGTGTACAACAACAACAACAACAACAAATTAAACAAAAGCTGTAATAAAAGTGTATATATTTAAGGTGTATACCAACAAAAATTGTATATATTTAAGATGATTCGATGCACACATACACTGCGGAATGAGTAGCACAGTCAAGCTAATTAACACATCTCACACAGTTACTGTTTTGGGTGCAAAACCCACTCTCGTAGCAAAGTTCCAGTGTTCAAATGCTATTATTAACTGTGGTCATCATGTTGCACATTAGATCTCCAGACTTATCCTATATAACTGCAGCTTCATACCCTTTGACCACATCGCCCCCCCCGCCTCCCCCGCCTCCAGCCCCTGGTAACCCCCATTCTACTCTTTGCTGCTGTTTACTTAACTTTTTTAGATTCTGCATATGAGTTCCTGCAGTTTTTTTTGTTTTGTTTTGTTTTTTCCCCTGTGTCTGGCTTATTTTACTTAGCATAAAGTCCTCCAGGTCCATCCATGTGGTTGCAAATGGCAGGATCTCCTTCTTTATTATGGCTGAGTAACATTCCATTGTGTATATGTTTACATCACATATTTGATGGAGACTTAGGTTGTTTCCATGTCTAGGTCATTGTGAATAATGGGAAATGAACATGGGGGTGCCGATATCTCTTCTAGGTAGTGATTTCACTTCCTTTGGATAAATACTCAGAAGTGGAATTGCGGGATCATATGGTACTCTATTTTTTAGTTTTTTAAGGAACATTCATGCTATTTTCCACAGTGTCTGCACCAGTTTACATTCTCATCAACAGTGAACGAGGGTTCCCTTTTCTACATGTCCTCTCCAACACTTGTCATTTTAAAATAATAAAGATTTAAACAGTCCACTTAATGTCAGCAAAAAGTCAGGATGAATCCAGGGAGCTAGATAATCATTTTGCATCGAGGAGAAAAAGCCCGAATCTCCTGAAATTCAGTGAGCGTGCTGTATCCCATCCACTTTATCTCAGCCTGAACTGCTGGCTCAAGTTTTACTGCTGTAGGAATACTCAAAAGAAGGTTAAGGACAGAGAGAAAGAAAGACAGAGAGAGAGGAGTGAGAGACAGTGAGAAATAAAAAAGACGGCGGGATAGTGGGTGTCATTCCATGAGAGTAGAAACGCTGCCGGAGCACATGTTGGACCCCCTGTGGTTTTGGAACCTGTCTCTCCTCAGCTGATTCTCTTTGCAGCCTGGTCTCCTCTGCAGGCTGCACATGGGATGGGAGAGGGGTTCTCACCATCTGTCCTGATGGAGTGGTGCCTTCTAAGCTTG
Organism: Monodon monoceros; assembly: GCF_005190385.1. Classification (NCBI taxonomy): domain Eukaryota; kingdom Metazoa; phylum Chordata; class Mammalia; order Artiodactyla; family Monodontidae; genus Monodon; species Monodon monoceros. The sequence goes on along the minus strand of NW_021703782.1, from coordinate 21,576,870 downwards.
GGAGTGAACATTTATGGAGAGTGGGGCCATTAAACACTTTGGTTTCAGAGGACCCAGCTCCAGGCCCTGAAACTCCAGACACTGTGATTATTATTGATGATTCATACCAACAGCCTGTGTAGTCTTTTATTGGGTGTTTCCTTTGGCCCACACATTATCATTAATGATTTATTATTTGTAATTTCCAATGAAGCTGAAGATGTAAGTGGAAGCGATTGGTTCCAAAGGTTTAACCATTTCTTCCATTTCTCCACTTTCATGACTAATAGGAGGAGGGAGGGGAGGTGGAGGAAGAGAAGGGATAACGGTTTAGAGCCTGTCGGGGGGCAGCATGTGGAACAGTAATAGGGAGACATCCCACCAGCACAGGCCTGAAAACCTCCAGCAGCTCACCTGCCAGGGACAGGGGCAAAGCTGAGTTGACTAGTCTGTCTTGGGTTTCGAAATCCTTGACTCAGGACGGGCTGACTTCACTCAGGTAACATCTGAAAGATTTAACCAAGAGAAGACTGGAATTTTGCTGTTCCAAAAGGCTTCCATGAAATTCCCATATGCATCTGTATGTCCTACTTAAATCTTTTGTGAATTTTCACCCAATAATTTTCTTTTCATCCATCCAGATTATCCCTCCAAAGAGAACATGAAGGTAAATCAAGTCAAAAGTTCTGTTCATTGGCTTTTCCCCTGAGGAGGAAAAAATACTCCAGGAATGTGGATCTGAACGCAGGATGATACAGAGGGAAAACCGTCAACTTTTAATTTTCCAACTTTGATGAAATCTTCCATGAATTCCTCACAGCCTCCAGTCTTATTTTCCAATTTCTCAGTCTGTGCTCAAGAGCTGCGGAATCAAACTTGGCTGCACCTGCAGTTTTGGGCCCCTCTCCTTCATTCTCTCAGAGGTAGTGTTATTTCTCTAGAGGTATGCTGGCTCTCCCCATGTGCCCCCTGGCCTCGCCAAGTCCCTCCAACTGAAACGTTCTCCTTGGCATCTTCATTTTTGAAACTCTCTCCATCACCATAATGCCCCTTTGTGGAGGCAATTTGGCCATTTATGAACCAAAATTGTCCAAGAAGACCCATTATTGAAGCTTTCTAAGAGTCATTCACACACACAGACACAGACACACACACAAACACACACACACAGGGCTGCAAGGATCCACAGGAGAATATTCCCTGAATGTTGTGTGCAAGGGCAGAAAATAATGGAGCTCATCTCTCTGTGCAGGGACAAGTTAAATGCAGTATAGCACCACTGCCCTGGGTTACACACAACTTTAAAAGGGTGTAAATATGCCCAGACACAGGAAGATGCCTACATTAGCAATCTATTGCTACATAGCAATATACTGCAAACTTAGTAGCTTGAAACAAGACACACTTATTATTTCACAGCTTCTATGGGTCAGGAGTCTGGGCACAGTTTAGCTGGTGCTCTGAAATCAAGGTGTCAGCTGGGGCTGCCGTCTCATCTGAGGCTCCATTGGGGAAGGACCTCCCTCCTCACTCACATGGTTGTTGGCAACATTCAGTTCCTTCTGTATTGTCAGACTGAGGGGCTCCCATTCTCCATCTTCCCCACGTGGCCACTTGCTTCCTTGAAGCCAGCTAGGGAGTGTTTCCTGGTAAAACTGATGTTATAACCTAATGTGACATAATCATGTACATTTCATCACTTTTGCCATATTTTGTTGGTTAGAAGCAAGTCATAGATCCTCCCCACATTCCAGAGGAAGGGATTGCATGTGAATATTAGGAGGTGGGCAGGGATCACTGGAGGTCATCTCAAAGTCTGTCTGCCACAAACAAGAGAAAAGGAACACAGCAGAGATAGATAGCTGACCACAAAGATTCTATGGAATCGAGCTATTGCTGGGAAGGGGCTTCCAGCCAAGGCATCATTCCTCAGCACCCACTTCTATCTAGCCAAGTGGCTAGTTCTCACCAATGGAACGTGAGTGGATGCAACACGTATCACTTCTGGTCCACAGGGTTAAGAAATGGATGTGACCTCCCCTGTTTTCTCTCTCCTCATCTGCCCATTGAGTTGGAGTTGTGTTGAAGACATGGAGTCACCAAGGGCGAGGACTTGAGTCCATGAACCTGTGTTCGGAGGAGAATCCCCAAACAATAGCACCCATATGGATGGTGATGTGCCCATGAAATACATTTTTATCTTGTTTAGCTGTGCAGATTTCAAGACTTATTTAAGACCTTAAGTAATACATATGGTGAAATATGATCCCATTAAAAAAACCTCTATATGCATGTATGTAGATATGTATGTATGTAACAATATGTAATTTTCCTTCTCTTAATCAGGTAGGTAGAATCCCCCAGCTGGTCTATTGCTGTAAAACAAACTACTCCAAGATATTGAATCATAAAACAATAAACATTTTTAATCTCTTCTGGTTTCTGTGGGTCAGGAACTTGGGAGTAGTTAGCTGGGTGGTTCAGGCTGTGGTCTCATCTGAAGGTATGACTGTGGCTGGAGGACCCGCTTCCAAAGTGGATCCCTACATGGCTGGGCTGTGGGTGCTGGCTGCTTTCTGGAGGCATCCGTTTCTCTCTGCATGGGCCTCTCCATAGGGCTGTTTGAACATTTTCATGGTTTGTGCCTGGCTTCCCCTAGAGCAAGGGATCCCAAAGGCAACCAGGCAGAGACAATGTCTTTCATGACCTAGCTTTGGAGGTCACACACAGTCACATCTGCAGTGTCTTACTGGTGACACAGGTCAGTGCTGCACAGAGCATGAGGACCAGGAGATGAGAACCAGTGGGACTATCCTGGGGAACAGCTAACCACGGGAGGAACCAAAAGAGAATCCCTTGATGAGATCCTTGGGGCAGGGCATGGAAGCCTGAGGAGTTTAAACAAAATGCACAAACCAATACAATAAATGGAAAGGCTAAGCTGTTCCTGATGAGAGCAGGGGCACAGGGAGAAGAGCATGAATGGGGGGCGGGTGCAAGCAGAGGGCAGCACCATGCGGGGTGGGTAGGGGGACACACCATGTGGTGAGCTCTGAGGGCTCATTGAAGACAGAGGTGGCTTTGCAGAAGCAGAAGCCTGGGCACAGACGACCATGCAGACATCAGCCATCAGCCCGCTGAGTGATTTGGGAACTGATGCTCTCTTCATCTCATGGGAGCTGGAGCTGAAATCAGGGCATGTCTGCAGTGGGAGTCCTTGGGGGCTCACTGTCCAGCATTCCCATGAAGTGATAAGGAGGCTGCAAGCAATTTGTACTCCACATCTGCTGCCTCCACCTCCCAGGCCAAGGAGATGCAGGGGTGGCTACTTTCTGCTGTGTCCAGGTTCTCCAAAGTGGGAGGTTCACATGGAAAACTTTCTGCTTCCATTTCCATTTTTTATCTACAGAATAAAAATCTTGCCTGGTGCAGACGCTGGGAGTGTGTGCCCACCCTGGCGCTGGTGCCCAGTTAAGTGGGATCCAGGACTTCATCATCTCATCCAACTGCACCCACCCCTACTAAGGGACAGATGGCTCCAAACTGCAGAGTGAAGATTATACTAAGGATTTTTCAGGGTAAGAGAAGGCAGCTGACAGCGTGAAAACATCCATGTTAGATCTCACAGGACGCCTCTCCCAAAATTACAGTAGCAAGAATTATGTAAAAGAGGGATTTACACCTGGAGTCACTACTGCAAACACTACCCTACAGGTGTATTGTCAACTGAGTACTAACCAGTGTGGTTAAGACCAACATTTTTAGCAGAACATTCAAAAATATTTTTTCAGCTTTGTTTCATCCATTAAAGGGCTTTGTGTGTGTTGTAATGTATGTAAAACACAAATACAGCAGTTACATGTAATAATATACACACATATCTATGCTCTCATCTTTTCACTGACAGTGCTGCATGATCAGAAAATGTGGGGACCATTCTTCCTGTCTCCTCCCACCTCTACCCTCCACCCCCAGCAGGCAGGGCCAGCCTTCCACCCTGGGGTGTCCCACTCGGCCACCACCCTTGGCAGACAGGGAACCCACTCTGTCTTGGGCTGATTCTCTGGTCGCCCCCTCCCCATGCAAGTCCTGCTTCTGAGGTTGGGCAATTGTAGGGCTCTGACCCGGTCAGCAGCGTGAGGAGGCCAGGCTCAGGCCCAGGTTGGGAGACGAGGAGGGAAGAAGCCCTCGTCTGGGTCTGGCCCACGGCTGCACCACGTTGAAGAGCATCACTGCCTGCACAGCTCTGTGAGCCCCAGGCAGCACCCCTGCTTGCTGTTAATGCCACCCTGTCTGTGGGACTTGCTCTGCTCCTGGGGCACCCCCATCAACCTCAGGCTCACCCCTGGTGTCCTCTGCACCCCATCACCATCTGCGAGGACCATTCTTTCCCCTGTATCCCATCTTGTTCTAAGTTGGTCAAATCATTTGGTGGATCTCCAGGAACGCATCCAAACGGCAGACACTGAGGCCCAACACCTCTAGCTAGCCCCTCATCCCTGTGACACTGTCCTGACTTCCTCCAGCCTGGCAGGATGGGGCTCAGGGTGAAAGTTGCAGCAGGGGTTCTGTTGGCCTTCAGGGTGGCTGGTGGCCTGAGGTCAGCTGACACTAGCCCTCCAGCCCACCCTATCACCAGTCCTTCTCACCCCCACCTGGGGCAGGCAGAACTGTTTGGAGCCTTGTATGATGACTTGCCAGGCATTTCAGTGTCAGATTCTGAGGATGGGCAGAAAATGTCCAGTGTCCCCACATGAGCTCCAGTCCCAGCTTCTGTCCATTGTTACTATAAATAGGGAGCTCTCTTACACTTCCCTGCACCCCAAATCCAAAGCAGCACCCTGTCTGTGGTCTGCAGGTCCTCACTGGAGATGCTCTATCAGGGTGAATATTCTGTCTCCAAGTGTTAGGTTGGATGACTAGTCAGATCACTGTCCTGTTTCTCCCCAGCCCTCAAGGCAGCTACCCTTCATCACCTCCAGAACATATGTAGAGGGTCGTCAGGCTCCCAGGGGGCTAAAGCTCAGCCAGTGAGGCCACTTTCCGACACTGGGACCTGCAAGCCAGGTCCCGGCTCTTTTCTGCACTGAATAGGTTGCCCGTGGAGCATCTGACTTTAATCTGCTCATCTCTGGTTGCAGCGTCTCTGTGGGAATGGGGTGACCAGGGGTCATCCTAGACTGGGTTCACTGACAATGAGGAACTTTCTCTTGCTAGGAATGGAACTGTCAGGAATTCATGCACAGGAAAGCTACTCCTGGAGCCCCTGGCCTCTCTGCAAGTTCCTGGACAGGAGCTATCCTTGCCCCATGCGTCCTGGCTTCTATGGTCAGGGTTAGAAAGGTAAGAATGGATGCATGCAAAGCCAGGCGTTCAGTCCAGCTCGTCTTTGGGGGCTGTGCTTCCAGCCGAATGAGGCAGGCCTAGGTGCCTGATGTGCCTGGACCATCTCTAGTCAGAGGAATCATTTTCTAATTAGCTCTGGGGATAGCACCCTCCCCTCTGTCAGGAGTCAGCCTGCTTCACTCCCGGATCTGGGATGCTCGTAGCCATTGTGCACAGAGACGCCAGTATCTGGTGGCCGTTCTCTGGCTGGCTCACGGCCTCTGCCTGGAGCTTTGACCTGTCCTCCATGGGGGTGCAGACAGCCTGAGGTGCCGGCACACACAGCTCGACTGAGAGCTGTCTGACCTCCCTGAGATTCAGTTTTGTAGTCTGTAAAATGCAAATGACAACACCTCCCCTCTGAGGTGTGTGAGAGCCTTCTAGCTGAGTGCCGGGCTATCTGGGGCAGTAACCCATCTCAGTGGTCAGGGAGAAGAAGTGAGATGGTGCTGGACGGCTTGCATTAATACTGGTAACAAAGGTGGCCATTTACAATCAGAATTCCTGACCGGGATCTTCTGTGCAGCACACAACAGGCCCCCTCTTAGCTGGGTATGTTCCCTTTATCAGCGCCACCATTGGCCACCTGATGTGAAAGGGCCTGAGAGTGTCAGTCAGAAGTTATCACATCAGAGCTGCTCCATCACCTCGGTGGCCCCCTTCCTCAGTGCACTGCACGAGGGTGGAGGTGGGTCCCCTTTATGTCGGCCCCAAGAGGCTCCATGCCCAGCAGTCCTGGATGGTGACACTGACGTCTACTGAAGTTGGCCCCAGTCAGGCACTTTCCTTGCTCAAGATGTAAGTGACACTGTCTCATCTTCATTATCGGGGGTCCGGCCAGGCCAGGGAACTCACCCATGGCTCCACAGCCTGCCGGTGGCACCCCAAGCCCTGCAAACCCTGGCTGGCCTAGGTAGCCTGAGGCACCTCTGCTGCTTGGGAGATTGAGTGTTCATATAGGGAGATACCTCAAGGCTGCTCCCAGGGCTCTCCTGTTGCCATAGTGACAGAAAAAATAGTGGCAATACCTCAGATGGTTGACAAGACGTGGCATCTGGTGCTGTCATGGATACAACATGCTCAAGACTGGGTTCTAATGTGGTGAGTGTCTATAATTTCGTACCTGGAAGGGTGGGGGGTGGAAAGGATTCCATGGCCCAGGTGACAGCTCCACCTCTGCAATTGCATGTTGATGCTATTATGGCACAGAACAGGTCATCCATGAACAGAAGCTATTGTTTTAATGAAAAATCCACACAGCTGTCAATGGATAGGAAATTGAGAAATAGACTTAGGCAGAGCGAGGACTTTGAAATGATTCAATCCAGGGATTCTTAACAGCAGTCTCCAGCTCACTTGCACTTTATACCTTGGGAGATAATGATAAGAAATGCTTTCTACCAGTTAACTGGGTCTCCTTTTTCCTTATTTTTGGTGACTTTGCTATATTGGTTTTCATTTTTAGCTCTGTTCTTTAACGGTTTCTAGAACCCGATCTCCTCTTTTTCTTGCCTTATTCTCATTTGGGGACGTTTGATGATTAATAAAATAATGTTTAATCTATGTTATTATTTGAAAAGTAATGTTTATTAACTAGCAATTTGTAAAGAAATAATCCCAGTCACGATCTCCATACAGGGGTTGGATGTCAGACCCCCCCACATGGCCCCGCCACCAGCTGTGGGTGAGAAGAGTTGGATTTCTTGCTGAGGGGAAGGAGGTCCACACTCCCAGAGCTTCATGGGCATTGCCCAGGGGTGGCAAGGGAGGGATCTAATGAGAATTGGACGCCTGATTTACGGTAAGCTCCATTAGGATTGGGTCTGGGATTCATGGGGCAGCAAGGTGAAGGATTCCCAGAATCTCAGTGTGCAAACTGTCTGTGGATGTTCTCTATCAAAGATGGGTCTTTTGGGAAGTTCCTGTCATGAATAATTAAGCTATTTGCTTGGAATAGGGAAGGGATGCTAATGAAAATGGTGTGAGAGCAAAGCCCTGCTCATGTAGACGGTGAGCACTGTGCATGTGTGTGTGTGTGTGTGTGTGTGTTTCCAGTTCTCAAATGACATACATGGACATATGTTAACTTAATTTTGCACATGTTTGCTCGGTTTATGATTTATGATAGTTAAAATGGACAATACCAAAAACAATATTGGAAATTGAAAACATTGCCATCTGCCCAGCACACTCCTGCTTAAACATCTCTAGGGCTCCGTTTCGCCCAGATCTCAGTTTCCAGTGGGTCATTAGGCTCCCGGTGTCCCCAGCATCCGCCCCTCTGTCAGGCCAGTGTCTCATGCTGTTCTTGGTGTCCACTGCCCTCCTCTCTGGGCGGCACATGGTGACTCTCTCCCTACCCCCTCAAGGCCAGCCCCGTCCCCTCCTCCAGGAAGCCTCCAGCTTGTTGGGCCCGAGGAGCCCCATTTCCTGAGAGTCAGGGCTGTTGCCGAGATAGTGCTGTCTACACTATTGCTCACACCGTGTGAGGTGCATTCCTGCAGGGCCTGGAATGAGCACAATGGGTGTGTGCGTCTGTGTGTGTAGGGGTGTGTGTGTGTGTGTGTTTGTATGTAGGACTCTGTATATGTCTGAGTTTTATTGGGTTTCAGGGTGGAAATAAATGCAGAATAGTTAATCAAGAGGGTGATAGTTGTTTTTTTTGTTTTGTTTTGTTTTGTTTTGTGTTATGTGGGCCTCTCACTGTTGTGGCCTCTCCCATTGCGGAGCACAGGCTCTGGACGTGCAGGCTCAGCGGCCATGGCTCACGGGCCTAGCCACTCCGCGGCATGTGGGATCTTCCCGGACGGGGGCACGAACCCATGTCCCCTGCATCGGCAGGCGGACTCTCAACCACTGCGCCACCAGGGAAGCCCCAAGAGGGTGATAGTTTTAATTTTCATTTTAGATAAAAATTACAGTCTTCACACTGTGATCTCGACACGTTATTGACAGTTGTTCCATTTCTAACAGGCACATTTTTGTTCCTGGAAGGTTGCGCTCGGGCGAGGCTTGTGGGCAGAAGATGTATTCTCGGTGCCTCATGGCAGCCAGGAGCTCCTGTTCCAGGCAGCAGCCCCTGAGCCCCCGGGGACCCCAAATTCTGAGTCTGCAGAGGGAAAAGTGAAAGCAGCCCCGTGGATGCCCACGCTTAATGCCAAGGAGGGCCTCAAATGACTAGGGAATCGGAAGAGACACCAGGTGTCCCTCAGCACATCAGGAAGGAAGTCCTGACAGTGGCTGCCAGGATGTCATAAAGTGACTTCAAAGAACTCAAATGTAGGCTTTTGAGGAGGTCTGAGACCCGAGGGGGCGGGGAACACCTGCGGTGGAGAGAAGTCCAGGCAAGTGTGGGGCAGAGAGGAGAGGATGGTGAGTGAGGAGCTCTAAGAAATGCACCAAGTGCCCACGAAATAGGCCTTGGTGAGTGTGCAGTAAGTAGAGGGATGCCGGCCCGCATCTCCCTTTATGGAGGGATTTGTAGATGATTACTTAGCTCACTTGGTATTATAGTAGAATGAACAAAAAGTCCTAAGCAAACAAAGCAAGGAACTCTGGATAAAAGCATAAGGGCAGACTTTGATTTCATCAGATAAAGGATGATTTAAAAACATGGTTTCTTATCATACTAAGTGAAGTAAGTCAGACAAAGACAAACATCGTATGATATTGCTTATATGTGGAATCTAAAAAAATGATACAAATGAACTTATTTACAAAATAGAAACAGACTCACAGACTTAGAGAATGAATTTATGGTTACCAGTGGGAAGGGTGGGGGAAGGGATCGATTGGGAGTTTGTGATTGTCATGTACACACTGCTATATTTAAAATAGATAACCAACAAGGACCTACTGTAGAGCACAGGGAACTCTGTTCAATACTCTGTAATAACCTAAATGGGAAAAGAATTTGAAAAAGAATAGATACTTGTATATGTATGACTGAATCACTTTGCTGTACACCTGAAATTAATACAACATTGTTAATCAATCATACCCCAATATAAAATAAAAGTTTATAGAAAAGATGGTTTCAAAGTGGACCAATAGGAAAAGAAGAGGGAATACCAGAATTGGGATTAGTTGGATAAATTATGACACATCCATATTAGGTGGGGTTACATAGGCATTTAAAGTAACATTGAAGAATATAATGTAATGGCATCAAAAGATATCCATGACCTTATGTGAAAATACAGAAGGTAAAACACACACACAGAAACAAACACACACACACACACCCCTCACACATATAGGTGTGTCTACACGTAAAGACAGGAAGAAAGTAGACAAAATTGCTAGAAATAATAGATGTGGGAGGTGAAAACACAAGAATTTTCTTGTTCTCTCTTCTTTCACATTTTTCTTTTTCTCTTGTCTTTCTTTTTTATTTTTTAATGTCAGCTTATCTGCATTTAACTTTAGCTTTTCTTTTTAAAAAATGAACATATATATATATATATATATATATATATATATATATGTATGTATGTAACACCTCTATACATATGTTTCTCTATGTTTTAAATAAGTAAAGCAATTTAAGAAAAGGAGTTTGGGAGACACCTACTGCACTCTGACTTAGGCCAGGCCCAGTCCTAGTGCTGTCTCTGTTTTCTCATGTAACAACCCCCTGAAATATCTGTACCTCTTCTCATCGGTGGGTGGGTGCGGGCGTCTCAGGACAGCTAGCTCATCAGTGCTGGGCCCCTGGCCTGGCATACTGGCCTCTGTAGCCTTCAGGGCAGGGAGAGCTCATCTCAGTTTTGTGGTCATTTCTGAGCTCTGACTGCCATATGTCCTGGCTTGTCTGGAAGCCTAGTACCCTGCAGGCTGTGCCTGCCCATTCGGGCTTCCGAAGAGACAATCTGAAGAGACAATCAGGCCGAGCCGGGTAGGCTTTCTGTGCAGAGAGAGCTGAAGTTCTTGACACAGAGCTCAGGCTTCACCCTGAGAACGGCGCCAGGCCCTCTGTCTGGACTGTTAGAGGGACATTCAGTGACTGTCCACAGTGGGACCCCAAACCAGGAAAAAGCCTTGGAAAAGACCTCGCTTTGCAGATGGCAGACAAACCTCTGTGGGGTGTTCATCTATAATCCAGATGTTCCTCTTGCTTCCTATCTTCAAAGCAAAAGGAAAGCCCAGGTCTTTTTGTGGTAAACAGATACCATTTGTGATCACGATGGGAAAGACAGTGGTGTTGGGTTATGCGCGATGACAGAATTCCCCTGGCTGGTACTCTGGGCCGTTTCCTCTTTGTTACGGCGTTCATCATATTGAGGAAAATAAAATGCAATTCCCGCTCTTCCAAAAATACACAAGTGTGTTTCAGTGCCCTCATGCCATTTATAACCCACAAGAGGACAGGAAGTTCAGACACACAATTTTGCCTGTTACCTAGAATAGCAGTGGGTTGTGTCCAAGACAAAAACTGACTCATAAGCCACAGGCTGAGTGTTCCACATGGACACCTATTTTTTTCCCTTCAATTATAAATTCCATAGCTCATAGTAAAGTCTCAGAGCTCTCTGAAGAGTGGTCATTAAAAGAGATGGGGCCATTTGGAAGAAAATAAGCCTTTCTTATTAAATTCAGACAACAGCGGGCATTAATACACAGGGCTCTTGTGCAAGTAGCTGCAGGGACCCCGACAGGACTGACCTCCTCTCCTGCAGCTGGTGGGAGCCCCAAGGAGGCAAGACACGTCAAATAACTGTGACTGCATGATTTGGGCCATTAGTCACGTGCTTCCACTGTGGTCTTACACTTCAGGGAACTGCCTTTTCTCTCCTAGACTTTGAGCTCACAGGAGCAGGGATCATGTTTTCCTGTCTCACCCACAGGGCCCAGCACTTTCTTGAACATAGTAGGTACACAGAAGTAGTCTTTGCCACTGTTGACAATGCGCAGCTTTCGCTGCTCACTCTGTGCGCCTGCTCTTTTAGAACTGCAAAACCATCCCCGCTCCATGTAGAGGTGCACACTCTTGGGTGGGCCCAGGCTGCAGGCACAGGGCTCTCTCCTAGCTTAATACTCTTACAAAGCATTTATGTTGTATTAATGTAGGGAGCAGAGGTTCACCTCTAAATTGAGGCAAAGCCATATCCTTTACAAGAAGCCCAGCCAAGACCTCTAGTTGCTGTCACAGCCTGTCGTGCCCCTTTCCCTGTCCCCGGGGATTAACTGTGGGCTTAGCAGGCAGAGTTGGGCACCACTCTCCTTTTCAGTCTTTTGGCAAATTTCTGAACCTCTACCATTTTCCAGGAGATAGCCATGATGCTGTATTTGCTGCAAGGCGGTCGGGCTGGGCAGTGAGGTCCCTTCCAAAAGGGACGGCCAGTGGGTGTGTGGTACAGACTCTCCTTCAACCTTCCACAGAGAGCAGAGCTGAGACCCCGCAGGGGCAGGGTTGCTGCAGGTCAGCGAGAGGTGGCTGAGGGACCGGGCAGGAGACCATTTTGGCTTTGGTTCCATGAACATCTGCATGTTCACAGGTGTGCCGAGATGTTTAGAGGTGGGCCCTGGGTGTGGGAGGGGTGAGCCGGGAAGGTGTAGGGATCCGCTGTCTGCAGCTCATCAGCAGAGGGAGGGACTTGGTAGTGACAAGCTCCTCTCCCAGGCAGGGTCAGCCTTTCTGATTTTCAGGGAAGCTGGTGCGCTCGAGGGAGACAGACACCCCCAGGGAGTGAGAGGCCGGACGGTGTGATGCCCGTAGGCTGCTTGCCCTCATTACCTTCGCCTCCTCCTGAGGCTTCGCTGGCTCCCCACTCCCCTTGCATGGGCCACAGGGCTGGCTTTGACCTGGAACCTGAGGCCAGGGAGAGAGCGGGAGGAGAGAAGGCCAAGGACAAAGCTATACTGGCCCCTTGCCCCTCACAGCTGTTAGATCTGAGCGTGTCACTTCCAGGAGCCTTGGCTAGTCCCTCAGTGAACTGGGGAGGATGATGTCTTTGAAAAAAGGTCAGTGCTACAGCGTGGGTTCTGGGGTCTACCAGTGTGTCAGCCCTGCTCCTAGGTCTGCCATGTGTGACTGCAAACCCTTACCAGAGCACATGCACGGTGCAGCTGGGGAGTGTGTATATGTGTATGTGCCTGCATACCTGTGTCATGTGCGTGTTGTTGTGTGTACATGCACATGTGTGTTATGTGTGAGCATGTGCTCGTGTATGCATGCAAACGTGCATGTGTGTGTGCACGTGTGTCTGTGTGCAGCTACATGTGTTATGTGTTTGCACGCATGCGTGTGCATGTCTCTGTGAGTGCGCGTGTGCATATATATGTGTGCGTTGTTTATGTGTGTTTGCCTGTGTGAATGTGGGTGAATGCCTGTGTGCGCATGTACTTGTGCATGCATTGTGTGAACGTGTGTATTGGGGAGAGCTAGATGCTCCTCCTTCTCTTGTGTATACATACACCTTGTGTCCTCAAACCCTAAGGTGCCACCTTTGCTCACAAGTGCATCTCTCTGTATGTCTTGGTCAGATGTTTACACATGGTCTTTGAAATGAGGTTGAGTGGACAGGACAGAAACACTCCCCCCATGTGGGGGGTGAACAGCATCCGAGCGCACGCGCTGCAGCATCATGCTGGGAGAATGTCCTACCCCAGCGTCCGGCCACCAGGGCTGCCTTCGCCTTGGCCTCCTGTGGTGCAGGGACCGCCGGAGTTCTCCTGGGTCTTGCTGGCCACTCAGGCCGCCTGCTTTTGGCATCCCACAATCGTTGTTGACTGCCTGAGCTGATTTGTTCACAGTGTTTTAAAAGTTAATGTTTATTTTTACCAAGGTGAGAGATGCACAGAGTTTTAAGAGCCACAGACTTGGAAGGAGGACCAGAATCCTCTGCCTCATTTCTCTGGTTTCATTTCTCCTGAGAAGGAGCCTTACGTCACCCCCAGAAAGAGAACATGGTCACAGAGCTTAGTGTGGCCTGTCCCTGGAATCCCAGTGTGTCCCTGGGTCTGGATTCTCTCACTCAACATCATGTGTGATTCCCCCAGGTGGTTATACGAACAGCTGGGTCTATCCATTCTTATCGCTGCAAAGCATTCTGTCGTGTGACTGTGCTGGATGCATAATGCAAATATCACTTAAATATATAAATAAGTATAATATACTTGTACAAAAATTATATATTGTATAAAATATATTTGTGTGTATGATTACATAATATGATATCAGCTATATAATAAATGATATATACTATATATACCATGTGATATATAATTTATATTATTTATTGTGCATAAATCTTATTTATGGTTTATAAATAATTTATGACATAATTGATCTAGTGTATTATCATACTCAATTATATATATACCATTCTACTGTTGATTCACACTTGAATTGTTTCAGTTTTTAGTTATTATTTGTATCGAGATACAATTGACATAAAACATTGTGTCAGTTTTAGGTGTGCAACGTCATAATTTGATGTATGGATATACTGTGAAATGATTACCACGTAAGTTTAAACACTCATCACCACACATAGTTACAAGGTTTTTTTCCCTTGTGATGAGGACTTTTAAGCTCTACTCTCTTAGGAACTTTCAAATATAAAACACAGGATTATTTTAGCTATTATGAATAGTGTTGCGCTGGACAAGTCTTTGGGTGACTACGATCACGTCTCTGAGTATTCACCAGAGTGGAATGGACGTGTCATAAAGTGTGCATATGTTCATCTTCAGTAGATATGCCCGGGGGTTTCCAAAGTGGTCGAACCAATTTACATTCCCATCAGGAACACAAGACCATTCTAGTTGCTCTAAATCCTCACTGCTTACTGGTCATTGAGTTATCCTGTTTTATGAGCCTACGCAAATTTTTTCCCCTTTTTTCTGTTGTGTTGTCTGCTCCGGACGCGCAGGCTCAGCAGCCATGGCTCACGGGCCCAGCCGCTCTGCGGCATGTGGGATCCTCCCGGACAGGGGCACGAACCCGTGTCCCCTGCATCGGCAGGCGGACTCTTAACCACTGCGCCACCAGGGAAGCCCTGTCTGCTCTTTTCTTATTGGCTTATCAGGGTCCTTTGTATATGTGGACACAAGTCCTTGGTTTGGTGTATGTAGGTTTATATCTTCCTGACCTTATTGGTCATTTTAGTGGTGTCCAGGGAGGTAGCTGATTATGATCCTACCCTGTTTAACTGAAGTCTGTCTTAACTCTCTAAGACTGTGAAACTATGCTTCACATCTCTCAACCTTGAGACAGTAGGTGGGAGAGCCTGCAGCTTTTTTGTTTTTGTTGTTGCATAGAGTTGCCTTTTTTCTCTTGGAGAAGGTCAACTTTTCTATTTTTCACTCTGCAGAGGATTGCTGCTAACTTTGCCTTTGGAGTTCATCTCCCCAGACAGCCTGAAGACGCCCTGCTTGTGCAGCAGACGCTGCCTGAGACAAGCTTTGCCCGCTTCCTACCAGGTAGATTAATGTGAGCAGATAGTTCTGGAATGGCTTACTGTGGCAATGAGAGAAGGCTGGGATTGATTATTTACATCCTTAAAACAGCCCGTTTCAAAGGACCACTGATTTGGTGCCTCGTTGGTTTTTATATAACCCAGTGCCGATGCTGTCGGTGCCTCACCCCGAATCCCCATGGCCCACCTGAGTTCTGCAGCCACAGCAGGTGGGCAGTGTCCTGTCTCCAGCACATGTCCCTCTCTTCCTTGGATGAGAGCATTCCCAGCATCCGGGGGAATGTCCCCTGAAAGCAGGTGGGACGCGGAAGTGCAGGGACGTTAGCGACCCTGGAACAATCCACTTCATCACACACAGAGGACAATCCTGGGTGCTCCCCACACAGTTTCTCAGAGGGTCCCCAGTGGGACCGAGCACCATCACCCACGATGGTGACCTGTCCATGAATGGGTCTTTGGTGGCTGTTCTCCCTTCCCAGGCTCATTTCCCCCCTGGGCTTCCTGGACTCACATTCCAAAAAGGCTGCATGCATTCAAGGCTAGGTCTCAGGCCCTGCTTTCGGAGGAACCCAGACTATGATACCTCCTTCTTTGCAGGAAGGATTCAGGGAGTTCACAAAGTATATGTAACATATAATATGTCATGATGTGATATGAAGAAAACCTTGGACTCGTGTTTTGGTGTCCTTCTCCCAAATTATAGCTACATATGACCATTGCTTCCCCAGCATCTGTAAAAATGTGTGGATGTATGTGTGTGACTGTGCTGAATAATAATAATGATGATGATGGTGATGTTACCGAGCAGGACCCCATGGGGTCTTCCTGGGGACAGACCCCTCTCCCATATCCTCTGCTTTAGCTCCTCTCTGAAGTACCTAGATAGTAGTATCTGATGCATATTTCCTGAGTTTTTCAGATGCTAAAAACCACCACCAAATGGACGAAATTAACTACTTGATGACCATGATCACGTAGCTCCCAGACCTTCTGGTGCCTAAGGATTGATCATGTTAACCCCTGTGACACTGCTCTGTTACCTCACCATCAACCGGTCAGACAACTGTGCATGAGCTGATCGCATACTCTGTCACCCCCCTTCCCTCACCTGGCCTTTAAAAATGTTTTGCTGAGAATCTGAAAAATAATAGATATACATTTATATATAATTGAATCACTTTGCTGTACCTGAAACAAACACAACATTGTAAATCAACTAAACTCCAATATAAAATAAAAAATTTTAAAACATGCTATGCTGAAAACCTTCAGGGAGGGGTTTCTCTGGTGGTCCAGTGGGTAAGACTCCATGCACCCAATGCTGGGGACCCAGGATTGATCCCTGGTCAGGGAACTAGATCCCGAATGAATGCCGCAACTAAGAAGCCCGCATGCCACAACTAAGAAGACTGCATCCCACAGCTAAAGATCCCGCATGCTGCAACAAAGACCCGGTGCAGCCAAAAGTAAATAAATAAATAAATAAATAGATAGATAGATAAATAAATAAATAAGACAAGAAAACCTTCAGGGAGCTTGGGGTATTCTGAGCACAAGCCATCCCCCCCCAACCTCACCCCCATTTGCTTTACTCAACCCTGCAATAAACCTTTTTCTGCTCCAAACTCCAGCGTTTTGGTTTGTTTGGCCTCATTGTGTGTTGAGTACCTGAACTTGTGTTTAGTAATAGTAATAATAATAATACGGTTAAGATGTAACAGAAGACTTGACTGGTCTGGTCTGATGTGTGTGCTCCCAGCTCATTTGATGATGAGGAAGAAACGGGCACAAACCCACCCTAAGTGAAACGACAATTCCATTTTAGTGTGAGCCTTCAGTACCCCAGTAGCAAGCCTGCTGGACTACACTCCCCAACCTGTGTGTTTTCTCCACGGCAAATGCTTATCAGCTGCATTTATTAAGTGATCTGAGCAAAAGAGAAGGATGTCTTCCTATTGCAGCTGTGTGTCTTCCCCACATGTCTTGGAGGAAAGGACCTGGGCTGGGAGGTGTCAGATACTTCTCACAGGGAGAAAGACCACTGCCTCTTCCAACCAGGCTGTGTGTCCCTGAGAGGCTTCTGTTTTTCATTGTGCACTAACCCAGATGTCTGCACCCCTGTGCACACCCACAGGGTCCTCCAGCCCCAATGCCCTTGGGGGCCACTTGCCTGTGTGAGCAATGTGGGTTTTCTGGGCACACATCCAGGAACAGACTGGGGGTTCCCAGCCCATGCTGCATGCACCCAGCTCTCAACTTGCAACATCCCACCCAGTACACAGTTCCTCCTTCCCTGCCCTTCTCCCTGCTGTGTCTGCCTCCTTCCCCCGCCCCAGCTCCTGGATCCCCAGGCCCCCAAATCCTTCACCCTTCCATCTACGATGTGACAACAATCTCTACTTCAGGGAATTGACTCAGTTTCTGCCAGAAGAAGCCCTGAAGATGGTGATCCCAGGGCTTGGTGCTGTGCTCGGTGGTGATCAAGGACCCTGCTCCTTCTAGCCCATCACTTCCCCCACACCCAGTTTCCCTCTGAGTTGCACATGGAATCCCCTCCTGGATGGAAAGGAGGCTGGTGAAGGGAGGTCTTCTCCAAGGCCTCCCACCTCCCAACTCATGGGCCAGAAACAGGACCCCGGTCCCCCACTCCTTCTCCACATTTGTAAGGCATTGATGTGACCTCATGGGCTTTAACCAATCTTTTTTTTTTTTCTTTCTTTTAATACCTTTTTCGGGGCTACTGATTTTTTAAAAAAAAATTTATTTATTTATGGCTGCTTTGGGTCTTCATTGCTGCACAAGGGCTTTTCTCTAGTTGCGGCGAGCGGGGTCTACTCTGTGTTGTGGTGCACGGGCTTCTCATTGCGGTGGCTTCTCTTGTAGTTGTGGGCTTGAATAGTTGTGGAACGTGGGCTCAGTAGCTGTGGCTCACGGGCTTAGTTGCTCTGTGACATGTGGGATGTTCCTGGACCAGGGCTTGAACCATGTCCCCTGCATTGGCAGGCGGATTCTTAACCACTGTGCCACCAGGGAAGCCCAGCTTCAACCAATCTTGCTGCATCTTGTGGCACTGGAAACTATCCCAGAAGTAAAATTTGGGATCTCTGGATGGGCAAAAACGTAAGGGGAAGTATCTATCAATTCAGCAGCTGATCGTTTCTGTCATCCCGTCATTGAATCAACCTCCTTGAGAAGCAGTGAGTGGGACTAACTTTACGTTACAGAAGTGAGCAGCCATAAGACACCCAGAGTACTTAAAATCAATAAAGGCTGAAACGCCCATTAAAAAATGGGCAGAGGATATGAGCAACAACTAAAACCAACAACAGCAAATCCAAATGGCCAATAGACATTCTATAAAAGGAGCACAACTTCACTAGAGCCATGAAAAGCAAACCAGCGCAAGACTATTTAGTGTTTAATCCATCAGGTTAACCAAATTTGAAAGATGTTGTTTAATAGAGATAGTGAAGATGTGGGGAAATGGAACTCCATATTCTGCTGAAGGCAACGTAATTGGTACCACTTTTAGGCGCTAAGTATCTTTCAAACTTCGAAATGCATATACACGTCCATCCAGGAATTTTATTTCTAGAATAACTTTCAAAAGAAATACCAGCACATTTGCCAATAACGTACATACAGTGTTCATCTTTCATAAAGCAAAAAAACAAGAGGAATTAGCTGCCCCCAGCAGAGGACTAGTTAAATGAATTATGAAACATGTATATTATGAGCAGTGTGCAGCTGAAAGAAGGCTTTACAGCTGATGTGGAAATGCCCCTGCGTTTTAATATTACAAGAAAAAAAGTCAGGTTGCAGAGTAGTAGGTGTAGTTGATGAATAAAAGCCTACTTATGTATGTACACGCACAAACAGGTTGTGAAACGATGTCCGTCAAATTGCCAACAGCCGTCACCTGCAGAAATGGGTTTGGTGGCAGCAGCTGTGACTTTGAAGGGTCAATTTTCACTTTAACTGTGTACACTTCATATGATTTGAAAACTTTTCCATGAAGAAGATAGCTTTTGCCTCTGATATTGGTGGACCGGGTACTTTTGATCACCTGTCTTACAAGGACAACCAGAAAAGCTGACACAATGTAAAAGGCGGTGCTGGGGGCAGCAGGAAGCCAACAAGTAGGTGAGGCTCTGGAAGAGGCTTGGGACCCAGGAGGCTGCACGCAGCGCTGGGTTTTGCTTTTCCGCCACCGGGCTGTGCAACTTCCTGAGTCAGCCTACACAGGGCGGGCAAAGGTGGGTGGGGGATGGCATGGCCCATACTTCAGGTTAGGACCCCAAAGGGTTGCACACTGGGAAGTCAAGTAGCCCGTGCATACCTGTAGCCCACCTCCCAGTTCATCCCCAGAACATCCTTGACACTGAACTGAGGCCAGGGAAGCACAGACATCCTCACTGCAGGAAGGTGGTATTGTCCTCAGCCTCTGGGTGTGTCTATGAATGAGAGGGTTTTCAGAGAGAATATTTGTCAGCACACAGGCACAGCAGGGGCAGGGGTGGGGAGGCTCCCTGGAGGAGAGGGCATGGGCTGCAGCCCTGGGCGAGGTATGGGCTGTGGGCCTGCTGGGTTCACAGGAGGATACGCTCCTAGCTGGGCTCTGGGGTGTGAAGGAACATCTAGGTCAGTCAACTGGCCCCTAGATTTCCCCATGGACTGGGAACCCTTCTTCCCGACTCCTTGGCAATCACATGGCCTTTGCTCTCATCTGTAGAGATGACCAGAAGAAACCGCTATAGTCTGTTAACACTGGAAGACATCTTCAGGATGAGAAAAGTCAAGGGTCACTGTTAAGGGCAATAGCTGTGCCCCTAAAAACCCTCAGAACAGCACCTTGATGGGACCACCTGGCATCTGAGCTTCCGTCAGTTCCTGCGACATCACCGAGAGCTCCCCAATGTTCAGAATAGTAAGATTTGATTTGGGGAATTTCTGGCCATGTTAGACTTGGTCATCCAAGCCAATCCTTGGGTTGAAGACAAGCAGAAAAGCTGGCCAAATAATTTTTAAGTTTTTGACTGGGGCATCAGAGAACTAGCCAGGAATAAAGAACAACAAGACTGAGGTTCAGGGGAAGACAGCAGTTCAGAGACGTGGGCCTGGATCTGGTCACTTTTGCCCTGAGGTGGTTGAAGAGCTTAGCAGTGCATTTGCCATGCTGGAGGGAGGTGTGGGTGAGGCAATGCTGGGGTGGCAGGATGCCCGTGGTCACCTCCTATACTTAGGTTGGAGCTCTAAAGTCTGCACTCTGGGAGTAACACTGAATCACAGGGAAAGTGAAAAAGAAAAGAAAACAAAGGCAAAAGACAGCCTTCACCAGGCTGTAGTCTCAGGCTGAGACATCTAGGGGCTTAGAGAGTCTCAATTTTTGAAGACAGTTATGTAATGCCAGATTGCTAGTCAGCCAGGAGCCTCAAGAGAGTAATGAAAATCCTGTGGGTCTCAAACTATTTCTAGAAGTAATTTTCAAATACAGTGTCTAGTAAACCATCAAATTTAGCCCGAAGTGAAAGGAGACATGATTAATAAGAATAAGCAAAAAGAACCAACAATAGCCCCACAGGGGATCCAGAGATTAGAATTTGATTAGAAAATGCGTCCTTAACTTCAGTCCAGGCCTTTTTCCACCTGGACAGGGCAGCCTGGAGACAGTCTCCATATGATGAGTAGTGTGTCACTTCACACAAAATGCAAGAAACTTAACTGAGAGTAATTCCATTGACCCTGCTCTCTCTTGTGCTACTGCAACCATGTGTTTTATTTCTACCAAAAGTTGAAGGTTTCTGCAAAGGGTTTATTTAATTTTCCTTTTTCTCTTTCCCTTTCTATTTCTCCTCTCTTTCTTTCTTTCTTTCTTTCTCTTTCTTTCTTTCTTTCTTTCTTTCTTTCTTTCTTTCTTTCTTTCT
>NW_021703782.1:21407783-21556150 GCF_005190385.1 Monodon monoceros | reverse complement strand
GTTTATGTCCCCCCACCAAATCTACACGTTGAAGCCCTAATCCCCAATGAGATGGTATTGGGAGGTGGGGCCTTTGGGAGGTGATTAGGGTTAGATGAGGTCCTGAGGGTGGAGCCCCTATAATGGCTTCAGTGCCTTTATAAGAAGAGATACCAGAGCTCTCTCTCTTTGTCATGTGAGGACACAGCCAGTAGACAGCCATCTGCAAGCCAAGAAGAGGGTCCTCACCAAAACCCAGCCATGTTGGCACCCTGATCTTGAACTTCCAGCCTCTAGGACTGTGAGAAACGGATGTCTGTTATTTAAGCTGCCCATCTGTGAGACTTTGTTAAAGCAGCCTGAGCTGACTGAGGCATTTTTTTTTATCCTTTCCTTTCTTTCTCTCTCACCTTTTTCTTCTTCATATTTCATTCTTACTCTTCTTTCCTCCATGGTCATCTCAGCCATAATGTTACCACAGCTGCTGCATCTCAAGAACTTCACTAGCCAGGCAGGTTTCCAGGTATTTACACAGAATATTGGCTTTCAGACTGTTTTCCCCCAGGTGAATTGGTGCTTATTTGATTTAACTCCATTGTATTTCCTATCTGGTTTTATAAATCAGGTTTCAGTATTCCCAAGTATGATTTTGCTATTCGCACTTAGGTAGCACCTCCTTCTTCAGCATCATTTCATTTCTAATCAGTTTCCTTTTCCATATCTGTATCTTTGTTGGAAGACAGATTTTAATAGACAACAGTCTCTTAAAATAGCATCCTATACTTCGTTTATTCCTTCTCTCACTTGGACTTGACATACACACTGTTAGATAAGTGTCACGATCTTAATTTTACAGATGAGAGAACTGAAGTTTCTAAATATGAAGGGACTGATCTCAGGGCTTCCTGCCTGCTAGGTCAGGAAGGAGGATGGAGGGCTGAGTCTTTGGACCCCATGGGTTTTTATGGTTGATGAGGAAGAAACGTTTCAGGGAAACAAATTGATCCCCCCAGAGCCAGCATTTGAAAAAAAGGCTTGATACTTGTCTATACTTTGTAAAGAAGACTCTCAGAACATAGAGTTTTAAAGTAGACTTATTGTCATAGTCTTCTGTGACTGTAGGATCAGTGTTGTACTGATAAATGTTTAATTATTTCTTGGGCAGGTGGAGGTGCCAGCTGACTTACAGAGCACGTGGATTTCTGTCGTGTAAATAGCTCCTCTGTGGCTGATTTCAAGCTACCAACATGGTATCACTGAGGCAGAGTTGGGGAGAGTAGCTTACTACTGTATATTATCTCTATCACACAGACACAATAGACATGTGTCCTCAGGAGCATAGGTACTAGAAAAACATAGAAGTGGTGGGTTTTGAGTGTTTATTACCTTTGTTTTTCTCAAATTAATCAATTAATTAATTAATGGCTGTGTTGAGTCTTCGTTGCTGAGTGTGGGCTTTCTCTAGTTGCAGCGAGCTGGGGCTACTCTTCCTTGCTGTACGTGGGCTTCTCACTGCAGTGGCTTCTCTTGTTGCGGAGCACGGGCTCTAGGCACTCAGGCTTCAGCAGTCGTGGCTCGCAGGCTCTAGAGTGCAGGCTCAGTAGCTGTGGCACACGGGCTTAGTTCCTCCGTGTCATGTGGGATCTTCCCGGACCAGGGCTCAAACCCATGTCCCCTGCACTGGCAGGTGGATGCTTAACTACTGTGCCACCAGGGAAGTCCCATTACCTTTGTTTTTAATATAATTCAATTATAAGTTTATATAACCTAATTCTTCACGATGGCTGTATTTAACAACCAGCTCATGAGATAGCTGCAGATCCAGCCACTGGCTCATGGGATCTGTAGGAGCTGCCTTCAGCACCCTGCTGCTTAAGACGCTGGGAAGAAACTGATACAGGAGGAAAGACCAGGGCACACAATTCAATGCCAATCCAACTGGTCAGGGGTGTTTCTGCTGTAGCACACTAACTATAACTACAAAAAGGGGCCTGTCTAGCCAGGTAATGAACAGCTCAGGGAGGACTGTTTGGGAAGATGCATCCAGCGCTTACCTCTCTTGTCCTGAGTCACTGAATTTCAGGAGGCAACTGCAGCTTCAGGCTCTGAAACTGCAGCCCATCTCTCCAGTGGGCAGAGTCAAATTGTGCCCCTGGGCGGAAGTGAGAATAGAAATAATAGAAGTGGAAATCAGAATTGGAATAGAGAGCATGAAAAGGCCAATTGAGATCCACGGGTTTGCCACTTCTGTAAATATTTACATGTGCTGATTATATTTGTAATCATCGTCATGCGTGTGGAAATGTTTCACCTGCTGTTTGTTTAAAACATTCAAGAGCAACTGATACTGTCGCCTTGTGATTTTAATTAAATGTTTAGGAGAGTCTGAGTTTGCAATCAAATTTTAGGGACATCTGATTTAACTTAGAACGTGTTGTTTACCAGCTGTGAGAGTCGTGCTTGTTTAGAGAAGTTGTTCTCAAAGTCTGGTCTCCAAATTCTCAGGTTCTGTCCCAGACCTGCTGAGTCAGAAACTCTGGGGGTGGGCAGCAAGTGTGTTTTAATGAACCCCCCAAGGGGTCTCGATGCACGCTCATGTTTGAGAACCATTGCTCTACAGGGATTGTTAACCCCTTAAGGAAAGTAAATTGTATATTAGATAAAACACCAAAGGTAGCGGACATTTCTCTCAACACTAAGCCTCTTGGACATTAAGGAGTCTATCTATGCTCTTACTGGAGCTTTTCTCATCAAACCCTTGGTTCTCCTCTGAGCCTCACACATTTTTTCCTTTTATAAAGTGCAGGATGAAAACCAAATAACAGCTGTTTCCTTCCTAGGTTTGGGGATAGGGGTTCTGGGATTGAAATCCGCCATGGAGTTCAGGCAGTGCCAATGCTAGGATCGTCCATCAGATACTGATTTTTACTTTTTCCCTTTCCATTTTCCTTGCCCCTGTTCTAAGCAAAACATCAAGTCCTAATGTTGCCTTATCACCTTTTGCAAGGGGGAAAGTGGGCGCTACTTAGAGTTAGTGGAGAGCATGTGTGTGTGTTGAGTGGGGCAGTGTATACGCATATGTGTTTCAAATCCTCCCCTCATTGAACAGCTGATGCTGGGTGGACTGATGGGAGGAGGGAGAGTCCAGGAGAAGAAAGAGGGCAGGGAGGGTTTTGGGGCCATGATTTAGTGTAGACCCATGCCCCAGGTCCTAACGGCACCCTGCAGAGTGACAAAGTCTCTGAGGAAAATGGTATGGTGGCCCAGGCAGACATGGCTTCCATCTTCACCAAAGGGTGATGCTGGCCTACATCCCAGGCTGGGTGCATGCTGGGAAGGGACATCCATGCCTGTGAGTCCCCGGGACCTTGGCACACCCAGCGTAACGGGAGGGAGGGAGAGTGGCTGAGGGGAGGGAGACTGAATTTTTTATCGCCCATGGAATGATAGCTCACAGCCAGATTTGAGTGGGTCTGGAGAAAATAAAGAAACGTGAGCTTTCTTGCACACAGTTGAAAGTGTGGTGAAGACTTTCATACCAGCTTCGGTTAGTTTCCCAGGGTCCTTGCCTTCCTCCGCCACATGTTCTAATCCTCGCTTCTTTCCCCAAATGTATTATCCCAGATGAACACCCAACACGTTGAATCTGTCCCTCCCATCTGTTTCTCTGTCTTTAGACAGAATATTATACAACTTAAGCTAAAGGGAAAACACCAATAAGGCTTGAAACCTTACACTTTTTTTTTTTTGGTACGTGGGCCTCTCACTGTTGTGGCCTCTCCCGTTGCGGAGCACAGGCTCCAGGTGAGCAGGCTCAGTGGCCATGGCTCACGGGCCCTCTGCTCGGCGGCATGTGGGATCTTCCCAGACCGGGGCATGAACCCATGTCCCCTGCATCAGCAGGTGGACTCTCAACCACTGCACCACCAGGGAAGCC
The DNA here is from genome assembly GCF_005190385.1 of Monodon monoceros. Classification (NCBI taxonomy): domain Eukaryota; kingdom Metazoa; phylum Chordata; class Mammalia; order Artiodactyla; family Monodontidae; genus Monodon; species Monodon monoceros. The sequence continues at coordinate 21,552,234 of NW_021703782.1, read as the reverse complement.
CTGAAACCTTACACTTTTTGGTACGTGCCTCCTTACCACGAGGTGGCTCCTGTATGTTCGTGGTACAGAGCCCTTAATACCCAGGGCCGGGGGGTCTTCGGGGAGAGCATGGGCATCATGGCTGACTCAGAGCTCGGTGACACAGGTCACCCTGCTGTCCCCACTCCCAGCCTTTGGTGTGGTCAGAGCCCTCAGTGACCAGGAGCTCCATGTTCTTCTGAGGCTGGTTTTGAACAAATGTTTGTGCCGGAAGCACAGGACATGCTGGGTGGAGGAGGTGTGCTGACGATGGGGTACTTTCTTCTTGGAATGGTCAGTATTTTTCTTACTGATTCCTATTTTTAAATGTTAGAGAAATGAAGTCTGTCATATTTGTAGCAAAAATATCTTTTTGGTTTGTCATTTGTCTCCCAACTTCATTTGATATATTTTTGTCTACATAAAAGCATAAACCTTTTCCACAGTCAAATACAGTATTTCTCGTCCTTCATGGATTTTTCCATTGCCTTTCTACCTAGTGAGCTTTTTCTCACATTGAAATTTGTTACCTATTAATCATTTTTTTTCACCTAATTGCTTTTATGGTTTAGCTAATATAAAACTAGGTGTCTTTTGGTGCGTGCAATACAAGTCAAAATGTAAGTTGTTTTCTTTTCCTTAACTACTTAACCAATATCCCCTCAGTATTTGTTGAATAATCCATTCCATTTTCATTGGTATACTTTACTTCTTTTCTCAGAAAGATAGCTTGATTGAGGCATAATTTATATACCATAAAATTCACCCACTTTAAGTGTATGATTCAATAAATTTTAGTATTCTGTAGAGTTATGCAGCCATCCCCATAATGGAACATCTCCAACACTCCCAAAACATCCCTTGTGCCCATTTGCAGTCAGACATCACTGCCACTGCTCCCCTAGTCAACCGTGGATCTGCCATCTGTTTCTAGGGATCTGACATTTCATATTAGTGCTATCATACACTGTGTAGTCTTTTGCACCTGGCTTCTTTCATGTAGCATGATGGTTGTTAGGTTCATCTGTATTGTAGCATGGATCATTAGTTTGTTCCTTTTAGTCATGGCATAATACTCCATGGTGTGAACATATCAGATTTTATTTGTCCATTCATTGGTTGATGGACATTTGGGTTGTTTCTACCTTTTGGCTATTGTGAATTTAGCTGCTCTGACTGTCGACATACAAATCTTTGTGTGGACGAACGTTTTCTTATCTCTGGGGTAGGTTCCTAGGAGTGAAATTACTGGGTCATATGATAAGTTGATGTTTAACTTCTTAAAGAAACTGCCAAACTGTTTTCCAAAGTGTCTGTGCCATTTTACTTTCCCGTCAGTGGTGTATGAGGGTCCCAGGTGCTCTACATCCCTATCAGCACTTGTTCCTGTGTGCCTTTTAAAACATTTATATTTGTTTCTTTTTTCTATTTTAAATTGGTATAGTTGTCAGTCTTTTTCAGGTTATGCTTTAAGAGTAACTATGTTTCCGTTTCCTTCCATAGTGAGGGGAATGCAGACTGCCGCTTCCCTACTTAATACATTATCTCAGGTCATAGTAACACCCACGAAAGTTCAATTCCCCTAAAATATATATATATATATATAAATTATTTCTCATCCCCTGTCCAACTCCTAAGCAAATTTTGAATTCAGAGCCAAGTGAATTTTGGCTTTGAGCTTACTTCTTTGGGCTTTGGAGATGATGAAAACACCATGAAAGTTTCCCAGTCTTAAAGTCCTTTTGGACATTGGGGCCAGAGCAAGGCTTTTCTCCTTGTTAATCATTTGGGGTGTGTGGAGGGGCTCTTCATTCAGTACTTTGCTCTGTGATCTTTACCCCAGGTTTGGCACTGCCCCCAGGAAACTCTGGGCTGTTCGAACAGGACCTGGAAGGCCTGTGTCCATGCAGAGATCCGGGACGCCCTGCCTGCCTGCTGACCTGGGCGCACCCAGCTTGCAGCCGGCTCTTTGCACCCGCTGGGCATGCCTTGCCTGTGCTCGGTCACAGTGTCCTTGAAAACACTGAGTTTCTCCAGTGTGGACTATAACTTTTTGTTCTGTGTTGTTCCTCCTCCACAGACTGTGTGCCAGCTGACCAGAAGAATTAGGCACAAGGCTGAAGAATCCCCTGCACGGGTGACTGTCCCTTGGTCACTGTTTCTTGCTGAGTGGCGTCTCCAGGACTCTTAGGTGTCTCACTGCAGTCTTGCAGAGTGCAGGGTGGAGCAGTCATGAACGGGCATGATTAATTTCATCAGCGGATCTTCATTTCTGCAAAGTCCTTGTGGAGACCAGGCAGATGGACGTAAATGGGGCAAGAGGTGTTTCACCATGGGTGCTCCAACCCAATTGCCCTGCACTCAGCATTTCTCTGAGGATCGTGCCTGTGACAGCACCTTCCTTCCAGAGCTTCCTGCGGGGGACATTGGGATACTTTGGGGAAGAATTTTATAGGCTATGAAGAACGTTCTCCTTTTAAAAATACAGCTCACATACCATTACCATCTATTTCAAAAAATAAACCACTTCATCCATGCTAGTGGAATTTTTAAAACAGTGAGATATTACATATGTGTTTTTGTATATTTCTATTGTGAAATGATACACGTTCAGAAAAGCTCAGAAAACTTATGAGCCATGCGGTCATTAATTATGAAAAACCAAACCCCATGAACATCACCCAGTTCAAGAAACTGCACGTGGCCTGCCTCTGAGGGCCCCCCACTTCCCCACCCCGGCTCCCTGCCCACCACCATCTCCTTATTCACCCTGCAGGCTGCTCAGATGTTCATGATAATTACTTCCTTACCCTCTCAGCACCATCTTCAAACACTAACTATTGTTTAGTCTTGCCCGTTTTGTTTATTTAATGGTCTTTTTTGATGAACAAAAGTTCTAAATTTCAACGCAGTCCAGGTTGTTCAGTATTTTCTTTGATGGCCAGTGCTTTTTATGTCCAGTTTAAGAAGGCCCTGCTGGCCAGAGGTCTTGAAGGCAGCCCGTATTACTTCGTAAAGCTCCATTGTTTGACCTTTTACACAGAGCTTTTCAGCCATCCGCCCCCAACCGTGTGAGGCAGAGACCAGGGCTCACGTTTGATCCCAATGCCTCCATACGACTCACTGGAAAGATTCCACTGAGCTGCAGTACCACTGTCCTCAGAAATCAAGGGTCATTCTTGTATGATGTCATTCTGAGCTTTCTAGTCTGTTCCATCAGCCTGTTTTCTTTTAATCCTTGTGCTAATATCACACTGGCTTAATTCCCAAGCCTTTATAATAAATCTCAGTAGAACAAGGTCCAGTAGAACAAGTCTTTCCACCTTCAAGTTTCATGGCTGCTCCGTTGCCATGAATTTTAGAATCAGCTTGTCAAGTTTCATACACGCGCAAATGTTGGAAATGCGATTGGAATCACATTGAATTTATAGATCAATTTTAAAAGAATTGACATCTTTACAATATTGAAAATTTCAGTCCATAAACATGGGATATCCCTCCATTTACTTAGGCCTTATTTAAATTTCTTAACGCTGTTTTTTGTTTTGTTGTATAGATTCACACCTCCAGGTGTGCCCATAGCCGTCTCTTTGTGTGCTGAGCACTGGCCCATAACACCCGCCCCTATTCTCGAGATTCCTTCTTCTCCTCCTGTCCTGATTTGGGTTTGAATCTTGACTAAACAGTGAGAGGATGGGGCATATCTCTCTCCTCTCCAGGCCTCAGTTTCCCCATCTGTAAGGTAAGGACCCTAGTGCCTGTGTCATAGGTATGAGAAGATTAAACAAGAAAGTACACTTGATATGTTTCGTTAGAGTCTGGGACATAAGAAGAACTCAGTTAATGTTACTTTGAAAAACAGGACCAAGGAAACAAACAACCTGCAGGATGGGTGCTATTCAGAGGGAGCTTGTATGCTGTGTGGACCAGTCACACAAGAGATGGCCTGGGGTCTACTTTCTGGAGGGGGTGGTTCTGGAAGGATGGATGGATTTACATATGGGACTAAGGGCAGTCCAGGGCTCACAGTCTGCACCCCAGCCCCAAGGAAGTTCAGTGGCTTTTAGCCCACTGTTTGGTGAGCAGAAAGGCAAGTGGAGGCGGGGTTGTCATCCGGATGCAGGAAGGGGCAGCTGGCCTGGTGCTGGTGTTCTGACCCTGCAGAAGGCTGTGTTTCAGCCCAGCTCAGCCACTAGTTGAGGTCGCTGTGCATCACGCAAGCTCTCACCCAGCCCTTTGTCTTCTAGTGAGGACAGGATTCAGGCTATACTCTGGGTTGTAGTAGCAGCAGGAGAATGGACTCACTGACTGCTCCTGCCATTTATAAGTGGGACCTAGGTGACATCACACATCTAACTTCAGGGGAGGACCCAGTAACTCTGGCCTGGCCTCACAACATGTTACAGTGTGTCAGGGAATTTTACAAGCTACACTTTAAAAATCATAGTCATAATGATGTTATGGAAAGCGATAGAAGGCAAAGAGGGTCAAGGAGAAAAATAGCAACAGAAGGGGTGCAGGCACGGGGAGTTGCTATTTTAAATGCCCTGAGAAGGGACAAAGTGTGGTAAACAGGCAGTTTTGTTTTTTTTTTTTCTTGAAGAACCTGGACTTGGGACGTTTCTCATAGGAGAGGTATTGTGTCTATGGGAGGAGCTTGGAGAAAGGGGAGCAAGCGGGTCCACCCAAATGCCCCTGAATTCTTCCTGAAGGGGTCCACGTGCCTTGGGAAACCAATTCTCCCTCGTGACACACTTACTGAACAAAACCCAGTTTGCCAAACAGACGCCCACATCCTGGAGTTGATGCTGAAGGAGTCTGGAGAAACAACTTCCTGCTGAAATGTCTTAGATCTGGGTCTGACTTTCAGAGCTAGGGCAGAACATCAGATAGCTTCTCAGGCCCGTGGACACCGGAGACCATGGGACCCAGAGAGGACGGCAAGTGGCCGGGGGCCAGGGACCCTCCACCTCCCGCAGCCCTGTCTTTCTCAGAACCTTCAGGGGACTTCTGGCTGATCTGTGACAGATTGTCTCCTTGAGTAAACTTTAGATAGGCTCCTCTGGGCCTTACCCTGCTCTGTCCTTGACCTTTCTAGCCCAATTTTAGCAAGAACCCTGCTAAGTAAGTTTAGAGAGAGTCCCCCCATCCCTTATATCTGATCACCCTGCATAGCTGATCAAGAATTTAGAGCAGGCAGATGCCACAATCAGATCTGTGTCTGTTATTTGTTATTTGTCACTCTGGCTCCAATGTGAGCATGTAAACACCAGTAGACATGTTGCCCCAGTTGTCCAGGGGATAAATAATGGTCTCCTGACCTGGGGTGTGCAGTGCAGTTGGAGAGAAATGGATGGATTTAAGAATATTTGGGAATTAGGGGAGACATGGCCCGCTGGCTAAGCAGCTCCTTTTAGGCTGCTGACCTCAGGAAGATGAGGTGGGGGAAATCTCTGTCCCCTTGCAGAGTGGGGCTGCCCAGGTATGCAGCTGTGGGGTTCCAAGGAAAGGCTCAGGCTACCGAAATTTCTAGGAAACTTAAAAGGAGGCTCAGATGCATCAGTGTAGAAAGACAACCTGGACATAAAAAACAAAAGTGCCTTGGGGCTTCCCTGGTGGCGCAGTGGTTGAGAGTCTGCCTGCCGATGCAGGGCACACGGGTTCGTTCCCCGGTCCGGGAAGATCCCACATGCCGCGGAGTGGCTGTGCCTGTGAGCCATGGCTGCTGAGCCTGTGCATCCAGAGCCTGTGCTCCGCAACAGGAGAGGCCACAGCAGTGAGAGACCCGTGTACCACAAAAAAAAAAAAAAAAAAAAAAAAAAGTGCCTTGTAAAATCCAAACTTTCTTTCTATTCCCTGGATTCCTATTCAGTGCTGTCAATGGGCTTACACACCATCATCCTCCCTCACTCAGTTGTAATCAGGTGTAGGAGTCCCATTTGATGCTCTTAAAAAAAGACAAAACAAAATAAGAACCTTGACTTGCTCGTGGGCACACCTGCACTTATTGAGAGAGTCCACTCCAGTGTTCTTTCAGGAGTTTCACTGGGGTCTGGGTGTGGCTCTGCCAGATTTCATCTGGCTGCTTCTCCATTGTGGGCACTTGATTCACCTCCAATTTCTCATTCTCACACGTGGCCGGGCCATGGTTGGCATGGCAGCTTGAAAGCCTCTTATCTAGACCATGGAAATCATTCACAGTGTTTGACCCAGTAGTGTGGTGCCTGGGAAGTTATCCCAAGGAAACAACTGAAAGAAAAAAATAACTGCAGGAAGACGCTCTTTGTGGCGTTCTCTATGACAGGGGAACAATTTCAATTGGCTGGCAAGGTCAACAATGGGGGCAGCCCAAGTGTATTGGAGAACAGTAAAGAGGGTAGTTTCAAAGGCCATGAAAACATGGCAAACATGGCAAAATGCCCTCATAGCTCCAGTGAAATGATAAGCACACCGTGTTTACACGCATGAAAAACTGATGTATAAAACCTAAGGAAAACACCATTGGTGCCAAGATGGGAATATGGGCAGTTTAAGTCTTTCTTTGATAAACTTAATTTTAAGAATACTTAGCTGTCTCTTACAATACATAGAATTCAGGAAAATGATAGTAAACAACATTGTCGTTTAATTTGGGAGCAGTTATTTCTCTTGGATACCTTCACACTGACCACAGTTTTCAAATTAGAATGAGTCTGAAACATTTTCTGTTGAGTTTTGTGTGTGTGATTGTATTTATATTATCCTCTTACAAATACTATATCAAAATTGGCATAGATAACACAGCATGATTCTGGAAAGGCATACCATTAAACGAGAAACAACATTTAGCAGCAAAAACCAAAACCAAAACCAAAACAGTCAGTGTACAGAGAGCTCCCTTATTTAACATCAGATTCTATTTAACATCAGATCCATGGCTGACACAATGTTACCCAATGTTGAAATAAGGCAGGGGACAGTTTATTGTTCTTGTAACTTGTGTAGAAGTCATGCCCATTTGGTTGGGAGTGTTGGAACTCCACAGGCATGAGTGTAGGCACAAGACAGATTTGCGGTCCCCAGAGCTAAACCGTGGGAAGGGAGGCAGGCGGGTGGGCCCCAGGGGCACCGATGCCCAGGCTGGCATCATCTCCCCCAACCAGTGCGCTTTCTTGTTTTCCACTAGTGGACTTGTTTTCTTCTGATATTGTTCAGCCCTGATTTAATGTATGCCATATTACGTCTCGATGCAGAAGGCGAAGTTAGGAGCAAGCTTTGAAGACAGCAGGTGGGATGGCCTATCCCAGTAGCAGTACCTCGTCCCCTACCCACCCATAACACACCCGTGCCCACTCATTCTCTTTCTTTTATACACACACGTGCTTAAGTGTGTGGGCTAGCACACACGCACACACAACACACACAACACACACAAAACACACACACACACCTGCGCAAAGTGTGAGCCCTGAATGGGCCGTTCTCGTGGCATTGTCCCATGATGTGAGAACTCGGAAGGGGACAGCTTTTCCACCATGAAAGATAAACCCTAGATCAGGTCACTACCTGTACCACCCAGGCTACTGGTCATAAGCTGAATGACTTGCTCAAAGTCAGGGACCTGGGCTGTCATGGTCACCACTTTGCATCCAGCATCTGAAACATTCAGTCTTGGTCAATGGAGGCCCATCCCTGAAAGTGCATCTCCTCTGATGTTTTTGCATCTCTGATGCTGAGGACCAGTCCCAGGCCTCAATGTTCCTTGGCTTCCCTAATTCTGAAAACCTTTATTCACCCCAACAATACCCTTGAACTGCTGAACCTCATCGCCTACAGCTGCTTCCTCTCTGAGCTGTGAGATCCAATGCACCATGTCTTGTGTTACCCCTGCTCTTCTAGCACTCTCATTTCCTTGGATCTGGAAGATCCTCACTCGACATAGCTGAGCCCTTTGGTCTAATGGCCCTTCTAGTTTGTGAGTTCTTGGTGAGTTCTTTCCCTGCAGAATTGATGCATAATTTTAACCATGGTTTTGCCAGCATAATTAAGGCCTGTGTTGCCTTTCCTCTGCAACCTTCCCAAACTTGCATCCAATAACCCTGCTTCTACTTCCGGAATTAAGATGGTGTGCATTGCTTGATGAAATCTCCAGCTTCATGGATTGGGGACAAAATCACAGTCCTCACTGCCATGTGTCCTTAGTACAGATGAGTCCTCCATGTCTGTGGCCCTGGCCAGCTGTCTGTCCTGCTCCTGCAGTGCTTTCTAAGCCGTTCTACTTTCCTCCAGGGTCCTACTCTTTTTTCTTTACATCTCTCTTGGTTGATGACCTTGCCTTCACCCCTGTTACAAATTAGTACTGTTAAGACTGACTTTCTACTCTCATGTCAATCAACTGGTCTACCTCTGCACCTTCCTGTCCCCTCCAGGGCCGGGCTGCACTCTCACTGTCTGGGCATCCTGTCAAATGCAGATTATGAGTCAGCAGGTCTGGGGTACATTTTAACAAGCTCCCAGGTGAGGTCATGGCTACTGGTTCCAAGATTTCACCTGAGAAGCCGAGTGTTTGTGAACACCTACTTCTTGTTTCCTTAGCATCTATTCATCCCTCCCGCCTTCCACCATCAATCCATGTGATTCTGGGGAAACTAATTCCACTATCATCTTGCTTCTTGGCAAGGTCAATATTTCATCTTGTGCCAGGGACCACAGTGACTGTTCACAAGTGGACATGGTCCCTGTTCCCTGCATGGAGCTCAGGGAGTTTTGGAAATTCTGTGACACAGACCTGTTTCTTCTGGATGGTTGATGTGAGGTTGTGACTCTGGTAACAGAACTGCCATATTTTTTGCTCCAATGAGGCAGCATCTAGAGAAGGAAGGTAACCCATGGAGAGAGGCAGGGCCACGATGTCCCAGGGAGGTGGGGCAGAGCTCCCGTCACACGGGCCTGAAGCCTCTCTGCCCTGGGCTTTTGTGTGCAGAGAAGCAGTGTGTTCTTGCTCTTAGTTTAGGCCCATTGGCTCTGGTTTTCTGTTACACGTGGCTAAAAACATCTCTGATGGAACAAGAGACATTGCATAGGAGTGGTGAGAACAGATTACTAAATAATTCTGAGACAAGCCATTCAATACAATAAAATCAAATCTCTTACACCATATAACATTGCTAAGCAAATTATAATTAATTAATGGTTGACATAAAAACCATTATTTTCATACCCACCCATTTTCTCATGTTTCCCCAGCTCTTCTCCTGCATATGGAAATGAATCTCAAGTCTTCTCTTTACTGGTTGAGTTTTCTGCAGTGCTGTCATTTTTTTCTTTAAAAAAAAATTGTTGTTTTTTGGCTGCATCGGGTCTTATTTGCAGCACTGCAGGATCTTCGTTGAGGCATGTGGGATCTTTTGATGTTGTTGTTGCGACGTGTGGGTTTTCTCTTTCTAGTTGTGGTGCAGGGGGGCTCCAGGTTGTGTGGGCTCTGCAGTTGTGTCGCAAGAGCTCAATAGTTGTGGCGCGTGTGGGCTTAATTTCCCCGTGGCATGTGAGATCTTTGTTCCCCGACCAGGGATCAAACCCGCGTCCCCTGCATTGGAAGGCGGATTCTTTACCACTGGGCCACCTGGGAAGTCCCATCTGCAGTGCTGTCTTAATTAGTCATCCCTGGGAAGGCAAGCTTGTGCAGCAGCCCATGGAGCACCACACTGGCCACCACAAGAAGCAGAAGTAACGCCATCCTCTGCTTCTCTCATTAACTCCGCATGGCAGGCATTGCACACGTATTAAACAGAAAAGGAAACTCAGAAATGCAAAAGGGCTCACCTAAGCTCTCGTGGGGTAGATGTGGCAGAGTTGGAATATCAATTCAGGAAGCTCCTCCAAAGCCATTCTCTTTATGGTAAACATTTGATGATCTCTTCCACCCTTCCTTGGGAAGGGGAAGCACCCTGTCCCCTCCACAGGGGCAGACACACTGATCCTCCTAATTACGGGGTGAACACAGGACCCAAGATAGCCAGCCAGATTCCCTCTCAGAAGTTTGCATCTTGAACTGACACATAGTGGGGAAGCGTTAGAGCTGAGCCGTCCTGTAGAATGTCCCAAAGAGCTGGCTTATGTGGCTTCTACTGACCACCCCAGGCTTCCCAAGTCCTGGCTGCCCAGCTTTTCCATGACTATGATCTGCCAAATGGTCTTCCAATAGTTTTGGTTTGTTTTAAGTACGTTGGATTCAATTTCTGTTGCTTGCAACCAATGGGCCATATTGATATTCTCTTCTTGGTCAACAGTATTTTCTCCCAGAGGAAATATCAAGGAGACAATGGCTCTCAAGGTGGGTTTTGGAGGTAAGCAGGAGTTAGTCAGTTACAAGGGGGTGGGGTTGAGAATTCCATTTAGCAAGGAAAGCATACTTATAAGCACAAGTGCTTCAGGGAACCTCAAGTATTCTGGTCTGGCTGTCATGTGGTTAGGAGAATGACCTGTGTTAGCCAAGAATGAGTCAGGAATGCAAACCCACTATGCAAGTTATGGAACAGGGAATGAGACCTTACACAGTCTGGGGTTGCTGGAGGGTGTGCATGGGTAGACAAGTTGGAGCTTGCAGGCAATTCCAAAGTGGGACCTTGAAGAGGAGCCCACAGAGGAAGATGCAATGCCACTCTCTCTCTGTGGCTCCTATGTGGGTTTGCCGTGAAGCGTCTGGTGATCAGCAGCAACAGAGGAGAGGGAGGGCAAGCTGGAACTTTCTGGTACTTCCAAGTCTCTTCATTACCTTATCTGATCACACAGATTTTCAGGGAGTCAGTGAAGAACACTAGCCTGCAACCACAAGGAAGGGAATGCTGGGGACACCACTCCCAGGCTGACCTAGTCAGCTAGAGTACAATCAAGCACATGACCTGACCAGTTTTGCATCATTTGGAGGTAACTCAGCACCAGAGTGAATCCTGCAGCAAGTTGGGAGAGGCAGAAGGTGCCCATGGGAATTACACGCATCCCTGAGAAGTGAGGAAGGATAGCAGAAAGGGAGGGTGCTATGGTCTCAAACTTTGTGTCCCCCCAAATTCATATGTTGAAACTTAATGCCCAGTGTAATGGTATTAGGAGGTGGGGCCTTTGGGAGGTGATTAGGTCATGAGGATGGAGCCCTCATGAATGGGATTAGTGCCCTTAGAAAAGAGACCCCATGGAGTTTTCTCACCCCCTCTTCCCCCTGATCTCAAACTTACAAACTCCAGGATGGTGAGAAATATATTTCTGTTGTTTAAGCCACCCAGTCTATGATATGTTGTTAGAACAGCCTGAGCAGATTAAGACAGAGGGACAGGAGAGATGTGGGCAGTGACACATACTGGACTTGGGTAGTCAAACATAGCTGGTCAGTGAGGAAGATGGTAGTTTCTAGAAGAACCCCTAAGTCAGGCTTGGGTATCTAGAGGGAACAAAGGGATATGAGAGGGCAGTCTCCCTGAGTTGGAAGGATGAAGGAAGCAGTCCTTGGAGGTAGAGTTGGCACCATTTCCGGGATTCTGGATGGGATGGAGCTTGTTCAGAAAGACCTCAGGGACCTGGCGGAGGGAGAGGGGTCCCTCCACAGCTAGTCCCGTGCCCAGGCTGGCAGTGTCTTGACTGAGCAACACAGACCTACAGACACTGGTTAATCTTTATTGAGCTCCCACCTGGCCATCCAGGTGACTCATTCATAACCAGGACAAACAGATGGAGAGATGGACAATATGAAAGAAAACCCAGCACAACTGAGCTCTGATAGAAGAGCATGGTGTGAACTCTCAGTCTGCCCCAGACCCGGGGTCAGGGAAGACTCAGCAGGGGATGGATTTCTAAATCACACCTGGAGGTTGAGTGAGAATCAGTAAAGTGTGCCGGAGAGAGGAATCAGCACCGCAGAGCCCAAGGGCCAGGGAGAGCACATGTTGTGAAGAGAGGAGACAAGTCCAGGTGGCCGGAACAACCTGCAAAGGGAGCTGGCGGACTCAGGGATGGAGAAGTCAGGTGTTCACGATGTCTGACACTGCAATGCAGAAGGATGGATAAATCAAGGTAGACACTCAAAATTAAAAATATTCTGTCTTTAACCTTTTAAATAAACTGAACTCTATAAAGGTTAAGCAATATATGTATTGTTTATGGAGTGATAAAATCAGTAGTGCAAAGCATTTAGCAAAAGATTCTAATTATGTTCACATCATCCAATGAAGTTTTGAAATGACTGGTGCCGTCTTTGGTTTTCCCTGGCTGTCACTACCTGTCCCACGTCTGTGCCTTGTTGGATTGATGAGCTGCACAGTCTTCTAAGGACCATCACCTACCTTCACAGTCATTTGGGTACCCGAGGGCACACTCACCGAGAATCTTCTGACATCACAGCATTGATCCTGGGATAGGACTTTGCTCAAATTCTGCTGAATTAACTGCGGTGACATTCAATAAGGCTTAGCTCTAATACTGCTCTTTAGAAACGACCAAATACATCAGTGAGAATTGCTTATTGGAATGAAAGGTTTATTTAGTTGGCTTAATTTTATCAATTTTCATTCACCCTCAGCCCACAGTCTGTCATTTGGCCACCTCTTATGACTCAATAACTTGGAAGAACTTTTGGTTCAGCGTACTTTTCACTTCTGTTATAACACAATACATACATTTTTGTGTAATGTATTCAGACCACCAGATGGTTTTTCTCTTTGAAATGATATTTCATTTTGCTTTGTTTTGATTGGAATATCATGGTCCTTCAGTGCTCTGATAGATTGTGCTGTGTTTTCACGAATATATTTTGCTTTGTATGTTTGATCACATTGAGCATTCCTCAGGTTGATCCATTTGTTCTAACAACTGGAACTTCTTCCATTACAGCCACATCTCTAGAAAAGATTTCCTGTTCTGATAGTTAATGACTGCAACTTCACAATTCCTGTAGGAGGGAATCCAAAAGGCTGGAGAGGGCCACCAAACTATCTTTGCAGTGTCAGTCTGGAGACCCCAACATTGTTTTCCATTTCCCATTATTTTAACTCCCTTTTTCTACATATGTTATTTACTCCTCATATAGCAAGGTTTCCTTGCTATATGGTAGTAAATATAAAGCTTATTGAGAAAAGTTAAAGACAATTAGTTGATTTATAGTATTTTTAAATTTTATTTTTCAGAGATGAATGCAGCATTATGGCTGATATCAGATCAAATTATCCTAGTATTTTCTATCTACTGGTTGGAACTCCATATTTTTCCTGCAATACTGCACTCCACCGCCTAGACAGGATCAAATAGACATGGATGTAAATACTTCACTCTGAGACCATATTTTATGAGCACTGACAATAAAGTTTGATATATTGTTTCAGATATCTTATAGTGTCACAAAACCATTTATTTACCATGAAAATCTTAGATTTTACATTTTAAGTAAATTATTAAAATGACTTTTTTTTGCCAAAAGGTTGAAGTTTTATTGGTTATAATTGAAATTTTACAGTTTTGATTTATATATTTTCCCCCAAATTGTTTTCTTTTTTCAGTCAGATATATATTCTGCAGCAAATTGATTCCATAAATTTAGATTGCAGTGATATGCCCATATCAATATGATCTTTTGTCTTATTAAATGTATTGTGTCTAAAAATGCCAAATTATTTTTTAACTACACAGCAAAACTTTTAAATTGTGATGGTGGTTGTTAAAGGTTAATATGAGTTATGAATATTATTTGATTAGCTTTTCCCCAAATGCTTTATTATATGTAACTTATAATGTTATTACATGTTTTCTCATCGATGGTTACAAATTGTCTCTCTGAACTGGGAGATTTCTCACTGCCCATTCTGATAAAGTAAATGTTTAACACTTTCCACCTTTAGCCATATAACTTTTGAGTAACATTTCATCCAACAACTGTATCACAACAACAAAAGTAAGCCACTTGTTTTTCTTGAAATTAGCAAGCTATATCTTTTCATTTCAGGAAAAACAAAGTATTTCATGACAAGGTACTGCAAGTTATCCAAAGTATGAAAACAAGATGGTGGACTTACTTTTACCTCTGTTTTCTTCCCAGAATTAAGAAAGACTGTAAAGGGGAATTCCCTGGCAGTCCAGCGGTTAGGACTCTGTGCTTTCACTGCTGAGGGCATGGGTTCAATCCCTGGTCAGGGAACTAGGATCCCACAGCTGCACGGCGTGACCAAAAGAAAAGACTGTAAAGGGTTAGACAGAAGGCATAACCCTGAGGGACACAGAGACAAGCAGGCAAATGGCAGTTACTGCATCTTGGATGCTGGTGATAAGATGGACAAGGGGTAACTGAAGTGCAGAGAAAGCTGAATTCTTGTTCGGCAATGTGGAGCCAGCTGAGAAGCGGGTCTAATTCATACACTGGAATGCAGAAAGGACTAGGAATCAGAGGCATCAGACCCCGCTGACGTGGGGAAGTGGGTGCAGTGGGAAGCAGGGTTGTTAGAAAGTTTGCATGGGGAGCCATTTAAATCCTCTAGTCCTGTCCCCCTGCCCTGCTGCTCCTTGATCGCCCTCTCTGGCTCTGGAAATGTCTGAAAGTTTGCTCCCTGCCGAGGACCAGGTGAGGGAGGCTGGACTCAGAAGCAAGCATCGCCGAGGGGGGTTGATACTGAAATGTCATCTCACCTGCCCCCTTTCTCCACAAGAGTACAAGAACGTTGGCAGCCAGAGGCATACCCTTCAGGCAGGAGACCCCATGACCTTCTCCAGAAAAATCCACCAGCCCAAGAAAAAAGATGATGAAATAGCCCAGGTGACTGAAAGTCACAAAAAGCCCACCAGCCGAGTAAGTGTCCCTGCCCCTACTCCTAACTTTGCAGTGAGTGTTTTTGTACCTTGTTCTAAGGTCAGAGGGCCATGAATCAGACATTTGAAGACAGAAAGTTTCCAACAAAAGAAACAGAAACCAAAGTAAATAGAGCACAGGGGGGTGTTGCTGGGGGCTGGAAAAATTGGGAGAAAAGACAAACAATGTAAAAATAAAAATAAAATTTCCTGAGAACTATGATTTGTATTCTTAAAGAAATAAAGGAAGATATTGCTCCTAAGAAATCAAAGCAGGTTAAAAACCAAAAAGGAATGTTCATAGCATGAAAACAGGTCTTGGAAACTAAAAAAATATGAACATAGAAACGAAGAGTTTTAGTGGCGGTGATGGAAGGAGACTAGGGGATATCTCCAAGAAAATAGACTTGAAAAGAAAATTAGGAAGAAGATGGGAGAGAAAAATGAAGAATATTAGAAGAGTACTCCAGGAGATCTGACATCTGAACAAAGGAACCCCACTAGTGGAGGTGAGAGAAAAGAGAGAGGAATTTATCAAAGAAATCACTTAAAGTTCCTAGAACAGAAGGACTTGGGTTTCCAGTTTGAAAGGATCCACTGAGTGCCCTGCAAAATGGAAGAAAAAAGACTCCCCTCAAAGCACAAAACTTGGAATGTCAAAACGCAAACACTGAGATCAAGAACAATCCTAACACCTTACAGTGAGGGGGAGGAATGGGACCCAAGCCCAACAATATGGCGGGGGCTCACAGGCAGTGAAGGAGTGCCTTCCAGATATTGCAGGGAAATGATGTCCAGCAGAGACCCTAGACCCAGAAGGGCAAGCAGTCAGGAGGAGGACGGAAAAATGACATTTCAGTCCTGCAAGTTCTTGAGGAACTTGCTCAGCAGATACCCTTTCTCAGGAAGCTACTAGAGAATATGCTCCAGCAAAATGAGGGAACAAGTCAAGAAAGAGAAAAACAGGAGGTCCAGGAAGTAAGAGAGAGGTAAAGGCATGTTCACAATGACCTGTTACCTGAGGTGCCCTGAGGGTCTTGTGAACCAAGGCTGCAGAGTGAGCACCCTGAGGGAGCAGCAGCAGGAGGAAGGTCCTAGAAAGACTCCTTCCAAGAAAAAAAAATGCAGCTGGTGGAATACTTGATGTTTCTGGATGCACTGAGAAGAGATTCATATTTCTGGTGAAGGGTTTTGGAATAAATTTGTAATTGGTACAAAAAATGTAATAGCCTGCAATACCTTACAGTGAAACAAACAATATCTTTTTGTGGCATGAAATGCTTGCTAATTTAAAAAAAATGAGTGGCTTATTTTTGTTTTTAATGTCATAAATGTTGGCTGCATCTGTTGCTTGAAAGTCACCAAAGTTGAAATTATCAAACACATTTTTATCAGAATTGGCAGTAATGTACTGGTAAGTTCATGGTTCGAAGAAAGAAAATTTGTAGTCATCAATGCAAAAACATAAAGGCACATTATGAATTGGTTACATACAATAAAACATTTGACATATACTCGAGGACAAAAATTATGGAAGGATATTGATAATGCAAATGAAAAATATTTAGTTAATATTATAAAAAATCTGCAATATTTCTTTTAACATCTTTAGTGGAGTATAATTGCTTTACAATGGTGTGTTAGTTTCTGCTTTATAACAAAGTGAATCAGCTATACATATACATATATCCCCATATCTCCTCCCTCTTGCGTCTCCCTCCCACCCTCCCTATACCACCCCTGTAGGCGGTCACAAAGCACCGAGCTGATCTCCCTGTGCTATGCAGCTGTTTCCCACTAGCTATCTATTTTACATTTGGTAGTGTATATATGTCCATGCCACTCTCTCACTTCATTCCATCTTACCCCTCCCCCTCCTCGTGTCCTCAAGTCCATTCTCTACATCTGCGTCTTTATTCCTGTCCTAAAAATCTGCAATATTTTTGACTGCATAGTTAAAAATAATTGAACATTTTCAGACATGATATAGTTAATGGAATTTAAAAAATAATAATATTGATATGAGTATGTCATTGCAATCTAAAATTTATGGAATCAACATTTTGCAAACTATGTATCTGACTGAAGTAAGAAAACAATTTTTGGGAAAATTTATTAATTAAAGCAGTAATATTTTAGTCATTACCAACAAAATGCATAGTTACATAGCTGAGATATATTGTATTAGTCTTCTCAGGCTGCCATAAAGAAATACTGAGTGGCTTAAACAACAGAAACTAACTGTCTTACAGTCCTGGATGCTGGAAGTCTGAGATCAAGGTGTTGGCAGATTCAGTTCTTGGTGAGAGCCCTCTCCCAGGCTGCAGATGGCTGCCTTCTCGCTGTGTCCTCACATGGAAAGGAGAGAGGAAGCAAGCTGTCTGGTGTTTCTTCTTATAAGGACACTAATCCCATCATGGGACTCCATCCTCATTACATCACCTAAACCTAATCACCTCCAAAAGGCTCCACCTACAGAACCATTCCATTGGACTTCAAACATATGAATTTTGGGAGACACAATTCAGTCCATAGAGCATATCTAGACTTTAAAGAGGAGATAATTCTATGGCTGGGGGTGGGAGGACACTACCCCTTTGGAGAGCAGTTCCTCATCTCTCTGAGGCTAAATGGGCACATGCCTGTGACCTGGCAAGTCTGCTCTCAGATGTGTGTACATGTGCATGTAAATGTAAATGTCCACCCACAGGAGCATGAATAAACTGGGGTACATGCCTGTGATAGAACACCACATACAATGACATAAATGTATCTCAAAGTGGTAATTACGTGCTCAGGACAGCAAGTTGCAAAAAGTTGCATTCCATATGATGCCAAATATACAAAGAAAAAAAACATGCAATACACTGTGGTCCGTTGTTTGTGGATATGTATATATGTAGTATTTGGATTAACTTTAACTATGTGAACAAGTTCCAAAAACAATATGGTGATGATTTTGACTGAAGTCCTATAAAACATATAAGATAAATTGAAGAGAAGGGACATATATATTCTGCTAAGTTTCTCCATCAAGAGATAATATATGTCTCACCATACAAACATTTTTTGTATTCTATTCTGTAAATATTGATAGTTTTCTTCCTTAGGCACTATACACTTCTTTTAGGATTATCTATAGGTATTTTCTCTATTTTTGTTGCTGTTACTTCTGCTACTATTAATGGAATCTTTCTCCATTATAAATTATATTCTGTGATTGTTGTGTTATAGAAAAGATAAGATATTAATTTTTTATTCTTTATTCTTATATATTATCACTTCATACATTATAAGAATTTTAAGATGATTCTCTTAATTTTCAGTACGTTACTCTATTATCTTCTAATTGTAATACTTTTATTTTCTCCTTTTAAGTAATTGTATGTCTTGTTCCTGTTTTATTTTTTAATCTTCTGCATCGGCTGAAACTTCCAGAAAAATGTTAAATAATAGTGATAACAGGCAATTTTGTTTTGCTTCTAACTAAAATGAGAATGTCTTTGAAGTATGATACCGGTTGCCGCTCAAAATTAGATTTTTAGATTTCTCAACTTTTTACTACTAGTAGATGTTAAATGGTATAAAATTTACTTTGGGGCATTAAGTGAAACATTTTAAATTAGAACCTTTTCATGTTAACGTATAACATTAACATCTTTCAACAGATTATATTTTAAATGCGCAGTTCTACCATTAGATGGTGCTGTGCCCCCAATTTTTCTGATGCCCTAACATTACTGATTTGTTGTTAAAGTTTAAACCTTTGAATTTAATGTGATCCTCAAATGAGTGTCCTTTCAACTTTCTCCAAACTGACCCTAAATTAAGAATATTTTTTAAACCTTTCCCCCCCTTTATTTGGTCAGTTTTATGGGGGGTATAATTTACACACAATCCAGTCCAGAGTTCTAACAAATACATAGAGTCTTGTAACCACCCCACAGTTGATATTTAGAACATTTCCATTACCCTGATAAGTTTCCTCATATGTTTTTGGAGACAGCCCTCTTCCCTGACCAGCCCCTGGAAACCACTGATCTGCTTTTATCAGTGGTTGCCTTTTCTGTAGTTTCACGCACACAATGTGTGATCTGTTGTGTCTGGCCTCTTTTCTGTAGCATCGTGCTTTTAGGGTTCATCCATGTTGTCACGTGATCCTGTAATTTGTTCCTTTATATTGGAGAATAGCATTTCATTGTACGGATATACGACAATTTATTTATCCATTCACCATTTGATGAACGTTTGTGTTGTTTCTAGCTTTTGGATATTATGAATAAAACGGCTATAAACTTTCACGTACAAGTCTTTGTGTTGACATATACTTTCACCTTTCTCTAATGAATACATAGCAGAGGAATTGCTGAGTCAGGTAATTCATATATGTTTAATTTGGTAAGATGCTGCTTCCAAATGGTTTTTCCAAAGTGGCTGTACCATTTTACATTCCCCCCAACAGTGCACGAGAGTTCCAGTCTCTCTCTCCACATCTTCACCAACACTTGGCATCATCAGTCTTTAAAATTCTGGTGGGTATATAGTTATATTTCATTGTGGTTTTACATCACATTTCCCTAATGCCTAAGGTTGTTGATCATCTTTTCATGGGCTTCTTGGCCATCTGATACTCTTTGGTGAACTGTCCAAATTGTTTGGGCCCTTTTAAAAAAGTGGGTTATCTCCTTATTATTGAATTGTAACAGTTTTTCATATATTCTGGCTAGAAATCTTTTATATGTTTTGTAAATATTTTCTCATAGTCTATGGTTTGCCTTTTCATTTAGCTTAATGGTATCTTTTGAAGAGCAAACATTCTCAATTTTGAAGTCTATTTTACTAAGTTTTAAAATATATGGTTCATGCTTCAGGGGTCCAATTTAAGAAATCTTTGCCTAACCCCGGGAGACCAAGATTTTCTTCTGTTTTCTTCTAAAAGTTTCATAGTTTTAGCTTTTACATTTAGATCTATGAGTCATTTCAAATTAGTCTTCCTATATAGTGTGAAGTAGGGGTTGAGTTTAATCGTTTTGTTTTGTTTTTACACGGGGATAGCCAATTGTTTTAGCACCTTTTGTTGAAAAGATTATAGTTTTTCCATTGAATTGCCTTGGCACCTTTGCCAAAAATTAATTGACCTTGTATGAGTGGGTCCATTTCTGAACTATTTTTTTTTTCTATTGATCTATATGTTTATTTCCCGTAGACCTTATTACCATGCTGTTTGGGTAATTGTTCATTTCTAGTACATCTTAAAATCAAGAGTGTGAGTCCTAAACCCTGCTCTTCTTTTTCAAAATTGGGTTGGCCATTCTAGGTCCTTCTCATTTTCACATACATTTTATAATTAGCTCAATTTCTACAAAAAAGACTCCTGAGATTTTGCCTGGGATTGCACCAAATCTACCCATCAATTTGGGGAGACTTGACAGCATAACAATAACAAGTCATGAGAATGATATATCTCTCCATTTATTTGAATTTTCTTTAACTTTTCTCAGGTTTGTTTTATAGTTTGTGCATCTTTTAATTTAATAATAAACTTATATAAATTTATATAAACACTTATATGAAATAAGTATTTCATATTCTTTGATATCATCGTAAATGGGATTTAAAATTTTTTAATTTTCCAATTTTTCATTGTATTTCCAGCACACAAAAATTTCCAATACATTGTACTTCTAGTATATATGAATACAATGGATTTTTGTATATTGACCTTGTATCCTACAACCTCATTACACTCACGTGTTAATTTTAGCAACTTTTTTGTAGATTCCTTAGATTTCTCTACATAGAGTCTCACGTCTTTGTGGATAAAGCTGGTTTTATTTCTTCCTTTCCAATCTATATGTCTTTTATTTAGTTTTCTCTCAAGGACCTCTGTGGTAGGCAGAATCATGGCATTAGAATGTCCATGTTCTAATCCTTAAATCTGTGAATGAGTTAGCTGACATGACCTAGGGCAATTAAGTTTGTGGATGGAATTGAGGTTGCTAACCAGTGACTTCAAGAGATTATTCTGGATTATACAGGTGGACCCAGTGTAACCACAAGCGTCCTGATAAGGGAAGAAATTGGCAAGGAGGAGGTCAGAGTGATGGGGTGAGAGGGACTGGGCCACAGTTGCTGGCTTTGAAGATGGAGGAAGGGGCGGTGAGCTGAGGAATGTGGGCAGCTTCTAGAAGCTGGAAAAGGCAAGGAAATGATTCTCCCCAAGAGTTTCCAGAAGGAGCCAGCCCTGCCCACACCTTGATTTCAGCCCAGTGAGATCTGTGTCAGACTTCTACTCTACAGAGCTGTAAGATAATAAATATAAAAAGAATGAAATAATGCCATTTGCAGCAACATAGATGGACCTAGAGATTGTCATACTGAGTGAAGTAAGTCAGACAGAGAAAGAGAAATATCGTATGGTATGGCTTATATGCAGGATCTAAAAAGAAATGATAAAAATGAACTTATTTACAAAACAGAAACAGACTCACAGACTTAGAGAATGAACTTATGGTTAGCAGCGGGGGGGGGGAAGGGTCGGGGGGAGGGATAGTTAGGGAGTTTTGGATTGAGGTGTACACACTGCTGTATTTAAAGTGGAAAACCAGGGACTTCCCTGGTGGTCCAATGATTAAGACTCTGCACTCTCAATGAAGTGGGCCTGGATTCAATCCCCGGTCAAGGAACAGATCCCACATGCCACAACTAAAGATCCCACGTGCCACAATTAAAGATCCCATGTGCTGCAACTAAAGATCCAGCATGCCGCAACTAAGACTCAGCACAGCCAAATAAATAAATATTAAAAAAATAAAAATAAAATGGATAACCAACAAGGAGGACCTACTGTATAGCACAGGGAACTCTGCTCAATATTATGTAACGACATAAATGGGAAAAGAATTTGAAAAAGAATAAATACATGTATATGTATAACTGAATCACTTTGCTGTACACCTGAAACTATCACAACATTGTTAATCAACTATACTCCAATATAAAATAAAAAGTTAAAAACTAAATGTGGGTAAGATTCCATTCGCCTAATGCAGGGTGCCCGTGTTCGATCCCTGTTCAGGGAACTAGATCCCTCATGCATCCCGCAACTAAGAGTCTGCAGGCCTCAACTAAGATCTGGCACAGCCAAAATAAATAAATAAAAAATAAATATATAAATATTAAAACATATATATGTGGTTTTAAGGCACTGAGTTTGCAGTAATTTGTTACAGCAGCCCCAGAAAATCGAACAACCTCCAATGTTGAAGAAAAGTGGTGAGAGTGGACAGAAGATGCTTTTTTAATGGAGTACATTGATTTTTAAATAATGCTCTTTACAATAACAATTGAAATCATGGCCATTTCCTGGACACCTGCCATGAATCTAATCTGGAATAAGATGGATCTGGACCCATTTAACATTAACCCTGGTGATTGTTACTTGAGAACTGAAGAATGTTTTTAGGCAGGGGTCCCCAACCCCTGGCCACGGACCAGTACCGGAACCGGGCTGCACAGCAGGAGGTGAGTGGTGGGTGAGTGAGCCAAGCTTCATCTGTATTTGCAGTCGCTCCCCATTGCTTGCATTACTGCCTGAGCTCCGCTTCCTGTCAGCATTATGGTGAGTTGTGTAATTATTTCATTAAATATTACAATGTAATAATAATAGAAATAAAGTGCATAATAAATGTAATGCACTTGAATCATCCTGAAACCATCCCCCTCCCCCCGGGTCCGTGGAAAAATTGTCTTCCACGAAACCAGTCCCTGGTGTCAGAAAGGTTTGGGGAATACTGTTTTAAGGGACACCTCCAGCTCAGGGTGGTAAGAAGTATGGCTGTCATTTTGCTTCTCCATTAAACTATTTTTTGTGTGACATTTACTTTAAGCATTTGGGATTCCATATCACACTGCCTGAAAATCAGGACTCCATGTTGACTCATTTTCTGGAAAAAGTTACAAGAAATTCATCTCACTTAAAAGAGTGTAGCAAGGCTGAGACATGTTGCTAAAGTCTCCCTAACACTCTGGAATCCAGATGGAATCAAATCCATCTTTCAAGCTGGCCTGTCTCAGGGGGACAGTCCCTGTTCAGTAGGACTTACCTTGAATGGATTTCTGAGATCCTGGGGAAATAGGTTGGTCGAGGTTTAGGGCTGGTTTTCTTGGAGAGTCTGTCTGTGCTGTTCTTTCTCTCGCTGTCTCTCTGTCTCTGTGTTTCTGGTGAGATGTCATGTTTGGCACTTAAGCATACAGTAGATGCTACCTGGATCTTTCTCTGGGCCTGCTTCTGTCCTTTGGCACTGGGCTGCCACTGCCGCCACCTACCAGTCTTTCTTTGCTTTCCTTTGCCTCAAATTTCTCACTGTAGTTATGTTTCATCTTGCAGCACAGAATTGTGTGTTTATTTGTAAGCTGCCACAGAGTATTTCCGGAGACAAATAAGTAAGTGTATGTGTCTCAGCCTTTTACTGTCTATGCTTAAATGTCCCTGGGCCCCAGGCCAGCTGCAGACCTTCATAGGATATTCTGCCCATGGAGGAGTTAGCCACCAGGACGGTTGGGCTACAAATCACCCAGCACACTGTGTTGTGCTTTGTGCCTGGACGCCCTGATTCTGCTCTGGAAGCACACAGCACATACCTGATACATGCTTTGTGGGGCAGACACGCCTTGTCTTCTGGGTCAGTCTGGCCTTGGCATGATGGAGGTGGGGATACCTGGGAGGCTCTTTCTTACTCCTGGCTCCTTGTGAGAGAGGAGGCATCCATGTTACTGGGGCCACTAGGAGAGCATTTCCTTCCCTTGGATTTAGGTGGTAGGGTTTCTGAGAATTGGAATCTGTCTTTGGATTGTGTTTCTGCACACTGGATGTTGGCTGGCAGCCTCCTCTCCTCTCCAGTCAGGGCTCTTCCGCATGTCCTGTAATTTCCCCCGTGCACCTGTTATGATGAAGACCGTAATTCTGTGGTCTTTCCTGTTCTCTTCTCCGTGGTGGGTCCCTTGCTTCAGTTCTTCACTGCCGTATAACAAATATCCCCAAGCCGAGTGCTGTGGAGCAACAGCAATGCTTTGCTCACCACCCCTGTGGGCTGGGGCTCCTTGGCCGAGTGGGTGCATCCTCTCAGGGCTCCTCAGGGTGTGACGGCCACTGTGGCTTGGTCATCTCTGATTCCCCACTCCCACATCTGGAGGCTGACACTGGCTTTCAGCTGGGACTTCTGCTGGCACTGTTGGCCAGGACGTGTGGCCTCCCCTTGTGGTGTGGGCCTCCTCAGAGCACAGTGGCTGGGGCCCTAGGGACACCTATTATGCCCTGACCTCAGAAGACACGTGGCATCTCTTCTACCATGCCCTGCTCCTCAGATGCAAGTCACGTGTTTGAGCTGAGGGGAATGGGTTCCATCTTCTGTTGGAAGTCATGTCTAGAATTTTTGGACATGTTTTACGACCACCACAAGGTCCTTTAGGGGGTGTATGAGTTACTGAGGCTGCTGCAACGAAGTGCCATGGACTGGGCTGCTTAAACAACAAGAAGCTATTCTCTCAGGTTCCAGAGGCCAGAGTCTGAAATCAGGGTGCTGGTGGGCCTGCTTCCTTCTAGGGGCTCAGCACGGAATCTCTTCCAGGCTCTGGTGCTCCCGCAGGCCTTGGTGTTCCTTGGCTTGTGGCTGCATCACTCCAATCTCTCCTCTGTTTTTATGTGGGCTCTTCCTCTGTGCAACCGTGTCCAAAGTTCCCTCTTCTTCCAAGGACACCAGTCATTGGATTTAGGGTCCTAACTTCAAGGTGGCAGGAAGTGTGATCTTCCTAGGTGACTAGAAGGAAAGTAGAACAGAAATGTCCTCCACATCCATCTGCAGTGGGGAGCCACACGCCAACATGCAGAAAGGAACAGGTAAGAGACACAGGGATCCTCAGGACTTTTCTCCTCCTGGACACAGGTCCATTGGGCCAGGTGACCTCTTTTGATCCAACACATGGCTCATCTTTCACAGCCTTGCAGTGAGCTGTGACACATGTCTAAGTTTGCACCTACAGAATACAGGAGCAGAAGTGACCTGTGACCTTGGGTAGAGGGTGTGGCAATCCCAGGTGGACAGGGGTGCCGTGGGGTCCACACAAAGTATGCTCCTTGGACTAGTCTGTAACTGCTACACCCACGAGGAGAGATGGAGCTAGTGCAAGAATGCAGAGCAACTGCATTGCCGAGTACATTGTTTAGTTCAGGTAATGCTTTCTTTGTAAATAGGACTTTCTCGATGAAGGAAGCACTGTGTCGATTCATGTCTGGTGCAAGTTTCTTATCTAGTTTCAGACCAGCCACTTTGGATACTACTGCTGCAGGGGATGGTGGAAAATGACCCAGGACTAACCTGGTCCCACTGGCCTGCTCGCCTCAGAACTCATCTGAGAGAGAAATGAACTCCCCATCCCCAAGCCCCGTGGTGTTAGATCTGCTCATGACAGCACTGTGGCCCTTCCTCTTACTGACACATGTCTAACCAGCTTCTCACACTATTTGATGAATGAACAAATGATCACCCAGCTTCTCTCACTTCTGATTATGCATTCAAACAAGAGTTCTTCCAACTTTAAGAGTCTGGCAATACACCAAGATAAGTAGGAGTGTGGGCTTTTTTTTTTTTTTTTTTTTTTTAAACATCAAAGTTGCTAAGAGACCAGATCCTGACTGTTCTCAACACACAAAAGAAGATGATAATTATGTGACAAGATGGAGGTGGTAACCAATGATACTATAGTAATCATATCGCAACATACAAATGTATCAAACCAACACATTGTACACCTCAAATTTACACAGTGTTATATGTCGATTATACTTCAATTTAAAAAAAAGAAGAAGGGAGATGGGCTCTGGGGTCAGAAGCCAGGGCTCAGTCCTGACTACTTGCTGGGGCCCTGGGCACATTACATAACACCATGAGCCTCAGTTTCCCCATTTATTGGCATGGTAATGATAGGAGTGCTACCTTACTGGACTGTTATCAATATTAAGTGAGAGTATGAATGTAAAACGGTCAGCACGGCACCTGATATGTAAGTGCTCAACTGACATAATTATTTCTATTATTGTTGCTGTGAATGGCATAAAGAAAGGAAATATCGTCACAGAAGGACCTTCTTGACTCAGGGAGAATCTATTCCAGTTGGATTCAGGGGAACAACTGCAAACGTTTAAGAGGATGTGATGTGAAGGCTATCAACATTGTCACTTTACAGGAATTAGTCCAGTTGCACACATTCTGTAATGTCATTCACAGTGGACAAAATCCAAGGTCCAGGTGTTCCCCTACAGGGGAGGGGGGGTCTGGGGACCCTGCTGCCAACCCACCCGTTCTGCCGCTGGGGCAGGGTCTCGAATTAAGCACACACAGAGGCCAGAGCCTTGAATGCGAGGTTCACTCGTGGTGAGAACTGCCCACCTGTTTCTGGAGCGCTGCCCTGCTTTCACAAAAATGACCTGGAATGTGCAATTTAAAATTTATCTTTTCTGCCATTCCCAGACATCTAGGCTGTTCGGTTTCTGCACCCTAAGTCCTGCTTGGGTGGCAGTGGCACCACCTGGGAGGCTCCATGTGCTGGCTGGACTTGAGGCTTGGGGCCACCCGGTCTAAGCTGAAGGCGGTGGTCATGGAGGTCTCTGGGCAGGTTGTGGCTGGGCCCACTGTGTTCCCCATGCCTTTATTTCTGTCCCTGCCTTGGTGAGTTCAAATATGTCTGTGGGGGCTTCCCTGGTGGCGCAGTGGTTGGGAGTCCGCCTGCCGATGCAGGGGACACGGGTTCATGCCCCGGTCCGGGAGGATCCCACGTGCCGCGGAGCAGCTGGGCCCGTGAGCCATGGCTGCTAAGCCTGCGCGTCCGGAGCCTGTGCTCTGCAACGGGAGAGGCCACAACAGTGAGAAGCCCGCGTACCACAAAAAACAAAACAAAAAAATGTCTGTGGGCATCAGGGTATAAATTGTACTTCCCAACATGCTCCTAAAAATTTGAGTGAATGCTACTGTTTGAAATTGTATGTGTGTATATTTAGACCAAAATCATGAGAAATGCTTTCCAAATATCAGACCCCTTGTGTTAAGGGGAGAATTTCTAAATAAGTCATACGATTGAGGGTGGAGGGAACCCTTGTTGGAACCTTCTGGGATTTAAGAAATTATCAAGAAGGTGCTAGAGTGGTCTTTGTTTTTAACATCCATGAAGTCTGCAAAATGTCCCCCTGCCCTTGCTAGTTGAGCTGTGGGGTGATCATGCAGCCAGCCCCTGCCTGGCCTGGGGGAGAGGTGTGGGGGTGGGGAGTGGACAGCTGGCCTTAACCTCAGATTGTCCCCTGGATGTCACCTGAGCAGCTGCCACAGAAGCAGCCTGCCAGGGGTCACCATGTTACTTCTGCTTAGCTTGGTCCAATTATCAGCAATAAAAGTTCCATCAGAGCGTGCACTTTGCGTGGGGTGAAGGGGGTGGTGACATCTGTGTCTGGGAGTCCGGGTGAGGTCGGCTCTGCTCCCTCTCTCACTGGGCACATTCTCTGCACAAGCCTCACGCCACAGACAGAAGCTGGGGCTCAGGCTGGGCTCCCAGCTGGTTGAGCCCATGTGAACTGAGGTCTGCAGTCCTGACCCTGGGGGAGGGAAAGTCTCCATCCCTGCATGATGTCCAGAGTGCACAGAGCCCCTCCCAGGCTTTCCTGGTCCTGGTGGTGACTGGCTGCATGAGGGAGGGAAGTGGCCATAGGGACCCAGCGCCAGGGGGTGGGCAGTGCATCACCCCGCAGAGTGGCCCTGTGCTTGGCGGCATGGCCCCTCACCCACCTACTATCAGCTCAAGGGAAAGGCCCCTAAAATTCATTTACTCCTTGTTATTGTTTTTGGAGAACTCCTCCCCATCTTCCAGATCCCAGCTTCCATGAGGAGGGTGTCACAGCCCGAAGCGGCATCAGAATCCCCTGGAGGGTTTGCTGTAAGAGATTGCCCATCCCACATCCAGAGTTTCCGATTCAGGAGGTTCAGGTGGGGCTGAGAAGTTGCATTTTTAGCAAGTTCCCAGCTGATGGGGATGCCCGGGGACAAACGCCTCGCAGTGTCAGGGCTGGGAGACACTGGGGACCTGTACCCCCATGCTGTGCCCCATGGAACCCTGGTTGTATGATCCACGACAAAGGGTTTGCGGTCAAGTAAGTCTGGCATTGTGGCAGGCCCTCACCTCTCTCTCGGAGATTCCAGATACACTGTGATAGGATAACAGCTTTGATAAATCCTGCAGGGCAGCACCAGGTTTCTTTTAACGCCACATTTCCCAAACCTATTTAAAAATGGAGCATGTGGGCTTCCCTGGTGGCACAGTGGTTGAGAGTCTGCCTGCCGATGCAGGGGACACAGGTTCGTGCCCCGGTCCGGGAGGATCCCACATGCCGCGGAGCGGCTGGGCCCATGAGCCATGGCCGCTGATCCTGCGCGTCCAGAGCCTGTGCTCCACAATCGGAGAGGCCACAACAGTGAGAGGCCTGTGTACCGCAAAAAAAAAAAAAAATGGAGCATGTCTCTTGCCACCATCCGTTCTACCCGGGGAGGGTTCCATCAGGCATTAGTTTGAGAAGTTGATCCAGAGCTTTATCTTTCCCCTGGGTGTGGCAGAACCCCTCCCCCCACCCCACCCCCCACCCCGTTCACATGTCCCTTCCTTGACCTGCCAGGTTGAATCCAACTTTGTGAGTTTGTGCTTGCGGGAGCAGTGTGGCTTGTCCCTCACCTGACACTTGTGCCTCTTTCAGCCTCTTCCTTACCCCCTTCCATGCCTGCCTCCTTGGCTTTGGGGAGCTCCTGTCAGGGGTTGCAAGAAGAGGGAGGCGGTGATGATCAGCAGGGATCGGGGTGCTGGGCGTGGACTTCCTGCAGTCAGAGCCTGTGTCCTGCCCAACCCCAGCCCCAGCTCACTGCCTTGAGCGTAGTACGTGCTCAACTAATGATTATGGCCAAGGTGGGCAGGACTGCCTGCCTGCTCCTGTCCTCTGGGTTAAAGCAGAGCTGGCCTCTGGGGAGGACCAGTGAGGATTGTTTTGGGACACATGGATCTTCCTTAGGAAATGCTTTCTGACCGTGCAGAGTTCAGCCCGTGGAAACTCTGTTGGCAGCGGGACTCAGGGACCCATGCTCCCCCACCCTAGGAACAGGGAGGGCCTCCGGGCTCTGAACTGACCAGCGCCCTGGACCACACTGGCTTCTGAGCGCTGGGGAGGGCAGCAGCCATGTGGTGGACAGTCGAACTTTCTCAGAGGCTTGCTCTCACCCAGCTGCTGGATGGGGCCTTCTCTGCACCCACCCCCAGGGTTTCTGGGTTATTGGGGGTGGCAAATGGGGCTGCACTTCAGAAGACAACAGTGTCCTGCAGACTGCTTGGCAGAGCACTGAGTGCGGGTGGCCTAGCTTCCTGGTGGGCTGATGTGCTTTGTGTTGCAAGCATCATCTCTGTCTCTCTGTCTCTGTCTCTGTCTCTCTCTTTCTCTCTCTCTCTCTCACACACACACACACACACACACACACACAGTCATGTTGGGCACACATGGTCACGCAGGCTGGTGGTGTGCCCTGGAAGACATGTGTGTGGGGGTGCCCCAGGGTGATCAGGACACTAGATTTTCCCTTCTAGCCAGGACTTGGGCTGGATGGCTTTGCAGGAGGAGATGCCTAGGTGTGGGGTGTGATCCAGGGACATGTGAAGGTCAAAGGCCAAGCACATCATCGTCATGATGGAGGCATTACCATCAGGGAAGGAGAGAGGCCAGGACACCCCCTCCCCCTGGGGCAGAGTGTCCTGACTTGGCCTGTGCCAGGCCTCACTGAGAGGTGTGGGAGGGGAGAGGTGGGGACAGCAGAAGCAAAGGTGACCTCAAAATGTGCTGAGAGTTGGGGAACAGCAGAGGCTGCTGGAACTGAGTGGGGAGGGGATGGTGGGGGAGCAGGGGCTGAAGCCTGGGCCCTGAGCCAGCGTTTGGTCTTTAGCCACCTGATACGATAACATTGCCGGCCTCTTCCTCGTTTGTCTTCGCTTCCTGGGCCAGCATGAACGTTGCTCCCACTGGGGCTGAGTCT
Organism: Monodon monoceros; assembly: GCF_005190385.1. Lineage (NCBI taxonomy): Eukaryota > Metazoa > Chordata > Mammalia > Artiodactyla > Monodontidae > Monodon > Monodon monoceros. Next base: position 21,522,307 of record NW_021703782.1, on the reverse strand, counting down.
CCAGGTGGGACTGTTGGAAAAGAGGGGTCAGTCCCTATGGGGTTTCAGGACAAAGGGACCAGCTGGGCGGGGCAGCCCCGTTCAGTCCCTCGGGGTTGCATCACCTGTTGTGGAGGCTGAAAGCATCCTAAGGGATAGAGCGGCTCTCAGTCCTCTTGTCCAGAAACTATGCCTGTCCTGCTGTGGACTTCTCTGGCAAAATGGAAATATACCACCCAGGCTCCCTTCTGGGCTATTAAAAAATTAATATTAAAGTTTAATGGGAGTCCAGGGAAACTAGGAAAAATTTCCTGCCTATCCAAAATACCAAGGGAGGGATGTGAATGTATAAGATTCCTAACAACTGTCCTCAGGCCAAGGAGCCTGGATTTGCTGCTGAGTCAGCAGAGTCTCTGCATTTGCAGTAGTTACTGTGCTGTCTAAACTGCTGAATGACCCCTACATCTCCCTGCAGAGCACTCACGAATTGGAAAGGGTAAAATGGTGACTTTACGTTGGAGAAACATGGAAGACTCCACCTTGATCAAACGACCACCAATATGGGACCATGAATAAGAACAGACCGATGAAAGCACGTAATGATACTTGTCCGGAGGAGGACAAGACATTGCCACCTGCATCCCCTGAATCAAATCATGAGGGAACAGCAGACAAACCCAAGTCCTGGGACAGTCTGCAACATCAGGGGCTGGACTCTTAAGACCTTGATGTCAAATAAGATCCATGTCACGAAACAGACTAAGGAGTTATTTCAGATTAAAGGAGACTGAAGAGACATGACAAGGGACGGTGCTGTGATCCTGGGCTTCCTTTGCTGTAAAGGATATCACTGGGACAATCGACAAAATCGCACTGTGGTCTGTATACTAGATGGTAGCTTCAACTCTGCCAACGTTAGTTTTCTGGTTTTGATTATTTTGCTATGGTTTATGGAATCAGGAGAACATCCTTGTTTGTAGGAAATATTGACATATACAGTGGTGAAGAGGCAGCGTGCCCGAGGCTTACCCTCAAGTGGTTCAGAAAAATATGTATATTTGAGGAAGAGAGAAAAGGATGAAACAAATGTAGTGACATGGGAGAACTGGCTGAAGGATACACAGGAATGCTTTGTTGTGCTATGCTTGCAACTTTCCTGTGTCTGAAGTTTCATCAAAATTTAAAAAGTTTAAAAAGATCTCCAAAACACAGCGACTGAACACAGCTTATGTCTCTCTCCACAATGACAGCTTGGGTCTACATGGTCAGGTGGGGACCCAGGACTGTCCCTATGCTGCCCTCTCCCCTCTTGCACCACAGCCCCAGGGAGGAAAAAACTGATGTTTATAGAAAGCAATTCCTGTTTGAGCAAGTGACATGCAAGTTCATACTCCGTTGGCCAGAGCAGGGTCTGGTGACAAGGGAGATCGGGAATGCAACGTCCACCCGGGAGAACCCCTGCAAAGGCGGAACTTTATTCCGTGGAATAAGGGAGAGTGGACTTGGGAGGGGGGACTAGCTGCTCGCCACCTTCCCCTTTCTCCAATTCAGAGGTCATTTGGCAAATGGCCATGGCTTTGATGAGTCTCGTGGCTGTGCATCCAGTTCAGATGTCCCACGTCCACCACTGCTCCACTGTGGCCTCTGCTGGGTGCCTCAAATATCCCAAACCTATTATAGTCCGGAATGGCTCCTTGATTTTAGCTGTCCTTTCTGTCCTCAGCCTGTGCTGCACTGTCCACCTTACAGTGCCTTCCTGGTGTTCCTGCCACCTGGAAGGCAGGTAAGTCCCCTCTCCCACCCCGTCTCTTGGCCTGGTTCACGTCCATCACCCTTGGCCAGTGTCTCCAGCAGCGCATCACACACCTGCATGCCACAGGCATCACCCTGATCTTACTAAGATGAGGATTCTCAGTTTGGAGGGCTGGGCACAGCCTGAGGCTCTGCACTGCTGACAAGCTCCTGGGGGAAGCTGATGCTGCAGGTCTGGGTTGGAGCTGAGTCCTTCGGAGATGAAGGAGCTGGCACTGCTATTACTGCCAAGAGTATGATCGCAGATGGAGGCGGATGAGTCAGGAGCACACCAGCCCGTGGAGCTACCCTTTTCTGAGGTGGACATCTTGTGGGGTTCTGTCTGTGCTCAAAATTGGCACTATTTTGGAGAAAGGTACCTTGTAGGTCCCTTCAAGTTTAAATTTGCCTATGAGTTGGTAAGAAAAAAAAAGTAATCCATATATTTCACTTCATGTGGCTGATGAGGGGAGTTCAGAACACCAAAGGACCTGGGGAGATTCAGAGCATTTTTAATTTGAACGGAAAACAGGTATATGAGTCACTGGGCTTCCCCCCTGCATGGCTAAGTGCTATATGGGCTGTGTCTCAGAGTAGCTGTCTAGCGGTGAGCCCAGGTTCTACCCACAGTGCAGTGGCATAAACAGGAGGTTTGCATGAGGTCTGGCAGCGGGCAGTCAGAATCCCAGCTCCGTGATTAGCTGTATGATCTTGGGCATGCCATTAGTCTCCCTGAAACTCAGTTTTACCATCTGTAAAGTGGGCAGGAGTATTACAGCTGACACAATGTTCCCAGTGGTTGGCTCTCATTTCCCCTTTGTTGGTGTGTCTCTGTATGTTCACGCCCTGCATCTCTACTGGTAGAAAAACCTACAGGAGCGTCCTCTACACCTGCCTGACTTCTCAGAGGCTGCACATTGATGAGGCCGCTGCTTCTGCAAATTAACAGAAGTGTGTGGCCAGAGTCTGCAGGCTCCCTAGAAACAAAGGCTTTAGATCAAGGTGTAAAGAGGCTACTTTTCAGGGCATCCAGCTATATTCTCCTTGACCACAAGATGGCACCCTGCAATCATGAAATCCACCACAGGCACCGTCACATAGGGGCGCCTAAGGCGAGCCAAATATTTTTTTGAAATCTTTTCATTAGATGATATCCTTATCCTTCGTGGACCAAGTGGTTTTCCCCAAAGGCTCTAGAAAAGGTTTTACAGAGAATTTTGTCTCACCCCTCTTGGTGACGGGCAGGAACTCCATAGCCAGCCCCTCTGGGTTCGCAGTCCGTCTCTGTCACTTCCTGGCTTAACCTCACTGTATTCTTCATCCAACAATAGTGACAAAAGTACCTCCCTAAGAGGGTCACAGTGAGTTTTAAATGATGTTTTCAAAGTGCTTGGAATAGTGCCTGGCACATAGCAAGTCCTATAAAAGTCTGGTAAGTAAAACCTTAATACCAATAGTACTACTAAGAACACACTCAAGAGTTGCCCCACTCTTTTCAAATAAATGACATTCAACACCTAATGATCAAATTGTACCTACAAGAGTCCAAAATAGTTTGAGGATACTTAAATATTTTGAACTTCTGGAATTCCTGATATATTATGTAAACAATATTTTCCTAATTTATTGCTGTAATTCCTTTCTGGAAAGCAGAATTTTTTGCCAAAGAAGGAGTGAAAGAACTTTATCCATTGCTACTTGCTAAGATGCACACCTTGGTGAACAGCTTGTCTGCAGAAAGGCACCTGCCCAGGTATTTGCCTGCTGGGCCCTCCTGCGTGCCTCCGGTGTGTGACCTGAAACTCCATCCCAGTCATTCCAGAGTTAACCTCTGAGTGCAATATCACCATTTTCACTCAGCTGGGAACAGACCTGCATCAAACGGCAAGATGAGTAGCTCAGGAGTCAAATGTCTTGCTCTTGCCTCTCCCTCCCTAGAAGCACAGCCCCACAGACGGCTGGCTTCTTGATCTGTTACCATATGGTCAAAAATCGCTCGGAATAATGCCTGAAGCAGGAGTTGGGTTGATGAGGTTATTATCCGTGAGAAGTTTCAATTTGTATTATATAAAACTGAATTGCAGAATATCTAATTGCAGAAAACCACCATGAGGGAAAAAAATGATCTATAATATCACTACTTTGAGATATAACCACCATTTCTATTTTGATTTCTTTGTACAATGATAGTCATGTGCACTAAATGTTTTTGCACAATCAGAAACACACAAATCTGAATCTTGCTTTTCCCAGTTCCATCTGAGGCTTTATCATGCCATGAAATACTCTTCAAAACATTTATTTAGGGCTTCCCTGGTGGCGCAGTGGTTGAGAGTCCGACTGCCGATGCAGGGGACCCGGGTTCGTGCCCCAGTCCGGGAAGATCCCACATGCCGTGGAGCGGCTGGGCCCGTGAGCCATGGCCGCTGAGCCTGCTCGTCCGGAGCCTGTACTCCGCAACGGGAGAGGCCACAACAGTGAGAGGCCTGTGTACCACAAAAAGAAACAAACAAAAAAATTTATTTATGGTCTTGTAATGTTTCCTCTACGCCTACACCATGAATTAACACTCAGCCTCTCTTGTGGCTCCTGAGTTGCACCATTAAAAGAAATACTGCAATAAACATTTCCTTGTAATAAACACTTTCTAAAAAAATTATTTATTTATTTTGGTTGTGTCGGGTCTTAGTTGCAGGCACACGGGATCTTCATTGAGGCATGCGGAATCTTTTCATTGTGGCACAGGGGCTCTTCGTTGTGGCACTTGGGTTTCTCTCTAGTTGTGGCGTGTGGGTTTTCTCTTCTCTAGTTGTGGCGCGTGGGCTCCAGAGTGTGTGGGCTCTGTAGTTTGCCACCTGTGGGCTCTCTAGTTGAGGCGTGCAAGCTCAGTAGTTGTGGCACAAGGGGCTAGTTGCCCCTCGGCATGTGGGATCTTAGTTCTCTGACTAGGGATTGGACCCACGTTCCTTGCATCGGAAGGTGGATTCTTTACCACTGGACCACCAGGGAAGTCCCTAATATACACTTTTGAATGCAATTCTTTAGGAGAACTTAAGAAAAGTAGATGTAATGAGTTGACAAGCATGAACACTTTAAACCATTCACTAACTTTTTGCTTAAGGTCAAAGTAAAGTAAAGTAAGCAGCAAAAACTGGCTTCGAGTTCTGTTCTGCTAACTGCAGCCTCCAACATCTTACTGTCCTTTCTGGGTATTTAGGCACTTTAAATTGTCTTTCAGAACATAAAGGAGGGCTTTCAGTTAGGAAGTTCGGTGGCTCTAGTAATCTATAATATGATGTTTTCAGAAAGATGACCACAGCATTCCAGCTAGCTGTATATTGGTGAAAGTTTACCCCAAACTCAAATGCCTACTGGAGCCAGGCAGGGACTAAATGTGTCAGCAGGCCTAATGTGATATTTGGGAGATGTCTAGAGTGATATGGAAAGTGCATGCCATCCACTCCCACCTACACAAACAAACAAGTCAGACCTGAATTTGTGAGTCGTTTTAGAACACTGCCCACCAAACAAAACCCGAATGTGAGCCAAATGGTGACCAGTTGTGACCTTTAGAAACACCCTTTGAGGTTCACGAAGGGCAAAGGGCAGGTCTTCATTTCATAGGGGGCGAAACTGAGGTTCAGAAGACTTGGGCACATGGCTAATCCTGGAAGGACAGCACATACGTGGCTTGTCAGGGTTCTCAGCTAGTGTCACTGACTATGGCTGTGACACGTATTGCAGATCATTTCCTACTCATGATAGACAAAGTACCAAATCTATGAATGATCGCCCCTCTCCCAGTTATTTCAAGGATTTCACTGAGCTAATGAGACTCTCGCGCACGCTATGCAATTGCTCACCCAAGAATAACTGCTCCTTCCAGAAAGCCCTCTCCACACGGGGACTGACCACAGATGTCCGGCTTGTGCTATGTGGGGATTTCCCTTTTTCCGTTTCCTGCTTGCTGTCCCAGCTGTCATCTGAAGCCTCCACATCTACAGCCCTCAAATTTCACCTGGGGTTGGGGGGGCCTGCACCGCTACCAGGGCGTGGCAGTGGGTGGGCGCAGGGGTGGCGGCACCGTACCTTTCCTGTTAGATTTTGGGATGCATTTGCCATGACACTGTTGGGTTTTAAGCAATAGGTTTGTGTCTTGCACCAAGATTTGCTTTCTTCACTGAGTTAATGTAGTATTGTCACTGAGTTATTGCTGTTCACCCCACCATCCATGAGTTTTTGGGAAAAAAAACCTAACACTCTTCTTAAAACTCAAGAGGGCCTAGAGAAGGGGTTGGATGGGGTGGGGGTCGGGGGAGTGAGAGCAAGGTCTGGACCACGTGGAAAGGGGCCAACGCAGATTGCTCCAACGGCCCTGGGCCAACATCGGAGACACGGCCTGCAGAATCTGGGACACAAACAGTGCACACTCCATTTGAGCTCATCTTTTAAGAGCCTGGCCCCTATATTTTGCTGTTCAAACTTCAGTTTCTTCTCAGAGATTGCAAATGCAAAGGGGACAAGCAGGTAACATACATGAACAAAACATCTGGGTGTCTTTGCAGGGGCATGGGGGGGCCTCTGCTGAACTGAACAGCAGTGCTCAGTCTGGGGGTCCCAGTGCCCCCTCCACCTTGTGGTTACCGGGGTGGTGGGGGTGGGGGTGTTGGCTGCAGGCACACAGTGGCCAAATCTTCATCTTTTCCAAGAGAAGCTGGACATCCAGATTTTACATGAGAGTTGCTGGTTTTTGAAAGGGGGCAATGACTTGGACGTTTCCTAAGACATCCTATAGGCTAAAGGAACCTTACCTGCAGGCAGCACAGAGCTCTGAGCAACCCGTCTGTGCCCTGCAGCCTCTGTGGGGCCGGTCCTCATAAAGGGAACGAACCTGCAATTTAATGGCAGGGCTTGTGCATGTTCCAAAAGCAAATAATTTCAGAAATTGCAAGAGGGACTGTCTCATAAGTTTACTGCTTACTTAAAACCTACTACTTTCCATACCCAAATGAACGGTGATCTCCACCAACATTTTAGTCAGGCCATGAGAGTGACTGAGAAGTGTTCATAAAAACAGCTAAATCTAAACATTTCCAAAGGGCTCTTAAAACAGAGCATCTCTGAGGATGTCCTGTTAATGAAGTCACCATCCCCTTCACGATTAAGGTTCAGAGGAAGATTTAGGGGTGCTTGGGTGACATCACAGGCTCCTAGGGCTGGGGTCTGCAGCAGGCTGACACATGCGTTGAATGCAGTTTGGGGGCATGGTGAACAGAGGGGGACAGGTGGGCATTTGCTATCAATTGTCTTCTATCTCAGGGTGGGCCAGGAGGGCGTCTGAAGGTACCTGGACTGGGGTGCCAGCTTTGCCCACCCCTCTCCTATAGTCTGACCGGCAAACTGGATATGGGCTGTCCCAGACCCAACAGCCTCTGTACTTGTCTAAACTGCAGGAGTGGGGTGGGGTGGGGGTCTGGTGGAGGACCAACTTAGACTTCAGACAAAATGTTTCCTTCCTAATTGAGATGAGGGCTTTCGGGCCATTCAGACTGACCTGATAAACCCATGTGAAGCCATATCCTGTGTCAGAAAGGCAGTTTTCCTGAAACTGAATACCTTAAAAATGTGAGTGAAGTTGAATAGCCTCAGGGGGCTGTCAATCAGCCCTCTTCCTCCAGGTTGGCTCAGTGCCAACTGGAAATGCTGTCTCCTGTCCCTGCTCCTCAGTGGCTTTCCTCTGGGAGAAGGGGCTGAGGCTGGTGTGTGGGGAGATTTCTAGTGTTTAAATGGGGGGCGGGGAGGGTAAGCACTAAGATGTCAGATAAGTCTCATTTTTGCAACATTTCCCACGGACCTGGAAGTAACGCGTTTTAAGAAATGTTTAATACTTTAAAAAGAGCAATACCTAAGTCTCAATCATTTAAAAATAAATACATTTTATCCAATCAAGGCACACCATTATTTTATATACCACCAACAAAGAAAGAAAGGAAACGGTAGCAAATAAATGCCACATGGTGCTGCCTGGCTCCTGTGATTAGAAAACAATCTTATGGTTACCAGGGGAAAGGGGGGGAGGGATAAACTGGAGATTGGGATGGACATATACACACTACTATATATTTATAAAATAGATAACTAATAAGGACCTACTGTTGATATAGCACAGGGAACTCAATACTCTGTAATGACCTGTATGGGAAAAGAGCCTAAAAAATAGTGGATGTATGTATATGTATAACTGATTCACTGTGCTGTACACCTGAAACTAACACAACATTGTAAATCAGCTATATTCCCCCCCCCCCCAAAAAAAGACACCTCGGATTTCAGGGATGTTAGGTGAGCAAACACCCAATTCTTGGCATCTAGGAAGAGGCCTGCTTTTGCGGTTGTCCTCTGCCAGCTGGTCACCGGGGGGCGCAAGATGCCAGCACACTCGGTTGTTCTCCTTACCTGTTATTTCCTCTGTCTTGAAGCAGTCTGGGCTCCCAGCGAATCAACCCGCTCCGCCCGCCAACTGTCCTGTCCAGTCTCAAAGGCCTCATCTAGAAAAGGGGGGAGGTGCAATGGAATGCACCCCACCGCGCATTTCAGTGTAGTGCAGAGAGATGCAGACACCAAAAGTGATAAGCTCAGTGAGTGAACCGTCTGAAGGTGCAGGCTTATAGGTCCTTAATGGTCACAGCCAAGCAATGTCTATTAAACGCTCTCAAGCTCTCGTTTAGTTTTATTCTTCTATTACTGGAATACGAGCTTTTAATATATGCATACTTAAGTCAATAAAACATTTCGAAATAGACTAAGAATTATGGGCTCTTCCTCTGTCAGGACTGGGTTGGGGTCTCCTTTCGTCCCCACCTCCTCCCTGGGTGGGTTTTACAGTCCTTACTCTGCCTTCATTAATGTGCAGCTTGGACCGGGCTCAGCCGACCCTACCAGGGCCGTTTCTCGACCAGAGGGCCGGAGGCCAAGTCCCTAGAGGTCAATGAAAGTGTGGAGGAGGGAGATGGTCAGGGTCTTTCCGGCCGGCCTGTAGATGGCGCCCCGGGAAAGGGATTCCGAGCCGCGTTCCCCAAGCTCTTGGAGCCTGGAGCCTAGAGGTCCGGGCGGAACGCACCCGTCTATGAAGACGGTGCAGCAGCCAGGTGTCCCTTCCAACTCCCACTGCTGCTCCGCACTTGTGCTAGAACTGGGTGGGCGGCATTACATGCAAACGTTCAGCACGGCCCGTGTAGGGAGCGCGCATCGAGGGGCACAGGAGCGGCACGCGGCCGCGACCCCCACGCGCCGAGCAGCCTGGCGACCTCCACGCGCGGCGGGCCCTTCCTACCCCACCCAGCGGCAGGTGGACAGTGTCGCTATGAAGAGAAAGCCTCGATTGTCCCTCCTACAAACCGCCACACGCCAGATCTCCGCTATTATGCACCCTCCATAGAAATGCAAACGAGCCGCGTGCGCCGGCCGCAATCTGCTCGCGCGCCCGGGCGCCCCGCAGCGCTCTGCAGCGGGCGGGGAGGTTGGCTAGGACCTTTCAGCTCGCCCGGGTAGGGGCCTTGTTTGTGCTAGGAGAACCTCGCGCTCTGGGCCGTAGTGTCAGCTGGAGGGGGCTGCACTCAGGCCTTTTGCAAGCTTAAAGCCAGCGCTGCGTGTTTTTACTTTAGGTTCCCGTTTAAAAGCAATGGTCTCATAGACTCCAAATTTAAAGTAAAGAAAAAATAGAAAGGTAGCAACAAAAATAAATGCAAAAAAAAATTCATTAGATTCCCCAAAGGTGCGTTTCACAAATTGCAGCGTACTATTAGTCAGCAAGGTTTTTTTTTTCTTTTCTTTTTTTAAAACTTTTTCCTTTTAAGGACTTAAGAAAAACAAAAAGGCGAGATGAAATCTGCAGGCTCCAGTCTGCCTGGTAACACCCCGACAAAAGCGGCAGATTTGAGGCATTGTCATCCCCCGCACCCCTCCCCACGTGGCCTTCTGGCACGAGCCTCCGGCCGCCGCCTCATTTGCATCAGAAAGCGGGCGCGGGCCAATGGGCGCGCAGGCTCGCGCCAGCTGGCTGTGCCAAGGGCCCAGCCTATATAAGGGCGCGCGGCGGCGCCGAGTCTAACTAGCTGGTGGTAGGCGCGCCGGTTTGGGCAGTATACCTTCTTGTCTTCGCTCGCGTCCGCTCCGCCCTCTCCTCTTGTGGATAATTTGCTGCTCGCCAATCGCAACATGACTCTGGAAGAAGTTCGCGGCCAGGACACGGTTCCCGAAAGCACGGCCAGGTAGCTCGGCGCCGAGCGTCGGACGTCTTTGGGCTCGGGGATCCTGATCCTGCCCTGGCCGCGGCTGGTTGGGCGTCAGTCTTCGGGCCCGCTGGGGTGGGACCCCGCTGGGTGGGAGCCGGGCGCGAGTGTGCCGGCTGGGCCGGGGGTACGGCACTGAACTGGCGCGCCGGACTTGGGCGCTGGGGGTGCGTCCCCGGGCCTGAGGATCCCGGTGCACCCTCCTGCTAGTCCCCGCTCACGGCGCTGGCTCGTCCGCAGGATGCAGGGCGCCGGGAAAGCGCTGCACGAGCTGCTGCTGTCTGCGCAACGCCAGGGTTGCCTCACCGCCGGCGTCTACGAGTCAGCCAAAGTTCTGAACGTGTGAGTATAGACGCGGCCCGGGCAAGGCGAGCGGGGCGGGAGGAGCGGCAGGGAGACCGGGGAGATGGCGGCGAGGGACACCCCGGGCTCCCCGACCCGACCTCACCACCTCCTGCTCGCCCGCGCAGGGACCCCGACAACGTGACTTTCTGCGTGCTGGCCGCCGACGAGGAGGACGAGGGTGACATCGCGCTGCAGATCCACTTCACTTTGATCCAGGCGTTCTGCTGTGAGAACGACATAGACATCGTGCGCGTGGGCGACGTGCAGAGGCTGGCGGCGATCGTGGGTACCGGCGACGAGGCGGGTGCGCCGGGGGACCTGCACTGCATCCTCATTTCGGTGAGTGTCGCCTTCGTCCCGATGTCGTCCCCGCCCCCGTCATCGGCCAGTGGCCAGCCAGGCTGACCTCTGCGCTCTCCCCGCAGAACCCCAACGAGGATGCATGGAAGGACCCCGCCTTGGAGAAACTCAGCCTGTTCTGCGAGGAGAGTCGCAGCGTCAACGACTGGGTGCCCAATATCACCCTCCCCGAGTGACAGCCCCGCGGGTATCCTTGGTCTGATCGACGTGGTGACGCCCCGGGGCGCCTAGCGCGGGGCTGGCTCTGTGGATGCGCCCTCCGAGGGCGCCGGAGTGCGGCGTGGAGACTGGCAGGCGGGGGCGCGTGGAGAGCGGCGAGGAGGTGCGGCTCCCTCCCGAGGAGGGACCCGGCGGCGGCAGGGGCAGGCTGGCCCCAGCCCAGGACTCTACAAGTGTGGGGAGCGGCTGCTCGCCCAGGAAGGCCGGAGGCGGGACCTTGGCCGCGCGGCCGAGAAGGACGGACTGGCCGGGCAGGGGTGACTCAGCAGCTTGTACCCCGGCAGAAAGGAGGAGAAAGGCAAGGCCAGGCGGCCTGGACTTGTACAACAGTTACAGGAGCTCTGACGGATTTAGCAGTATGCACTGCTGTTTCAAAACGGACACGGGTGATGCTTCATTTTCTAAAGGATTATGCTGCTGCAGCTTTGAGTTTTACAATAAACGTACTGAAACAAACTTATTCTCTTTATTGAAGGCAGGGTATCTTTGTCTGCGGGGAGGTGGCTTGCAGGGCTGTTGACTTCTGAAATTCACGAACTCGATGGCACTTTTTCCATCTTCCTGTTGGGGCTGAATTACAGGCCCCTGGGGTGCTGGAAGTGGGGGAGGGGACGCCAGCTGGGTGTTAGGGCAGAACTTGAGCCCTGCTCCTATTTCTCTCCCTTTAGGAAAAATTTTAAACTCTCAAGACAGGAGCATACTTGGGATAAGACATCAGTGCAGCAGCTGGCCATCCAACCTGATAACAGAGGCCTTTCCCTCCCCTGCCCCTCTCTCTCTTCTGCCCCCTCCTTTCCAACAGCTGCTTATCAGAACAGCTTGCAGGATGCAGCCAGCGCCTTCCTGCACAATGAGCTTTGCCTTCTGCAGGCGCTGCCCTTTGTGGTCCCTGAAGATGGTGGCAGACTGCTCTCAGGAACCTTTTCCTCTTAAAGGAGTGGCACTTTACAGCAATGTCACCAAGGTATTAATATCGCATATGACATGATGACTGTATTTAAGTGTGAGTCATCATTTTGTCATGGCTGTGATAGAACTCAGAAGATCTGAGCAAAAATGGGAAGGCAGCATCTACACAAATAGGTGTGAGCAATTCTGAGTGGGGCCGGCATCTGCTCTCTACTATTTTGAGTGTTCGCTGCCCACATCAGAGTTATGAGGACTGCTGCTATTCACAGCAGCTTTGGAAGACTTATAGGAGAGAAATAATTGAAATCTGTTTTGGCAAAGACTTTCCTTAAGGAGGATCTAGGGGGGAATGTACTGAGCGAATCAATCTTTTTTATTAGACCAATGTTTTGATTTCACGCTGGTGCCTGACTACACCGCTTTTGGCAGGGGAAATATACACGGGGCTAGATTGCTGTTAGCAAGCTGCCCAGGGGTCCATTGAGCCTTCTAGGCAAAGGAGGGGTAGTGTGCTATTTTTCTAAGAAGAAAATTCTACCGATTTTTCAGCAGTCCTAGGTAGCTTGATTGGGTGCCACTTTTTAAGCTCTCCAAATCGTGAAAGAATTAACAGAACAGGACTGTACAAACGTAATTATTTCTACTGTAAGGAAAACGTCTTGTTTCACATTCACCAGCTCTTAAAATCCCCCTTGACAGAGGCCCAGTGAAATAATTCAGCTGTGTTTGTGCCCAAGTTTCATTCCTATTTCACCTACGGCTGCTCAAAACCTTGAGTTTTCCTGGTTGAAGTGGAGCCTTGCAGGGTGGGTCTCTACAGCAGTCTGCATTCTGGCCTAATGACCATTTTCCACAGCATGCTATAGTAAACACAAATGGGGCATAATTACTTTAAAATGTACCCTTCAATGAGTAAATGTAGCAGAGCATTGCATAGAGCAGGCGGCAGACCCTCCTGCTGGCCCACTGAACCTTGTAGAATAGTCACTTGGCAGACCTTAAGAAACTTGGCTTTCTCGGACTAGAATTTACAGTAGGGGCAACTGTTGGAGCCCCAGGGGCTAGGAAAATTTACAGGGAAAAAAAAATGCATGCTTGGACATAGTGCCAGCCCCAAAGCTTGTGCTTAATTTTTTTGTGGGAGGTGTGAACAAGCATTTAATGCTATTAAAATGAAATACTCCATAGGATAGGTAATAAAATGCACGGTGCTTATAAACACATTATCGTATTCATACTTCCAACAACTCTAAGTGGTAATGCTTAGATAAACTAATTATCGCATGCACGGTGAGGTGATCCATGCAGACTGTTTAGCACGATGCCCTGCATCTAGAAAGCACTGGATGAATGTTAATGACAGTAATACTGTATTTATGATGAAAGAGTTTGTTAAAGATCATAGAAATCAAGTGGACTGGTGGATTTGGACCAGGCTGTCTGGTTCCAGGGCCCAACACTGCTTGCTGTGCCACACATCTGGGAAGGAAGACTTACTTTCATAACTTTACACGTTTATAAAAGTTTTATGTATTCATTGCAGAAAACTTGTAAAACACAAAAACAGGAAAGAAAAAAGTGCTGTAATGGGTCGTCTCCACATTTTGGTGTATTTCCTTCTCGCATTTTCTACATCTCTGAGGGGTACATACCATGCAATATACAAAACCACATGCAACATTTTTTAAGAAGCTCATCTTCCCCTGCATTTGGTTGTCTCCTGCTTCTTTTCCTTCACATTCTGTTGCATGCCCCCATGTCACTCAGTGACCTTGGAGGTCAGGGTCTTCAGCGCTGCAGCAGGCTCCAGCACAGGAGTGACAGCGCCCACTGGTTAGGGAGCCCTATTTACCCCACAGGCCTCACCAAGCAAGACAGATGCCAGCTGTTTGTAGGCCCTGAAGCAAGGCTGTGCCCACCCCAGGGCAATGAGTGTCAATCACGCTCATCTTTTAGTTCAGACAAAATTGTTTGCATCTGATCATGGCTATAAAAAATTGCACTGGCAGAAACGCTGTTGTAAAGATGAAACGAATACAGAAATGAAAGAGGGAGTAGCTCTGGGGATCAGGCAACCCTCGTACACACAAGGAGCTGGGGCTTCCATTCTCTCTTTGGTAAGACAAGAGGACAAAATGATTACCAAGATTTGTTTTAATTTTAAAGGCTGTCATTCTAGGTATTATACATTTAATGAAAACATTAGCCTCAGTGGCACAATGGGTATCGCTCTCGAGGCTCACAGAGAGCCATTTAAAAACAGCGACAGGGTTTTTTGGAAGCAAAGCAAGGATGTCGGCAAACAAAGCAAGGCTGTGAGGTCAGTTCAGGGTATTTATTTTCCCTTCTTTTCAGAGTTCTTGAGCTTTTCTGTTGGTTTCTCCAAGCTATCAGCCCGTACACTCCTCATGGGGTGTGTCCCCCCAGAGGTCAAAAGGAAACTGTCCTTCCCCAGCCACTGAGAAGACACTTGACAGCCTAACTGGGGCAGTGAGGTGTGATCCTGTGTGGAGAGACCAGCTGGGGACGGGGGTATGCCTGGACCCATGAGGAGCCTTCGATTTCTGTTGTAGGGCAAAGTTATACTTGGTCTTTGGAAGCAGCCTTGTTTTCAAATCTAGCTCAAACTTTCGTTCTTTATCTTCCAGGAGATATTTCTCTTCTCTTGGCAAATAAGGTGTGCACATGAAGAGCTCCTGATTTATGTTCTCTCTTCCAGGCGGCGAGGAGGGTGTGGCCAGCAGTCATCTGTGAGGGGTGAGGGCTGCTTGCAAGAGTCTGGATTCCAGGAGGTGGATTTCCTGCTGGAAGCTGCTGGAAACACCCCCAGGGCTGCAAGATTCCAGCCCAACAGGCAGCAAAGACCTTTAGAGCCTCTGTGAGCTGGGCCTGGGAGGGGCTGCTGCTTCTCCACCTCATGGTGAGGAGGTGGGCACGGCCCTTGGCTACTGGGTTTGGGGGTGGGAGATGGGCTACTCATTCATTCATCCCCTCATTCATTTGTCCATTGGTTCCTTCATTCATTCAGTTGGCAATTACTGTTTGGAGCACAGTTCTAGGTGTGGACTCCTGACGGGTTCTTGTGGACCTGAGTGGCTTGTTGCAGGTGAGTGTTTGGGTAGGGGAGGGGGGCGTCCAGCTGTGTCCCACACCCATTGGATCCTTGTTTTCAAGGCTGGCCAAGGGCTGTCTGGCACCTTGGGGCTGCTTCCAGGGCGGCTGGGAGTATGTGATCAGAACGTGGGGTCTACCTGCCCGTGACGTTTGGAACCTGGCCTAATTGCCTGGTAATGTAATATTTTGGTCAAAGCCAAGTTCTCTTTCTTATTGCTGCTGTGGCTTCCTGTTGCACAGAATAGATGCATTTGTCTCTCTCCAGCTTCTGGATGTGGGGACTGCAGATCAGTGAAATACAGGAAAGCAAGCATGTTTCTTGTGGTCTGAAAACCTCAGTGGAGACAGTAAAATCAGTCATGGGAACATTGTTCAAAAGACCTAGAAGCTTTTTTCCCTCCAAATGGGCTCTAATCCTATAACTGCTGAGCATTTCTGTATCTCATACCAAGTGATTGATGTGGTTTTACTTTATCACCTCAAGGGGAGGTGGGATCTGCTGCCGGTTTTCATGATTCTTTTTCTTCAGTGTTTGGGGTTTGCTTTGGGTTGAAGTTTGCAAGCTCTTTGGTTATGCAGGTTAGTGGTTGAAGTGATTCAGCTTTTTTTGTGGTTTCTGCAGTTATCCCCCAACTTTGTGATGGTGGCCTAGGTGACATTCACTTACATCATGTCTTTCCTGAGTGGGAGTAATTCTGGAGGATGATTTCAAATTTGTTGGATTTTTATTATGATAAAGTACAGGTGAATAGAATTGTAAGCAGCAACACTATTATAGCAATAAATAGCAAAATGGAAAGAAAAGAAACAGACTGGAGAAAGCATCCTCTCTCTCAGCAAGATCAAAGTTCTGTAGAGTGATTCACAGCAGCAAAGTGATTCCTGGAACTCTTTGCAAGGAGAGGAATTCGATGCTAAAATTCCAGGAAGGAGGAGACTGATGGTGGATTAGGCACAGCTATCGGGAGACCCATTAAAAACCATTGTGCATTCATTTTCTGTCCTTGGATTTCTGCAAATCACTCAAGTTCTGATTCTGTGGGCCCAAAACAATGATGAGATAAAGCCCACGGATGTGTTGGTTGGCCCATAGTCATCACATGCTCAGCTTGGCTAGCCGGGGGATCGGGGTCCTACTGGGCAGCCTCAGAGCCCATGCTCCCATTCCCCGTGCAGTCAGGGCCAGGACTACCAGGCACTCTCCCTCCAAATGGTCTCCAGGCCCCTGGGCCCCCAGGTTCTCCAAAAGCACAGAGAACACTGCGGAGAAACCACTACCCACCCAGGTGCAGCTGAGGAAGCCAGAGGGAAATGTGGGCCAGGGTTGAAGCCCTGTGCCTTTGCTGGGCCACCCAGCCTTGGCCATCAGGGACTCCTCTGCCCAAGCAGAAGCCCTTGTCCTGCACCAATCCTGATTATGCTGTTGGAGAAGAAGCTGTCCACCCAATTCCGGCAGCCTATTCCACGATAAGGGGACTATTGTACCTCTCAGCTCCCATGACAGCCTGGCCGATGGGCCAAGGCCTGGGCTAGACCTTGTTCGCTCCCTCTCTGGTCACCAGCCGCCAGCAGTGCCCCTGTAGTTGGACCTGCCCTTCCTGCTGCAGAAACATCTCTTTATCTCCCTACCTGTGCCTCCCTCCCCACCTGTCCCTCCCTCCCCACCTTTTCCTCTCCTCCATACCTGTCTCTCTCCTCCACACCTTTGGTGCAGGGTCTCCTCTTCTCAGATCTAGACCCTCCAGCCCCTCTGTGCTGGTCTTGAGCTGCCTGTCTGCCCCCCTGTTGTCATCCCCACCTCCCACATTGCTGGCAGTCAATTACCTTCTCATGACACCGGTGTCATCGTGTTACCCCCTTTCCCTGGAGACTATTGGGACCAACAGATTCTTGTTGCTTCACTGCCCTTCCCTGCTCCAAACATCAGGCACATCTCCTCCCACTTCTTCACGGGCCTCCTCCTCTACCCTCTCAAGTCTCCTCTTACATATTGTGGAGATCTGTTTACAAGCCTGAGTGTTCCTCACAGAGAGGGAGAGGGTTTCACCTGAAATACCTTGACTCCATCATGGTACTTGGGACAGGCTCACTCTACGGTCTCACTGGGTGGAAGGAAGCTGTGTTCTCTGGAGGATGGACGCACATCATCCTTACATCCTGCCATGTAGTCTATAACAACTGCACTTTGAATGCTTAATGAGAGAGGGAGAAGTAGAACCATGTAAGCAGGAACGTTGGTTTGGTGTCTGTCGTAGGAGCTGGGGTAGGATTTGCTCTTTCATCATCATCGTCATCATTTGATCACCATGGTCACCATCATCACCAAGCACATTTGCCGAGTGCCCATCTGGTATCGGAATATAGATCCTAGACAATTTGAAGATGTTAAACTTTACAAGAAGCAACACCAATTTTAAAAAAATCAATAGGAAGACAAACAGTGAGAATCACTCACTTCAAGAAGCATGCAAGAGGAAGAGCAGGGAGCAGGCAGTGAAATTGTGAACACGGACTACACAGTGGGAGGGTCTTGGCTCTCTTCTGCAGAAAGCAGGAAACCGTAGCGCATCCTGCATAGAAGCAGGATGGGGCCTCATGGGGATGGGAACAGCAGTCAGCCACTGAGGACTGACCTGGGTGTGGGGTGTTCCTGGGGGGACAGGATGGCTTCTGAAGGTTCCAGTGTGTCTGATACTCCTAGGGCCTGGGGAGACCTGGCAGCAGCAAGTGTTGAAGTGAAGGTAGGCCCAGGGGTCCCTCAGCAGCTTGAGGACTTTGGCAATTGTCTCAGTTTCCCTGCAGAACAAACCATCCCCAAACTGTCTCTCATGATTGGCTCACTTGGGCTCTGCAATCCTTTTGCTCCACCTGGAGCTGCCTGAGATGGTACCTGGAAGGCCTGGTGGAAGACTGGACTTGGCCAAGGTGCCAGGATGTCTGAGCGGCTCTCCCTCCCCATGCGGCCTCCCCCTGAGCATCCTACATAGGCGTGGTGCCATCCCTGCTGGATTCTGTTGGTTCACTGGAGCCACAGGCCTGCTTAAGTACGGGAGTGTGATTCCTGGGACGGTGGTCCCGGGGTGCCCTCTTGGAGAGTAGCTTGGAGTCCTGTTTCGGAGTCAGGTTTGAGCTAGTGAGTCCCTCGGAGGTGTATTTAAATGACATAACCCACTCCGAGGGAAGAACAACATCAAAGTACAAAATGTAATCATCCATAAACTTTTAGTTGGTGAGCGCTGCTGCTCTTCGCTAGGAAAAGTCTTCTTTAAAGGATGTTTACAAACACTGAAAATTGCTTAGATAAATTCCACAGAAGACACACCCCCTCCTCAGCTCAGTGCATGGTTATTCAGCAAGTTGGCATGAGGGTGTGTTGTGGTCCACATGGACAATTTACTGGTACCCGAGGGTGCCAGGCTTTGTGCCCTCCAGCCTTGCAGATGTGGTATCAGCCCCGCCCCCCCTCCCCATAGCCTTCCCCGGCCAGACCCTGCCACCCCCCCCAAGCAAAGCCCCAGGACTTGACTTCCCTGCACCTCCACCCTGACCCAGGTCCCCTCAGATGTTCCCCCATGGAGAGTATGGCTTCACATTTCTGAAAGATGGATCCTTTATCTGAAACATCTGGGTGGTCTGAGCATCTGTTAGACAGTGAGTGGGTTCAGTGATGGGGAGGCCATCAGATTGTGCAAAGAGGAGCCGTTCAGCGGGGGCTGAGAGACCCTCGCGCACTGGGAGTCAGCCGGGGCTGGACGTGCACCTCCGGGTGCAGTGAGGAAGGGGTTTCAGTTCTAATCCAGACCTCTGTTAACTCACTGTTCTTCCCTTTTTGGTGGGAAAAAATAAGGTAATTTCATAGAATGGTTTAGGTTTGAGTACTAAAACTATCAACTAGTACAATGTGCTAAAATCTGGAATCGAGTCGGGGTGCAGTTGTGCTTGGCACTCTCCAGCACAGGATCCCTGGGCCCCCTCTGGTCGGTGCCTGGAAGAGGGCATTGCCCAGGCTCTGCCCCAGGGCTTCTCCTTGGACTTGGCCAACCGGAGGGTCGGGGGGAGAGGTCGGTGTTTCTTCCCTCTCCCTCCTGCTTTGGAGCCCTGTCCCTGGCAGTGCCCTGCCCCCTGCATCACACCTATGTCAGAAGCCCCTCCCCATGTGCTCTGGGCTGACCACCTCCCCTGAGAACACCTGGCCTTGAGCCCAGCATACCTGACCCTCCTCTCCCCTGTCATTGGCCAAAGCAAGGTCTGCGACTGTGCCTAAATCAGAAAGCCGCACACCCGACACATGCCTGCATGGAAGGGCCAACGCTGAGACCTGACTATCGGTGGCACCCACTCGGACCCCCTTTGCCAGCAGGTGCACCAGCCACTCTTGCTTTGCAGAATCGCCCTTGGCCACAGGGTGCCTTCAGCCAGGGCAGGCTGCCTCTCCTCAGCGGAAGACCTCAGACAGAGGAGGTGCGAAGGGCCACTCCATGGCATCCATGTGGGACTCACATGGTGCTCTCAGAAGGGAGTCAGGCAGAGGCCCCTCAATGCTCTCCAGCCTCCTCATGACCCCTCTCCCAAAAGCATCCCGTCAGTCACTTGAACTGAGGCCCTGTGTCAGCCTCTAGGGTCTGGGGAGGAATGCCCCCGCTTACTGGCTGGGTCATCTGAAAGGCAGGACCACCTCACAGGTGGTGTGAGGATGCAGAGGGGCAAATGCATGCAAAGGGCCTGGAAGCAAGCCTGCAGGACGAGGCCTGCAGAGGACATGGCCAGAGCCACCTCAGCTTGTTTGGTGGTTTTAAGGACTAGGGAGGTCCCCCATTTATACAAAGCAACAGAACTGGAGACATTGTGCAGCCCTCCTATGCACTTTTCTCTGCTGACAGGAGGACAGTTGGGCACTAAATGACAAGCTCAAAAAGTCGCTCAGCCCCAAGGCTCAGGCCACCTGCAGGCGTGGCTCCAGGTCCTGCTGTCCACTGTGGCACAGGCCTCTTTGCTCAGATGTGGCGAGGGACAGGCCGTGGCCAGTGAGGCAGAGGGGGCAGGGGATCTTCCAGGGCTGCCTTTGGGGACTGGGGAGAAATGTGCCTAAGAGGAAGGCTAGGGACCCCGAGCAGGGTCCCAGGGGCCACTCTTGCCGGCTTCCACCAGATTCTGTCTGGTGGCTCTTCTTGGCCCTGGGGAGAGCAGCCCGCAAGCGTCTGCCCATCTCCTGGGGTTTTGTACAGCGTCTGGGGCCCTGGAGACTTCTCCTTCCCATCAAGCCCCGGGCAGTGCTGCAGCTGCAGGTCCCTGGATCATGCTGTGAGCTCTGAGGGCACAGAGGCTCCCCCCTGTACCCCTTAGGTTCGGGGGGGCTAACCCAAAAGTTACCCTGAATGGGAGTTTCTGCTTTCATTTAACACACGACGGCCCACAGCGTGCTAGTTCTGGCTGACCCCTGGCAGGAAAGGGGTCTGCCCCACCCTGTGGATTGGACCCTGTAGAGGTAGCCATGGAGAAGAAGAGAGGTGCCAGCCACCTGATGAGGCAGGAGCTGGTCCCAGGCCCCTGCCCCTATTAGGCATGAGGCCAGGCTCTGTGTTAGGAGCCTGGAGAGTGGGGGAGTTGGGGGCCTGCATTTGAATTCCTGACCATGGACCACTTTCCAGCTGTGACCTCAGGATTCTTGGAACCTCTCTGAGTGTTGATGTCCATATTTTCAAGAACTCTGACCTCGCACAGTACCTGTGGGCTCAGAGGTACCTAATGCACCTATTGGTTCCAGACCTGAGGTCTGGTTGGGTTGTTGTCAGTCCCTGCCTCAGTCACTCAGTGTCTCTAGGAACAAGCTAGAGGCCTTTTTGCTCTTAAACAAAGCATTGAAGTCCATGAGCTCTTCAAGTCTCACAGTTATAAGATTCCAACTTTCTACGGTCCCACAAAAATCTGTTCTATTAGCAGCTTCCTCCAACACACCCACACACTCATTCATACACACACACATCTCCATAGTCCTCTGTTGTGAGGCCCAATCTCTCAACCTTGCCGGACCTGCAGCTATGAAATGAAGTCAGCAGGCTTTGCTTTACCGACTTCAGATGGCCAAGGATGCATGAATAAAAGGGAAGCTCCCTTTCAGAGGGTGAAGGTGCCCTGAGAAAGACAAGAACCCCAGGCTCAATGGCATGGCCGTGTCCTGCGAGAGCCTTTCAAACATGCCTGGCAGTTTGTTTTTAAAATTGTGAGCGCTGGAAAACAACAGACAGTGCTTCTCTGGATTTTATTTCACTCTCCCAGGCTGCACTTTCTGAGATGTACTCTCTCACCCTTGTCTTCCTCTGACTGTCACCAAGCCACAAGCTGCACAAAATCTCAGTGCTTGCATTCCTTTTTCCTTGCTTTTGCTCCTATCCGTGGAGGCTGACATCTGTCTCAAAAAATGCAGGGAGGCAACCCTATTTCAGAGCTGAAGGATCCAAAAGGTCTCTGCCTTTCCCACAGGGTAACTATTCATCCCAACTCTTTCCTACAAGCATTCTCTGTCCACAGCACTTGCCTTATTATTGTTTTTCTCAGGGCTGCAAATTACTTCAAATAAACAAGCTAGTACGTAAAAAGTAATGGCTGGAACGCTTGGTTTCCACTAAATGATTAAACTATGGGAACATTGCGACTTCTGGAATACCAGGGTAAGGTGATAGATAGACAGCCGGTGCACAGAATGTTCTGTTCTGAGCTGCAGGTTGGTGGCTTTCATTCTCGTGCTTGGCCTTGCACAGGTTAGCAGTCAGTGAGGAGAACTTGAGCTCTCAGGGTTCCCTGGGAGCCTGTCTCCTTTGCCCGGGGCCAGGTTCTGGCGCAGAGAGTGGATTCCAGAGCCGGCCCTGCCTGCACTGCTTGTGTGCCTGGCTGACAAGCTCACCTCAGCAAGATGGAAGCTGCCGTTTGCATATCTTCAGGGAGCAGAGGCTCCCCAGATAAAGCTTTCTGGTGGGCGGGGCAGGAAGAAAACTCTCGGGCTGGGGTCTGCTCCAGGTCAAACCTGCGGGAAGGCAGATTCCCTAGCAAGTGAAGCTGCCCCTGCCCAGGGCTGGCCCCACTAACTGATCCTGGCCCCCAGCCTCTCCGTCTCCTCTTCCGCCCATTGAGCCCACTCAGACGTCTCTTGTGGGGCCACTGCTGAAGCCGACTGAGTAAAGACGTGAAGGTGCCCCGTGTGACCCTGTCCATAGTGGACGCCCTGTAAAGGTTGGATCCCTCTCTCCTACCTGGAACGTGAGCAATGCTGATTTTCTACCGCACGTTGAACGTGAGACTGCAGCTTCACCTAGGGACTCCCCACCCCACAACCTGACCCTGGGGTAATTACGTCTGCATGGCCATCAGGCTGACCCCCGGGGGCAACCTCGCCTTGGTCAACCTTTCCCATTAACGCATCCTGACCACCCCAGGGCTCACTTCTCAGGGAACGCACGGGGGCTCTGGGAAGCTGTTCAGTAGGACTGTCTGTGTCTCATCATTCACCATCAGGGAAATGTGTATTTCTCAACACGGACACCATGGGAGGTTTCCTGGAAGGAGGATCTACTGGAGTTGCTGGGGACAACAGCAAATGAACTCAGGAGACAGAGAAGCCACCAGGAGAGACACGTACTCTGGAGGGTGAGGAAGCTGGGCCACAGGCAGCCCAGCTGATCATGAAAGGGATTAAAGTACTTGTGGTACATGGTGAGGTGGCATTTCTGTTTTATTGGAAAACGAAAGGAGAGAGGGTTTCCCGGTAGCCTTGGTGTGTCACACCATCTTTCTGGCAGAGAGTGAAGGCCACCAGACATGGGGATGGAATGGCTCTGCAGTCCCCAGAGGCCTTGCAGAGCTACTGTGTCATAAGCCAGAGAGCAACTGAAATTACACATACGTCCACATTTGCTGTTGTTGAAAGATCATCGAAGCAAGGTTCCCGGGGCTCAGCTTTGTGGCCCTTCTCAAGCTGGTCCAGGAATTGTGTATCACAGCTGGACTTCTTGGATATCTGCTGAAATCAAGGAGCCAGATGAGAGGGAGGGAAATAATCTGAGTGAGAAGGAGGGGGGAACCGGAGCCAACTCTCTCGGTGACTTGGGATGACCTGCCCTTGTCCTCACACTGCCCTGTAGCCTTCTGCTGGCAGGACCTCGTGTACTGCTGATATCTTTATCTCTGTGTTAAGTGGTACTTTACCTTTAGTTTTCTGGTTCTCCATCAACACAGCTTGCCATCTTCCCTTCCTGCCTTCTTTCTTGGCACTGAAGACACACACCTGCCTGCCTTTCCAATCTTTCTGGCAGGCCTGGGGTAGCAAGAGGAGGGCAGGAGGTTGCCAGCAGGATCCCCCTCCAGCAGTGGGCTGTGCTGAGAAAGTGCAGGAAAAGCAGGTGGGCCCTGTAGGCTCCTGGCCACTGTTAGGCTATGTCCCTTCAGAGTGGCTCGCCAGGGCCCTGCCTGGTCAGTTTGCTCAGTCCTGGGTCATGTGCGCGTGTTCCATACACAGGCCGTCCAGGAGGAAAGGATCAGAAACAACCACCCCCCACCTCGTGGGCCAAGGAAACTGCTGCCCATATGAGAGGGCCTCGGCACCCCACGGCCAGCTGGTTTGCAGCCAGGCGGTACTGAGCGTCCTTTGTTTCTCGCAGCGATGACTTGCCTCTTTGGGTCAATTATGCAGCCTAAGAGCTGTTATTACTTCTGAACAAAGTGTGCCTTGCAGCCTGTGGCAGCTTTAAGGGCAGCCCTGCCAACCAGCACCCTGCCACCCTCCAAAGACGGGGGAGAGGGCGCCCCCAGCAGGTGGTGTTTGCTTGGCTGGCTGCTTGGTCTTGTGGCCACCACCCTGCCAGGGCCATGAGTTACCAGAGGGCATTTGCTTGTTCGGGAGGCCAATGGGAGAAGCTGACGTGCCGGGGGGATGCTCAGAGGGCCTCCTTTTGACCTGCCTTGGAGGCCAGCTCAGCAGTGTGAAGAAAAGCTGTGGGGCTCAGTTTGTCCCTGGGTGCCTCGCTGAAGAGAACTGAAGCTCAACGCACAACAGGTGAGAGGGGGCAGCTCCAGGGGCGGGGCTCCTGGGAAGCGGGATTTGGGATTTGGAGGGAAGCTCAGAGCTCCCTTAGTCCTAATCTCTACCAGCCTAGGATCCACGTCTCCAGCGCCTCTGCGGCTCATCTCTGATTTTCCATGATTTCCACGGGTCCTTAAAGAGAGGGTGAGCCCCACACCTGCCAGTGGGTGTTATAATGTGGTTCTAGATGGCCCGCCTCAGCATGTCTTTGACCAGGGTCGTGAACCCCATGAACAGGAGCTGTGCATTCTCTGTGGTGGCTCATGCAGAGCCCAGCACAGATGAGCTGACCTCAGGTAGTTCTGGAGACAAACTACTAACTATGACAAAACCCAAGTAGACAGTGCAGAAATCTCATTCTATCTTTTTGTTTCATGGACCATTCTGGGATGTTTCACAGGCTGAAAAGGGATGAATCTGAGGCCACCCCCCCGGTATATTTGATGGAAGAATTTAAGAGGAGTTGGAAGGAGGGCTACGAAAGGGAGAGATGGCATGGATGGGACCTGTTTCCCAGAGGTTCTGCTGGGCCAGTGTGCACGTTTACAGTGGTTAGGTCAAAGCCCCTGCATGGAGAGCTTGTTTCCCCTTAGCTCCCGTGGAATGTTTTGGAGTGAAGAGATGAGGCTCCCTGGCTTCTCTGCAGCTCCCCTTGGGGCTTGTTTTCTCTCAAGGACAAGACAGACTTCTCTCCTGGGGATCCCTGACAGGGGCAGAGGTGGGTGTCGTCACCCTGCAGATGTTTTGGGAGCTCCCCTTCTAGGCGGCAGACTGGGCTGGGCAGTGTGGGGCTCTGAGGTTGTCAGCTACTTCCTACCCTCGGGGAGCTGAGGGTCTGTCTTGTCCACCAGTAGCTGTGGTTTGCGGGGGAGGGGATGATCTCGGACCAGCTGGGAACAGCACTGTGGATGCTGCAGGATCAGCAGGAAGGTGGCCGCCTCCACCAGATATCCAGGTGTGCAGAGATGGGCCCGTTCAAATGGGACAGCGATAGCTTACTTCGTAATCAACACCTTGGTCATTGCTCTGAGAAGGCCAAGTGACCACGACAGCAGCCAAGCCTGCAGGTAAAGGAGCCCTGTGCATGAGGTGGCCATGGGTTGCCCAGGCTGTGGGAGCTGGACTGAGGGGCGTCAGGGAGACGGGGCCTCCACCCATGTGCCTGGGTTGACTCGGTGTTTCCTGGGATGATGCTGGCCTTGCCAGTCAGTGGAACCCTGAGCACCATGCATTTTAGGTGGTTTTGTCCCTTCACTGGGCATTTTCGGTGTTGTTGAAATGTGGCACATAGCAATGGGATAATAAATTGACCTTTTTAAGGGTTGTCAATAATTAGCGTTGTTTTAGCTTAAAACAAAACATTAACTTTTCTGTCTACTCCTTTGGCTCAGTCACAGGTTTTCTTATTCACCGTTAGGCAGTACAAGGCTTTTTGCTAGTATGCACCCCTTAACTGTTCGGATGCAGCTCAGTTCAGTGTGAGGGACCCAGCTGACGACATGCTCTGTGTGGCCCCATACCTCCGAGCAGGGGCCACTGGGCTGCCCTTTGCCACCACATTTGCTCCGTCATAAGTCATAAGCGTCGCCCACCGCCAGGCTCTCTGGCTGTGCCCCTGCTGAGCCGTGGTGCTGTTAACAAGCTCAGTGAAGTAAATATAGCTGCAAGGCCAGCCAGTTCCGTGCTTCCGAAAGTTTCTTTTTAGGTCCATCACAATTCATCTCAGTGCCACATACAGGGCAGCTTAAATCAGGGGACAGATTTCTTTTTCTTTTCTAAATTCAGATTCTCTAGAGTGAAGAACTGAAAGTGAGGAAGATGGGGAGAAACTGAGGTCCAAGACCAGCCTGCAACCTATGCAGTCACTCTGACCCTGTGCTTGGCTTGATGCTCTGTCGTCACTGCCCTGCAGTTCTGAACATCCTTGAGCAGGGCCCCTCACTCTCATTTTTTTAAAAAAAACAATTAATTAATTAATTATTGGCTGCATTGGGTCTTCGTTGCTGCGTGTGGGCTTTCTTTAGTTGCGTCGAGCGGGGGCTACTCTTTGTTGCGGTGCGCGGCTTCTCATTGCGGTGGCTTTTCTTGTTGTGGAGCACAGGCTCTAGGTACGTGGGCTTCAGTAGTTGTGGCACATGGGCTCAGTAGTTGTGGCACGCGGGTTCTAGAGCGCAGGCTCAGTAGTTGTGGCTCGTGAGCTCTAGAGTGCAGGCTCAGTAGTTGTGGTTCGCGGGTTCTAGAGCGCAGGCTCAGTAGTTGTGGCACACAGGCTTAGTTGCTCCGTGGCATGTGGCATCTTCCCAGACCAGGGCTTGAACCCGTGTCCCCTGCATTGGCAGGAGTATTCTTAACCACTGTGCCACCAGGGAAGCCCCCCTCACTCTCATTTGACACTGGATCCTGTGTGTGCATGTGGGGGGCCTGAGGTCTCCCTGTGAGCAGGTCTGGTTTGCCCATGGCCACATGGAGATGTGCTGGGCACTGTACCGCCTTCCAGGGTTCATGCAGTTGGTAGAGATGTCTCCTTAGTCTGGGTGGGACTCTGCTCCTGGAGTGGTCTTCCTGTTATATCTGGGGCTGGCCTTGCGTGGGTCTCTCTGGTGCTGACCAAGCCCCTGGGCTGGTCCTGAAAGGCCCCACTGCCCAACTGGCCTCCACATTGGACTCTCCCTGGCATGTCTTATTTCTCCTGGTCTCTCTGTCTGTGTCATGTCTATGTGGTTCCTTGAAGGGCAGGACCAGCCCAGCTCACTGTTGCCCTTGGCAGGTTTCACCTCCCGCAGATGGCAAATGTTGGCTGAAAATCCCACTCTGCCTGTTGGCCTTGGAGGAAGGGACGTGGCCTCTGGGTGGCTCCCTGTGCAGCCCTGAGATAGAGTCCCATAGCGCAAGGGGACCCCAGAGGCTGCACCCTCCTGAAGTCACATCATTTATGCCTGCAACACTGTTTGTTCTTCAGTGTCCACCTGCTTGGGCATTTTTGTTTTTCCTCAGGGCTCCTGTCTTGCACGGGTAGTTCCTGCAGCCCAACTGATGGGGCTGGAGGCTCACCAGTGGGCAGAATGGCCCAAAATTCACACAAAACTCTATGGATGAATGTTAATCGGGGCTACCAAAGTCAAGGTCTGAGCTTGATCACATTTCTTCTGAAAATCAGGGAACACTCGGCACTCAGGCGGGTGTGAAAAAGCCCGTAGGGCATGACTTACTGGCCAACAGAACTATTCTGAGAAGTGGGAGAAGTGGTCCTTATATTGCAGCTCTGTCTCATGGTCTGATATCAGCCTGCATGATGTCAGAGGGAAATAGAGTTTGACAAGGTCAGCCGCAGAGCTTGGAATCCTGAAAGGGAAACTGTCCTCCTTCCCATTGCCTCTTGGAGGGGACAGGAAATCCCACAGGTGCCGGATGCTGCAGGGCCTGGCCTTCAGTGATGTATGGTCCTATAGTGTAAACAGAGAATGGGGAGGGGCTGGGAGTGGAGGGGTGATAGTGCAGGTTTGGGGCTTCAGTTAAGGAGCCCCTGAATTCTGTTACTCACCCAACGCATTTTACACACTTAGTGCATACCAGGTGCTGTTTTAGAAGCAGCAGACACACAGGGGGAGCAGATCCTGCCCTGGGAGGGATGGACATGTGGGGCAAAGAATCACACGTGTCAGGTGATGACAGAAGTAAGCACACGATTACAAAGTGTCACAAGTCCATAAAGGCACATGCTAAGGAGGGAACACTATGCTGAGAGCTGAAGGACCAGTGGGAGGGATGTAGGTGATGTGTGTGTGTGCAAGGTTATCCCAGATAGAAGGGACAGCATGTGCAAAGGCCCTGGGGCAGGAGACTCTTGGCCTGTTCAAGGGACTGACGGGGAGCAGGGGGGCGGAAATAGCCTCGTGCTGTTGTGGTGCCACCAAGAGGAATTTACTTTAAATAAAGGGTCCATGAAACTACTTGCTTTTCCGGGGTGTGTGTGTGTGTGTGTGTGTGTGTGTGTGTGTGTGTGTGAGTGCGTGCACATACATAGGTGGCAAGGAAAAGAAGAAGAGAGCATGGGGGAAGGAACCGGGCAGCCCCCGGTACCCCACAAAGAGCATCCTGCAGAAGAGTGAAGCTGTGGTCTTATAGACATCATGGTATGGACCTGGCAGATGTCAAACATACCATACGAGTGGGTCACACCAGTCACGGGCAGCCTGGAGGCAGGGGTAAGACAGGGGTAGAGGGTCTTTTCCCCCAAAGGAGGGAGGCTGCATCTTCCCAACATCCCTAAAGGGCTAATTGCTATTGACTGGGGGTGGACTCTGGGATTAGAAGAGAAAGTGGGGTGGGACGTTTTTGCTGTCCTTTTCTGTTAAAAAGGGGGTGGAAGTGCCATTCCCTGATCACTACAGGGGTCAGGCATGGTCCCCTTGCTTTATCACAACTGCCTCTTGAGAAGGAGTCCCTTAATCCCTGAGTCCCTCAACCAGCCAACAACACTGAAGGGAGGGCAGGCGGCGGCCTGGGGACCCACGGGCTGTGCCTCTCTCTGCAGCCTGCTTGCTGGTTGGCCTCACTCCAGGAGGCCTGACATCACAAGCCCCTCTCTACTCATCCTCTTACAGCCCTGGTCCTCGGCAGCCTCCCTGTCCTTTGGCTGCGCTGCCTTGAGAAGGGCCTGGTCTCCAGCCCTGTCCTGCTTCTGCCCCGAACTTTCCCGGGCCCAGCCCAGAGCTTCCCACACCTGCAGCCTCAGGTTTCTCCTCTCATCCTCCTCTGTGGCCTGGAGAGCTTACTGCCCCTGAGAGTGTTGGGGAGGGGGAAGCCGAGGGAGGCGCTAGGTCCAGGGGGTGAGGACGTTGGGAGGGTGCTGGGCCTTCGGTGTCGGGGGAAACTTGGGTATTCTCCATCGCCCTGATCACCAGCAGGGTGAGCTCACTAATCTTGCTTTCTCCTTTGTGCAATGGAGATCTGGGTCCCGTTGGTCTAACTACTGTGAGCTGAACCCGTGGTCTCTGTCACGCAGACTTGGCACAGAGCAAAGTCTGTCCCTATAAGCCTCCTTTCTGCCCTTTCTTCCACCGTTGACCATCCCTGAACCCCGACAGAGCTAGGCTGTCCTTGGGGTCCCCAGGAGCCTGGGGTGGGGCTGGCCTGGGCCAGGCGGTGGTCCCAGGTTCCCACATGCCAATCCATTCCCGTCCCCACATGGAAACCCCCAAAAGATCTTGGGGGCGGAACATTCCCAGGTCTAATTTGCTCCTTTCAGGCAGTTTCTTTCTGGAAAACAGAAATTTGCCAGTAATAAGAGGCATCCCTGGGACTCATTGGACCCAGATGGAGTGTTCCCAGAGCACAGATTCCACTGCTTATCATTAAGACTAGGGAAGAGGGAACCCCAGCACCCACTGTGGGCGCCCAAACAGTCTGCTTCCAGAATTGGAGCTCCAGGCCCTGTGCTGGCAGCCAACTGGTTTTCTTACTGTTGACTCTTTTATCTTCCAGAAATGACCCTTCACCATAGCCTCCTCGCCCCACTATGTGTGGCTCCGTTTCTGTTTTGTGCCCTTCGTGCTCCCAGCTCTAGAGAAACCCCTGACCACCTAGTAAATACAAAAGGTATTGTCCCAGAAAGCCATCTTTTGAAGTCAGTTCGTAAAAGACAAGCTCCCTGCCCATTTGGAAGCCGCATGCCCCTTAGAGGCAGCCAATATGAAATTTATTCCTTGAATCCCCCTTTTTTGGCTTTAATAACAACACTCTTCAAAGCCAGCCTGTGTAGCAGGAGTTCTTTCCTCATCGGTGAAGGAAGCTCGTCCTCTCTCACGTTTGCGGCCATCCCTTTCTCCTTTAACAGTGTCTACAGAATTTCGAGGCAGCCGTTCCTGCTGACAAGCCCCGGTTTCGGCCTGGTATTCGTGGGCCTGGGGCTCTGAGCTGAGAAAGGGAGTCCTGAGGCACAGATTCCCACTTTCCCCTTGATGAGTGTGATATTATGATTTATAATAAATACATAGTTTGGGCTTTGCCCGGTTTCGTGGCTCATGGCTCCCAAAACCCTTGGAATTTCTGAGCAATTAGTGGAAGCATCTTTTGTTATAATGTTTTGTCCCTTGTCCTCAGTTTCTGAAATTGCTT
Source organism: Monodon monoceros (assembly GCF_005190385.1). NCBI lineage: Eukaryota > Metazoa > Chordata > Mammalia > Artiodactyla > Monodontidae > Monodon > Monodon monoceros. The sequence continues at coordinate 21,492,109 of NW_021703782.1, read as the reverse complement.
CAGAGCCATAAAGGTGAAATGGATGCCCTTTTCCACCATGCCTGAGTTTATGTTAATGAGGTGACTTTTGGACCACACCTAAGGATGGGGGGCTTGTTGCCAGGGAAATCAACCACGAATAGAGGGTTGGAACTTTCAGTCCCATGCCCTGATTTCCAGGGAGTGGGGAGGACGTTGAATCAATCACCGATGGCCAATGATTTAATCAACTGTAATTGTGTAATGAAGCCTCCACAAAAACCCAAAAGAACGGGGTTCAGAGAGCTTCTGGGTTGGTGAATCAGAATGTTTCCATGTGCCGCTGGACCGGACCCCAAACTCACAGGGACAGAAGCTCCTTTGTTTGGGACCTCGCCCTAACAGGTGATTTAGTGAGTAAATGGGTTTCCTGAGTTCTGTGAGCCTCTCTAGCAAGTTAATGGGACGCAAGGTTAATGGGAACCTCTGACCTATGGCTGGTTGGTCAGAAGCACAAGTGACCACCTGAACTTGCAGTTGGCATCTGAATGGAGGGTGGTCTAGTGGGAATGACCACTTAATCTGTGGGATGTGACACTATCTCCAGGTAGAGAGTGTCAGAATGAAATGAAATTGTAGGGCACCCAGTCAGTGTCTGCTGAGAACTTGGTGTAGGTAAACCACATAGCATATGGTAACAAGCTACAGGCAGGTAAAGTTTAATGTGATGGAAAAGATTCAGGGTAAATGCTTTCCTGAGGCAAGACAAACACCAGGGTCAGGCTGGGAAGTGATTGAAACAATTGGCGCTTAGTGAGGAAGGCGTGGAATTGTCCCTTGGTGACTTGGAGGCATTTACATGGGTATTGCTATTTTGTTTATTCTTGGCATGCCCAGAACATCCTTGGATGGCCAGGTTGTGTGTGGCCCTTTGAAGCTCTAGCCTGCTGGTTCCTGCACCCAGTCTGCAGAAATGGCTGTTTGCTTGGTGGCACTGCCCCAGTTATAGGCACAGTGTCTTGCTGGAAATGAGAGGATCTCTGAAGTACTGGCAAGCTCCACACTGGACAAAAATGCTGCTCTGAGAGTGTCCTGTGGAGGGAACCTCACCCAGCTCGCTGGATCTTGGGGACAACATTGCTCTGGTCCAGTAGGGTCCCGCTGCCCTCCTGAGCTAACCTGAGAGGGCCAGCCACCAGCCTTGCGTGGTGCGTGCCCTCCGCCATGGGCCTGGGCCTCCACGGGAGCGTCTGCACAGTGGCAGCCCCGAGTGTCTCCTGGTTTTCGTATGTGAGCTGTAGTGCTGGGCCTCTGGGTGATGCCATTCTAGGTATGGGCTTTATTGGTGTCCAAGCACTAGATGGGTCACGTGAACAGCCCCTTGTAGCTGCCCTTCCCCTCTAACTATCTGTAAATGTTAACATCTTTGCAAGGCTGGGGAACACTCAGCCCCAACTGGACGAATAAGAATTACAAAATTATAGCCCAGGGGAGGGGGCTGTTTCTATCATGACTGAACCCATTCTGCATGCTCCTTCTCTCTTCCTTTCAAAATAAGCAGGATATCAAGCCTGGAACTCATAGGGAAGGTTTGGTATGGACCCCGCAGAGGTGCTTGCAGGAAGGGAACGCAATTCCCTTTCTCTGAGCTGTTGTCGGCCACACTCCATCTGACACCGCAGGCTTCGACCGGTACAGCCGAAGGCTCTGCATCTTGGCCTGAGTGGCCCCCTCGGTCACTGTCCTCCTGAGGGGGCTGGGGCACAGTTAATGTGCCAGAACCTTGCAGTGCTTATCAGAGGCTGCCAGGCCAGGCAGCCAGTAGCTTGGGGACTTTCTGAGCCCTCAGGGTGTCTCCCCAGCACGTCCTCGTCCTTGAAAGGCACCCAGGAGTCCAAAAATGAGAGAGTCTAATGTGGGTCTCAGACACTCTGGACTCCTTGTTCGTTCAGAATGTGAGATCTGGTTTATAACCGACAGTGTTGGCATTTGCTTATAAGGTCTTTACGAGGCCAAGCTTGGAAACCATGCAGAGTGTGCAGAGTTTCCAAGGCTCCAGCTCGGTGGAGGCTTCACAGCATGCTCGGCTGTTTGCCTGAGCTTAACTGGCTAACCTCCACGCTGCACGTACTTATCAGCAACTTGTCGAAAGGGAAATTTTTCTGTTTTACAAGAAAATGGAATGTTTTCTGCAGGAGATTTCCAGGACTGGCAGGCAGAACACCAGCAAAGGTTGAGAGAATTTAGCTCATGTTGATCCTGTGTGATGTTTGATTAAAGGTTTTTGTAAACTTCTGCCTCAGAAAGGGCTGCGGGGAAGGCGGGTGGGTTCAAGGGTCAGTCTTATCAGAGATCATGAGAAATAAAATGCTTGCAAAATACTCTGGCATGGAAGACAAAACACAGGTCACATCCCAGGGAAACCTGCTTCCAGGAGGAGATTCCTGGGGTGCTCTTGGGATTAACGCCATAGAAGGGAGCAGAGAGCAGTAGGGTTGGTCAGATGGAGGTGTGCAGACTCCGTGCAAGCCCACTAAGGCCGCAGATGAGCCCTCGGGGCACCGGGGAGCACAGTGATGGGCAGTGCAAAGCCCATCACAAGGTGGAAGAAGACCAGGCTGCAGGCTGATGTGGGTGCACATGACTCAGGCAAGCCCTCCTTCAGCCACAGTTCCTGCCTGTGGCTTCTGGGCACGCACCTGCAGCCCATAGGCTCCCTCTCTCCAGCAAGAAGCATTGGGCCGTGGGGCTGAGCTGGGGACTCCAGGATTTGAGAGCAGCCTGCAATCAGTGGGAGCTGGGTGTTGGCGGATAAATCCTGATCCCCGCATGGACGACTCTGAGGCAGCATCTATGTGTCACCATATTGAAAACATACAACTTTTATCTGTAAGCGTTCCCCAAAGAAACAGAACCAATAAGATAGACAGATAGATGGATAGATGGATGTAAGAGGAGATTTATTATAGGAACTGGCTCACACATTTATGGAGGCTGAGAAGTGCCACCATCTGCTGTCTGCAAGCTTGAGAGCAGGAAAGACTGGTAGAATTCAGTCTGAGTCCCAAGGCCTGAGAACCAGGTGCTCCATGTCTGAGGGCAGGAGTAGGTCCCTCCTTAAGAGGAGAGAGGGAATCCGCCCTTCCTCTGCCTTTTTTGTTCCTTTCAGGTCCTCAGCAGACTGGATGATGTCCGCCCACACTGGCAAGGGTGATCTTTACTCAGTCCACGGAATCAAATGCTAATCTCTTTTGAAACACCCCACAGATGTACCTAGAAATAATGTTTCACCGGGTATCTGGTAAATAGTTTCACCAGTCAAGTTGACGTATAGAATTAACCATCACACAACCTCTTCAGAAAACAACCCCAGTGTGGCCCTCTCAGATTGGCTCTGCCTGGAGAAGTAGGACTGGAGCCACCCGGAGCTCTTCTCAGGAGTAGGAGGGATGGAGCTGGTTCTGGGCTGGCTGGGGAGAGATAATCCAAGTGGTCCTGAACAGGCCAGCATGGACACAGCCCCCTCATAGTGTGGGTCTTGCCTGGACATCTGGTACACCTGCCATTTTGGGGTAAGATGCCCCATAAACTGCAGGTGGCTCATACCAGACCGAGACTGTCCATGGGAGGCCAGAGGGTCTAGGCTTTGCTTTTCCTCTCCAGCCAGCTTAGAGGAGCCATATGAAGAGCAGTTAGGCCAACAGACTGCCTGGTGGTTGGAGGGATTAGTCTTTGTGGGCAGCATCTTTAAAAACCACAATAAGGAAAGTTCTGGGATTTTGATCAGTGCCAAGTATTTCAGGGTCCAGGCCATGGCTGTCATCCCTCCACGGTGCCATTGGAGGCACTGACCAGTGTGTCCAGAGAAGTTCTGAAGGCCGGTTATGGCTTGGGTGCTAATGTTGGCCAAACCACCATTCTCTGTTGGAAGGCTCTGAAGAGGGTACCAGCTCTTCTGAGGATGAACCAGGGCGATTCTTTAACCATGCCTGTCACCATCAATTTTTAGACTTAGGTCTGTGCTCAGCATGGACTGTTCTCCTAGTAGCTGTGACGATCTATTGAAATGGGCACAAGCTGCCAAAGATGTCATGCTCTCGTAGATTTGTGGCCAGGATCCATGCAGATTTTCTTTGATCTGACTCATCAAATTGGAGAAAGCACCATGCCTCCCTGTTCTCCTGTGAGCTTCCTTTAAAATCAACAATGAATTAACTTCTGATGACCATAGATAACAATCGACATAGATTTTAGAATTAAAATTAAAGAAATACAAACAATAGGGTGCTGTTAGATTCCTTCCAACTCCCCTCAGTTCTTGGCAAGCACTCTTTGCTTCATGGAACCCCAATAACACCCTGGATCTGGAAAACTTGTGCCGGACCTTGTGGGAATGGTTCCACTTCTGCCAGTGGCTTTGCCAGTGTGGAAACCCTGATGGCCTTTCTCTCAACCTGCGGATGTGTGCAAAATCTTCCCTGTGCCAAGGACTGAGGGCTTAGCCCTGCCCTGGAGAGCGAACCTCCTTTTGGAGACTGAGAAGGGCTCCTGACTCCTTGGGAGAGACCTAACCCTAACCTAACCTTAACCCTAACTGATGGCGGATGCAGCATGCAGCCGTGGGGCTCATGGAATCAGTGGATTTTTTACTGAGTTACAGGCTTTCTGCCTCTTCCAGTCAGCTATCTATCTGGCTGCCAGTTTCCCACTGATTAGCTCCCTTCATCTAAGTAAATCCCTAAGATTGATTTTTTTAATCCCTGGGTTGTGCTAGATATCATTCATTAAGGGAAATGAGGATCTTTCCTCTAACATTTAAAAATACATTAAAAATACTTTAGTCGAGAACTGAGAAACTTGAAGGTGGTTCTGCGTTTGCAGACACTTCTTCCTTCTTTTTTTTGGGCTCTGTTGTACCTTGTGGCTGATCCTCCTTATTACGTGGACCGGGGAACCCAGGCCTTTTAATGGCTTTCACCAGATGGTGGTCTCTGAGAGCTGGCCGGGGGCATCCTTCCTTTCCTGTGAGTGATGAGCCTGGCTGTAGCGGGCAGTGTGTTTGGGTGCCCTTGCTGGTGTGAGACCAGTGTCTGTGACCTGGGTTCTTCAGTCCGAGGAGAGGCCTGGGAAGTTGAGCCCTTTGTCCTGCAGGATGCTGGGTGGTGCAGTCCTCAAGCTGTCAGCAGCATGACTATCCAAACATGACCCTGAATGCATTATCTGTATGCTGATCTGAGAGTGCCAAGGCTCTCTCCTCCAGATTCCCAAGGTGGCCACGGTCGTGACCGTCCCCTGACCCAGAGCCCTGAGTCGGCTCTGTCCTTGCCCAGATTAGCCCTCCTGGGGAGCCTCCCTCCACGTGAACCTGCCAGCCATGGGGCTGTGCAGTCCTTGGCCCCGGCCTGCCACTGCCTCTCTCAGGCTACTCAGGAGGGTTGAGGTAAATCGAGATTGCTCCTCCACTAAGCTGGAAGCCTCAGGGGATGGAGGACATGGCTCAGTTCCCAGACAGTTTCAACATCCGCTCCTGCATTTCGAGCATGTCCAGTGCGGTGCCTTCAGAGGGGTAAGCAGTCTTCAGTCTCCACGCTCCCCACCCCTCCTTATTGTCAACCTGGGCATTTTGTGCAGCCACCAAAGGCATTGGGAAGTGTCACCTTCTAACTCTGAACTGGCATAAGTGTCATGATTTCAAGCCAGTTAGGGACCATGGCCCACGGGGTAGGCACCGGGGCTGCTTCTGGGAGGCGGGGACAAGAGGCCCGGTTCACATAGGTCCCAGCACTCAGGTGCAGCTTCTCTTTGTGTCTTTTCAGTCCGCGGACTATGCTTCGCTGTCTGACCTCCCTTTCCAATAAGCACTGCTTGGGTGACTCACTGGCTGAGGGATGCGATGATGTCAGAGAGCACGTGAGCAGAGGGCAGGTCTCCAGGTGCTGCCTGGTGGATGCCCAGCCCCTCTGCTCTGCTTCCCTCCTCCTCTCCCCTCTGTCCACTTGGCCAGATCCCATAGGGCCTTCCCATTTTAGCTCACATCTCACCTTCTCAGTAACACGAGCTCCCACGAGACTGGCTGCCTGTCCCTGGACCCCCTGCTTTCCCTTTCCTGGCAGCTTGTTGCTGTCTGCATTCTACAGGACTTGCTTCTTCAGTGTTTTCTGTTTATGACGGGTTCCCCCTCTGCTAGAATGCAGACCCTGAGGGCAGAATCTTGTCTTGTTCAGAACAAATGCCATGTTCTGAGCAGAATGCAGTTCCGGGGTAAATATCTGGTGATTGAATCAAACGCAAGTTGAAGCTGCAGGAGCCTGGCGCACCTCGTCCAGCGTTCCATCCTCAGGGTGTGAAACCCAGGCCCCGAGAGCCCACTGACTTGCTGGAGATGACAGGATAGCCCTGGCAGAGGTGGAGTGGGTGGCCTGGGGTCCACTCAGGGACCTTCCAGTGGCTCACCATTCCCAACTACGAATTCCCCATCCCCTTGTCCTTCTCAACTTCCCACTGCAGATGGGGTGGAGGCCTGTGGGCAGCCCTCCAGGCACTGAATGAATGAGCAGGTGAGCGCATGTCGAAGGCTCTGACCAGCCACCCCTGTGTAGCATGTACGGGGTGCTGGGCAGAGGTTCTCAAGCCTGGCCTCCATCACCAGCTGCTTGGCCTGGAGCAAGCTATGCCACTTCTCCGTGCCTCACTTTTCCCATCTGCACAGTGGGGATAGTAAGAGCAGTGCTTAACTCCTAAGATTACTGTGTGATTTAAAGAGGAAACTGTGAGGAAAGTGCTTAGGACAATGCTGGCCCTTTAGGAGGGACACAGTAGCTGTTCACTGTTGCATTAATAAGAGCAGTAAATGTTCTTGTTACAGTGTTCAGTAAACAGTGTGGGAAGAAGGAATGATACACAAGTGCATACATCCTTGGAGGGATCTGCAAGCATCTCACAGGCGCTTTCTCGGTGCATAGAGGGCAACACAGCAGGGAGTCTTCAGTTAATAGGTTTTCTTTTTGGAGCGTCTACAGCCCTTTCTCTGTCATTTACTAGCCCTGCACCCATGCCCACCGGGAAGCTTACTGGTTTATCCTGCAACAGCCTGTCCACTCAAGGACATATCAGTTGTGCCAAGGAATCTGTTCTGCTCTTTCCCTTCCTCCCATTCAGAATTCCTTCCTCCTCAGCCCTGTAAACTTGCTGCTGCTAATGGACTAGTCACTGTACTGAGGCTCCAGGGCACTGCCTCTTTCCTCCAAGTGTTGGGACTGCATCCCACATACTAACACGCTATGCAGCCCCAGGACCCATGCTGGGACCAGGTGGGATCAACACTGCAGTGAGAAGAGGACGTGGATTTCAGAAGAAACGGCCGTGGAAATGACTGTGGCGAGACTCACTCAACCTGGAATGCCTTCCTGCAGCTCTCTGTCCCAGCATCCTCTGGGGCCCCACTCCAGTAGCTTTCTGGCTGCTGTCACACTGGCCATCACCTCCCACTTCCTGTATGGCGTGTCCTCCCCTGGCCACACGGAAGCAGGTCTTGCTTCCGGCCAGCTTTGTTCTCCCAAGTGTAGGTAGGACTCTGTTCCTTTTCCAGGGAGTTGCTTTCTAAGCAGCCCTGGTGCCATCCGAGAGAGTTTTTTTAGGGACGAGCGGGCAGTCCGGCATTTGTATCGAATGTTCTGAGCCAACCTGGCCTGTGCAGGGTCACCAGTGGGAACTGTGTAACAGGACAGAGAGTTGCTTCTGAGCTCCTAGTTTCACTGACATTCCATCCGGCTGCCTGACAAGCTTTCTTTCAGGGCTCCATCCAAAGAGCAGCTGTGGCTGCTGGTCTGGGTCTCTACCACCTGGTCCTTCCTTCCTCCTCCCTGACTTCTGCATCCCTCCTCTTCTGCCTTTCTTGATCCCCATCCTGGCTCTGGAGGAGGGAAGAGACCCAGGCTGCAGGTCTCCCTGCCCCCCAACACAGGCTTCAGAAATCCCACCCCTACCCCAAGTCACAGATTAAAGGCCAAGAACAAGCCAGTCCAGGAGATGCTCAGTCTCCAGGCTCTCTGGGGAGGGGCTTGGGTCTCCCAGGACACATGGGTTGGATGCTCTCCAGTCTGCCCTCCTTGCATCCAAGAACCCATCGGTTGGCTTTTACTGGCAGGCAGGCTCCCCCATCGCTGCAGTCTGTGGGTATGAGGAACATCAGACTTTCACTTCTCCAGGCTGATGACAAGAGTGCGGGTAGCAGGAAAAACACAGCCAACAGGCAGTCCCAAACTCCCAGGGAGGAGCAGAGACCTTTCCATCCTGAAGGCCAGCACTCTCGCCCGCAGCCCCTGCGATAAAATTCCTCTCTCTCCTTTCGGTGACCCAAAGCAAAGGTCATTATGGCTGGAGCGGGAGGAAAGGATGGAGGAGGGCTGTAGGGCCTGGGAGAAGTGCTGAGGAGGGCTTAGTGGCGCCTTTGGCCTTCCGCATAGACTCCTGGGTAGCTCTACAAATCACCACCACCCAGGGCTCCTGGGAGGGGCTGAAGGCCTGTTGTGGGCCCCGGAAATAACAGAGGGTGCTTGGTCAGCTGCCTTCTTTCTAGAAGGCATGGAATCTGCTGTCCTGAGGGTGGGTGACCCCCCTTTCTGTTTCTGTTGTTCAGCCTCCTCCGAGACCCAGCTGCCCTGAGCCAGGCGATGATAGGACATGCAGGTGACTGGATTTCCAGGTGGGGCTGCCCTTGATCAGGAGAAGGGCATCTGCAGCTGCAAGTGGACCCTGACTTCAGACCCAGGAGGGAGTTTCTGCAGGGCAGTAAGGAGAAGTGGTGACTGGCTGCTGGGTATCGGGACCGTCTCCTAGGAACACCATGCCCCACCCTTGCATGCTCAAGGTCCCATCCACACTGCTCCTGACAAGGAGTCAGAGCTCGAGGGGAGCTGCCTGTCCCCCAGCACAGGGGGTGCCTCCCCCAGTCGGTCAACAGGCCCAGTTATTGGAACAAGCTGCGAAAGGAAACAAGAGCTGCCCAGACTGGCATCTAGAGGAGATGGTAAACAAGTCTTTCTCAGTGTCTCCCTGTTCAATGTGCATTTATCAGGACAAGGGCCCCTCCCTCCCAACCCAGATGCACCTTGCGTATCTCACTGTGGGGTGACGGTCAGATGGCGAGGCCTCTGTCCACTCCTATAATCTTCTTGAGTTATCCTCTACCCAGTGGTCCCATCCCTAATTATTCCCAGAGTCCAGTGGAGTAGGGGGCTGGGGGAGAGACAATGCGGTCTTTCAAGACCCCAGAAAGGCTCTGTGGAGTTCTTACAGCCAGAGCTGAGTCCTGCTTTCCAGGGCAAGGCTGGGGTGGGGTCCTGGCCTTTGCATTCCTTGAACCCCAAGTGTTAGTGTTTCTATACTAAGGTTCCTGGAGGCCTGAGGTCAGAGGTCTATTTCCAGCATCATTCCCATTCCCTGTCCACCGTCCCCCCCACCCCCAGCCCAAGCCAATGTCACCTGCAGAGGAAGCACCTGGGGGCTGAGAGGGCAGAGGGCAAGTGCCAAGTCACCGAGCAGCAAGGCCCGCGACCGCAGTGCTGTTGGCAGGGCCACTGGAATTCATACCTTCCTCCAGCCAGCCTGCGCAGCCACTCTTTGGCAGCCTCTGTCTAACAGTCTCCAAGGTTAATCTTTTCTCTTCTTTAAAGGCACCCAGCTTGCTGCCTCAGGCCTTTGATCATGGCGGGAATCTGAACCGAAGGTGTGTGATGGGTCTGGGAGAGGAGAAGAAAGAAACCAGGCGCTGCGGGCCTGGCCAGTGCTTATCGCTCACTGGTGCTGATAATACAGACTGTCAGAGTTTACCCATTTCTTGTCCCTCTGAGTTGGTGCCTCCTGTTCAGTTAGGGCTGACAACCCAGTGCTCACTGAGAGAGTTGTGTTAAGAAACAACTCCTCCTGAGTGGAACTTTCTAGCAGAATGTTGGGGGTGAGGCTTCGGAGCCAGACCACCTATGTCCCGGGGAGGCTATCCCCCTACCCCTTCCCTGCGCGAGCTTAGCCAGGTGGCATCTTTTAGGCTTACCTAAAGATTTGCATGCTAAGCCCTGGGGCAAACTCTACCTTCCAAAGGGGTCACACCAGCATCCATCCCACCCACTAGCTCTCTGACAGTGTGACTTTGATATTCCTACACCTTTCTGGAAATTGTCGCCCCAGTGAACTGTGCTGGAGGTCTCGCTGTGAGGCTCTGAGGCCATCAGGGGTCACAGACGTTGCCCGGCTGCCCCTCTGGTTTCGCTTGCTCTGGGGGAAGCCAGCTGACCTGCTGTGAGGACATTCAAGTAGCTCGAGGATCATCCAACTTGCCCTCCGGGAGTGACTGCAGCCTCCGCTGTCCCCTGACTGACCCCCCTGGGACCCTGAGCCGGAAAAACCCAGGTGAGCGGTGTCTAAATTCCTGCCCCAGGGAAATCGGGAGAGATAATAGAGATTGCTGTCATTTCCAGACACTACATTTTGAGTTTTGTTACTTAGCCATTGCACCCCGAGCAGGTCCCCAGCAATGAAAGGAGACCGTTCTTGCATTACTGAATCTCAGATTGCAGGCAGGCTGAGACTTCCTAGCTCAATGAAGCTTCTTCCAAAAATCCGGACCATATGCTTCACTTTATGAATAAAATATCTGTTGCACCCACTGACCATTTAGGTATCGATTTCTAAGGTTTTTGGATGTGGCTATCTTATCTTTGATAAAACTGAAAGCAAAACTGAGATGCATACCCTTCTGCTGGGTCCCCCTGGCACCTCACTCATGCACAGCACATATTAGTACCTGGGTTCCTAGTTTATTTTTCTCCTTTTCCAACCAGAAACCACTGGAAATAAGAAGAAAGAGACTGCTGACCTACCTGTTTGCCTGGACATCTAGAAAATAATTTTAAATATTCATATGTGATCTGCAGGAGATTATACATTTGCCACAGAAAACTTCAATTATTAGGTGATCCACTAGAGTAAAAAAGCTGTTCCCTGTTGGGAAAGCACTTTATAGGCCTGCTTGAAACTTTGCTCTGTTCTGCTTAAATGTATTTGGAAAAAAACATACAAACAAAAACTTGTACTCACAAAAGCAAGTTGCCAAGTGGTTGAAATGGAAGGATGCCCTTGGCTTTGCAGTTCTAGGCACTGGCTCTGAACGTCCAGCTGTGTGCCTGTTTCCCATCAGCCCCTGCTAAGAGCAGCGCTGTCGCTTGGAGCAGCTTCCAGTGGAAAGTTTCTACTGTTCCCTGGGTGGGGCCAGCTCGACTTTTGTGAGGGGCAGTGTGTGTGCCCCCCTCTCCATATTGAGCACCAGTTCCCACTGCAGGGAGATATGGCCTTGGGACCGGGTTCTGCAGATGGGACTGGGTGGAACACGTCTTCCTTTGTGTTCTCCCCTCCCTTGTACTGGAGGGAAGTGGGGGGCTTGGATGGTGACAGGGCCTCTGGAGAGAAGCCCGATTCCCAGATGACTGTGGAACAGGCACCCTACCCTACCTGCATGGGACTGGGGCGGGGGGGAAAGCAAACTCTTATCCTGTTACAACTCGCCTTGGCTAGCCTACCTGCAGACACGCCTGGAGGACAGGTGCGTTTCTGAGTTGTCCTGGTCTTTGCAGAGTCTAGTTGGTAATGTTCACAGAATAAGTGCGTGGAAGAGAAGTGTGACTTCACTTGGGATAGCAAGTGCTCAGTGTCTCCTTTCATTTGTTTCCGCAAGAGGAAGGAGGAGGAAAGGGCTGAGATAAAACACTGAATGGGAAAGCGGAGCCCGCCAAGCTCCTTGCGTCTTGTCCCTCGTTTATGGCAGAAGAGCGCTCCTAAGAGCTATGGAAGCGGGTCAGCCTTTTGCGTGGGCGGGCAGGCAGAGCAGGATGTATTTCCAAGTGTTTACCTTTCTTTCAACCTATTTTGCACTGTGTCTTGGTCAGGCGGCATTACTTAGACTGAATTGTTTTCGTCAGTAACCACAACTGGCAGTAGCAAAATAAGTGAGTGAGGATGTTTTATATAATACGAGTCCCTTCCTTGACTATAAAGATTTCTTTAGGAAATCTGGTTGTTTGCAACTGTAGACAAAAATCAAGGCACCCCTGGAAAGGACCAAGGTCAGATGGGTTTCTCTATTAGCATTATGTATGCAAACTTGAAGTGCAGACAAGTGTATTATTGAATATTTTCTGCATGTGTTTACATACCCATCCATAAAGGTACTAACTTGTCCCTCTCCCCTGTGTGTAAAAATGTCATTCTAGGTACATGCACCTATGGGCCTCACAAGCCTGTCCAGAATCAGATTGCCCACGAGCACCCACCATAGTCAACTCCAGTACATCAGAGCTGACATTCATAAACAGCCATCAATCACACTGTTTCAACTGGAAAAGGAACGTGCAAAATGCCAAGTGGAAAACTATGATGGAAATCTGTTTTTTGGAGCTGGTGTATTTGGAATTAGAACAATTAGATTTCCAACATCTTAAATGATTTTTATAGTGCATGTTCTTGTCAAAGTGGAAATTTTTTACTTTTTTATTTAAAAAAGTAAAAAAAAAAATATTGAAGTAGAGTTGATTTACAGTGTTGTGCTAATTTCTGCTGTACGGCAAAGTGACTCAGTTATACACATACATGCATTCTTATTTTATAGTCTTTTCCATCATGGTTTATCCCAGGAGACTGGATATAGTTCCCTGTGCTATACAGTATGACACTGTTGTTTATCCATTCTAAATGTAATAGTTTGCATCTACTCACCCCAAACTCCCAGTCCATCCCTCTCTCTCCCCTGCTCCCCCTTGGCAACCACAAATCTGTTCTCTATGTCTTTGAGTCTGTTTCTGTTTTGTAGATAGATTCATTTGTGCCATATTTTAGATTTCACATATAAGTGATATCATGTGGTATTTATCTTTCTCTTTCTGACTTACTTCATTCAGTATGACAATCTCTTGTTGCATCCATGTTGCTGTAAATGGCATTATTTCATTCTTTTTTATGGCTGAGCGATATTCCATTGTATGTGTGTACCACATCGTCTTTATCCACTCATCTGTTGATGGACATTTAGGTTGTTTCCATGTCTTGGCTATTGTGAATAGTGCTGCTATGAACATAGGGGTGGATGTATCTTTTCGATTTATAGTTTTGTCTGGATATATTCCCAGGAATGGGATTGCTGGATTGTATGGTAGTTCTATTTTTAGTTTTCTGAGGTACTTCCATACTCTTTTCCGTAGTGGCTGTACCAACTTATATTCCCACCAACAGTGTAGGAGGGTTCAAAGGGGAAATTTTAAATGGAGACGTGGAGAGGTACAACTATCCCACATGCAATTAGCTTAATTTCAGGCCTGGCTCTGTGCTGTGGTTAGTGTATTTGTACTGGTCTATACTCATACAAATTTTACTGGCTAGAAATGCTAGAAATGCTCAATTTTCAAAAGTAGATTAGGAGCTTTTAAAAGATGGGGCTGCAATCTCCTACAGATAGCATCCAAAAGCTTTCTGTGTACCTTCATTTTGAGCTGCAAGAATGATCTTGGGCATACCCTTCTATCTCTTCAGTGTACAGGGTCTGATTTAAAGATTTTATGACACAAGCACTGTGCCAAGAATGCTTGCGTCTGCAAAGAGCAGGGCACGATCCTAGCCATAGCAAGTCACATTTCAATGCTGAATGTTTCAGAGATTAGATTTTAATGTGTCTCACAGGAGTTAAGGTTTTCTTCAAAATCCTCTGACCGGTGGATTCCAAGTTTATGATCATATTTGCTAACTCCTCCTGTGGGAGACAAATCCCTTTCAGAGCCGTGGCTGCATTAAGGAGGATGATTGGGCTCAAGTGGAGTAATGTATTGCTCTTTTCAGCAGATAGACTTGTTTTTCTCAAGCTTTGGGAGGCAGGGGTAGCGGTGATGATGCCGGGGAGGTTGCATTGCCCCAAATCTCCCCACTCCCCAAGACTGGGGAGTCATAAGACCTCAGTTAAACTGAGTATGAATGCAAACTTCGCAGCCAAGGCCATGATGACAAGGAGCAGAGGGCTGAGGCAACCCTGGGATGGGCAGCCACGTGCATTGTTGTTTCAGGGACTCCAAATTCTTTGATACTTCTCCAAGTGAGAAGTGGGGTCTCTGACTCCCTCCCTCTATTCTGGGTGGGTTGGTAAGTGTTTCACCCAATAGCCTAGTGAGGTGGGAGGGAAAGTAGGTGACCTTGGAGGCCCAGCAACTCTGCCTCATCCTTTTGGGACATCAGTCTCAGGATGTTTCTTCTCAACCCGGCAATACACTGTGAGGAAGTCCAAATCACATGGAGAAGCCACGTGGCCCCCAGCCTATACACTAATGATTGATGAAAAATCTGAAAGAGAAATTAAGAAACATTCCCATTTACCACTGCAGCAAAAAGAATAAAATACCTAGGAATAAACCTACCTAAGGAGACAAAAGACCTGTCTGCAGAAAACTGTAAGACACTGATAAAAGAAATTAAAGACAGTACAAACAGATGGAGGGATATACCATGTTCTTGGATTGGAAGAATCAACATTGTGAAAATGACTATACTACCCAAAGCAATGTACAGGTTCAAGGCAGTCCCAGCCTATGCCATCCCACCCCAGGCTCCAGCTTCAGTGGGCTGCAGCCCCCAGCACTTCTGGTGACCTCAGCTGGGGATGCAGACACTGGGCAGCAGAACTGTACCCTGACTGAATTCTCACACACAGCACCAAGAGCGTGGCTGCTGTTTTAATGTGGGATGGCCTGTCACATAGTAAGGAATATCCAGGACCCAGGTAGGTCTCCCTTCTTGCTGGGTGTAAGGGCTGAGGCCGGGATAACAAGGACAATAGCAAACACGAGTGTGACAATTTCCAAGGGCAACCGTCCTCCAAGCCCTTTACAGCTGCTCACCATCTGCTGCTCATGACAGCCAAGGCTCAGAGCCTGGGAGCCCGGTCGCTGGTGGTGAAGCCCCGTCCTGGGAGAGCTGAGGTTCATTGTCAGGGGCATGAGGGTTGGGGCAGTTCTTAGATGGGGGAAGGAGGAGAACGCCATGGAGGGAGGAATGAGGCCGCCCCACAAGGCCCAGCTGGCATCCTTGTCCCAGGAATCGTGGACATCCCTGCCATGCTCCAGTGCGTGTTTGTAGGAAGCATAGCTGCGCCATCGCACACACTCAGCCTCACCGTGGGATGGTGGCCCTGGCGTGTGCCCCTTGCTCAGCACTTACCTGTGGCTCCTTGTTTGTGACACGAGTCCAGAGACGATGCTGCTGTTTCAGGCTGTGAACCCACAGGAGGCAGCAGGGGTAGGGCGTTGCTGTCCTCTGAGATAAAGGAAGGTGCCCAGTTCCACCGTCTGTGCCAGCCTCCATCTGTATCTACTTTTTTTTTTTTTTTTTAATTAAGACTGTACTTCTTTTTAGACAAGTTTTAATTTCACAGCAAAATTGAGGGGAAGATGCTTCCCCAGGCTGATCAGTGTGTGTGTGTCTAGGGTGAGGCCTCCTGGAAGCAGGATGGAGACAAGAAGTTGATACAAATGGTTTATTTGGTAGGTGACTGCAGACAGTCCTGCTCAGGGAAGGGAGCAGGGAGACGGGGAGGGGAAGTGGAACCATAAAAGGGGTGCCTTGTTGCAAACTGAGCTCCCAGGTGCTGCTTTGGGCACCTGGGCTGGATGCTGGGGAATGCCTCAGGCCTTCCCGGTGTGGTCCAGCTGCTGTATCCCTCCCCTCATTCCACACCCATTGGCTGAGGCCAATCCTGGAGGCTTTGGCTGAGAATTACAAGTCTGTGGTAAGGCCAGGCATCCGCCCTGGCCACTCGAGGAGGACTTAGCACAGCCTGGCTTCCTGCAGGGCTGTGGGAGAGCGGTCTGTAGAGAGGTCTTGTGGGAACCCCTGGGGCCAGGACTCAGACATTCTGGCTGGTGGTGAGGTCACAGGATTCATAGCAAGGAGTTAGGAACATTCTTTTGAAAAGAGATCTGCCCCATCATCCGCCACAATAGCCCACAGGTCTTTCTCTGTTTCCGAGTGAGGAATCCTGGCCTCCCTGGTGACAGCCCAGACCTGCGACGGAGTTACAGGATGTCAGCTGTCGGCAGGGCCAGTACAGCTCTGTGTGGGTCCATCCAGGAGGCAGCTCTTGCTTTGGAGAAGGAACTGCTGCCTTCAAACAGCCCTTCTCCCTTCTCCCAAGCCTATGCCAATCAGACCACAACCACTAGCAGCCTTGGGAACAGGCTTGAGGTTGGCACTGGGCCCGACACAGGCCATGTGAGAGTCATTCTTTGGCCCTGGCCAGTTAACAAACCAGTTTCCTGTCTCAGTACATGCCATTTTTATGATACTGCACAGCGTAAAGCTCTATCTCACGTGCTGGCTCACCAGGTCTCAGCCGCCCACGACTGCATGGCCAGAGCAGGCAGACATCATCACCTCTGTCTTAAAGATGAGGAAACAGAGGCCTAGGAATTGGCGGGGCTTCCCTGGCTCACATGATCTTGTATGTAACCAGGCCTGGCCCCTGCTCGTGGGTGCTTGGCATCCTTCCTTCCCCAGACCACATGGCTGTTGAATCTCAGCACCACCTCTGAGAGTTCCTCAGATACAACGGAGGACAGGAGCCCGCCTTCTCACTGTGCCAGGAAGGGCTGAGCAGACCCTCTGGAAGTAACCAAATCATGCCATGCTTCTGATGCTCTATGCACTTTTCACCAGAAACCCCCCAATTCATCCAAAACTCTGAGCCAAGTAAATGATACTTGTGCAGACATGCTTGGGGTGAAGTGCATTGATGTCTGTCACTTACCTTGAAATGAGCAAAAAATATGTTGCAGTGATGGTTGAAATTGACAGAAAACAAGAACAGCAAATGTTCACAGTGACATCTAGGCACTGGGGTTCACTAAGCGATTATTTCAAATTTTCTCTCTATTAGAAATGTTCACAATAACATGTTGGGGGTTCTTAGAGCTGCGAGGTCCCTTAGGATCACTCACTCATTTCTTCGTCCTGTCCTGATCACATATTCAGAATACTGTAGTGGAGACAGGGCCACCTACCCGGGCTTGAAGGCCCCGTGATGCGTGTTCCTGGAAGCAAAGAGCTGCTGTGGAGGCCCAGGCGGCATCTTGAAGGACAGTTAGAAGCTGTGGCCCCAGAACTGACTCCTAGCATCCCTCATCGCTGAGACAAACCCAAGGCCCAACACATCCCTAGAGAGCCTCGGAGTGGGGCAGCACCACCCCAGGTTGACAAGCACTGGTTTACCCCTCATTTGACATGAGGGAAGCCTAGAGAAAGCAATTCACCCCAGAGACGACACACAGCGTTCAGGTGCCCACAGTAATCTAGACCCAAGGGGTTTTGAGTCCTTGGCTGGGGCTCTTTCTTTATTCCCTTGCTTCTCCTAAGACTCGTAAAGGCCGAGGCAGTCAGTCATTCAGGGTAGCAATTCTTTGCACCGGGTACCATTTAAGCTACTGAAACCCACTGTTAATGTGCTTTCTCTCTTACCCAGGTCACAGTGCCACCAGCAGATGTGCTCGGAACTGTTTCTCCAGGAGCTGTGACAGGCTTTGCGGACTCAGGCACAGCAGAGCAGCATTTGACAGGGCTGACCAGGTGTACGGATGCAGCCAGTGACACTGGAAAGGCTCTTCTTCGTCTGAAGTCCCTGGTCTAGGTAGTTATTCAACCTGAGACCAAGCGGTTCCTAGCATGGGTTCCTGTTGAACTCCACAGAGTCAGATTCATCATTCCTGGGAAGCTCACTGGGTGTGCATGGTGGCTGCACACCTAGTGGCTGCAGCTGACCCATGCTCACCTCATCATTCCATCCTGAGCTCTCTGTTCTGATAACGTATATACACGAGGCAAGGTGGGTGAGGTGCCACTGGACTCAGAATGCCTATCAGAGACACAGCAGTGTTTCCAGAGGCTGATGAAACTCTGGGACACACCTGTTTCCCAAAGTTTGGCCTCAGTTTACCCGAGATGATTTAAATTTGGAGCATTTTAATTTGGCTCTGGGCTTAGTTATTCAGAATCACTACAGAAGGTTTGCTGCAACCTCTCTTGAAACTGGCAGATTAATTATGTGTGTTTTTCTTTGCTCTCTCTGAATCATCATAAAATTATAGTAAATGAATACAGAAAGGTATAAATCCATAGGGATGTGACAACAGCAGACTGGACATGTTAACAAAATTTTGGAAAATGGGAAGTACATGGTTTAATGGAATAGATCAACTGCACACGACGTGCCAGCAAGTGTGGGTGTGCACATGTGTGTGGTGTGTGTGCATGTGTGTGTGGGAGATGAGTAATGGGATAATAATAAGGAAATTTAAGGTTGTTCCAGTTACTGTTGGTGCACAACAAACCAACCCATAGTGACAGGCATATAATATCCTCCTGGATTCAGTGCTCAGGAATTCAGACAGGGAAGAGTGGGACTGGCTTATCTCTGTTCCTCCATGTCTGGAGCCTTAGCTGGGGAGACCCAAAGGCTGGTGGACCAGAGCACCTCACATGGCCCTTCATGTGGCTTGGGCTTCCTCACAGCATGGTGTCTGAGTTCTCAAAAGAACATTCCAGGACAGCCAGATGGAGGCTGCTTGGCTTTATGTGACCTACCTTCAAGAGTCACACAGCCTCGCTTTGGACATAATCTGTTGTTGAAGCAGTCATGAGACTGCCGGTAGAAAAGAAAGGTCCATAGACACTCTCCTCTCAATGTGAGGGTGTCAGAGAATTTTGGAGCCATGCAGAAACCCAGGGGATTTGAAATCATAAGCATCAGATACTCTGAAGGCCAGAGTGAGGGCATAACCACCCTGCAGGAGGCAGAAGGGCTACTCTTTGGAGAGACTGACTTAGTGAGGCTCTGAACTTTGAAGCCCCAGTCAGAGCTGAGAATGGAGAACCCAGACTGAAAACAGATGAATCAAGTAAAAATCTAAAAACCTGTTTTCCAAATAGTCAGATCCCCTCCCACTCAGTCCTGTTTCCCCACTCAACTTAGGTATGTTGCCACCCTGCAGGCAGAATGTTGACAGATCCTTCTCTGGTGAGACTGAGAATGCAAAGAGAAAAGACCTATGGGATTGACATCAGTGGGTAGCTCAGTGAAATAGCCCAGCACCCACCTGAAAGTGAAATGACCAGATGGCAAGCTCAGCCACACTGAGCTTCCAACCAGCCAGCTAGGACCTTAAATAGGGGAGAGACGACTCCAGACACCTGAGCATTTGAGGAAAGCTTCTAGTGGGAATGACAGTGATAAACAATAACAACAAAGGATAGGAAGAAGAAACTCAAGGAAAGAGAGACAATGCAGAAAATAAAGACATATCCATGAACCTATAATGTGATATTAAAAAGAACATTTAGAATATGTGAAAGAGTTCTTAGAAGTTAAAATTATGTAGCAGAAGTAAAAAAAAATCAATAGAATTTTGGAAAATAGTATTGAGGATATCTCCCAGGAAGTAGAAGAGAAAGACAAAGATAGTCACAAGAGAAACATTAAAGGATTAATCAACAAGGTACAACATCTGACAAATAGGAGCGCCAGACAAAGAAAAAGGAGAGGAAATGATCAGAGACAGTAACCAAAACAGAAGAATAGGAGTTTCCAGACTGAAAGAGCCACCAAGTGCTTAGCACAACAGTCTACGAAAAGACCCACATCAATGCATATTATCATGAAACTCAGGACACCAGGGATAAGAAGACACTAAAAAGCTTCCAGAGAGAGAAAAATAAGGTCATGTACAAAGGATTTGCATTGAGCATGCCATAAGCCTCCTCACAGCAGCAATGAGAGTCAGTGGAGAGATGCCTTCCACACTGGCAGGGGAGGTGATCTGCGTCCTGAAATCCTATACCCAGCCAAACTATCAGGCAGGTGCATAACTCAAATAGTAAATTTGCTGCTAGGAAACTTGACTGATTGCATGTGAAAATGCTCATATTTTCTTTGGTTTAGATTTATGTGGAATCTTTCAGGAAGGAACTATATAGCTACACTTGGTGTAGTATTTATCCTGGAGTTTATTCTTACCTCCTTGACATACCCTGCCCTTCAGGCTTCTCCCATCTCTGCTTTTCTTCAGGGTCAAACTTGAAAACGTAGTGTGGGTTTCTCCCGATATCTGAAAGTAGAGTGTTCCTATGAAATCTTTCACAAGCAGAAATGGTGTAAAGTGAGGAATCAGTTATCTTAGGACACATTTTGCCAACAGATGCACAAAATCAACTGAGAAAAAGCACAGATGCTCCCAGACACAGTTCAAAGCTATGGCAGCTTGATGCTGAGATGCTGAGTGTGGTTCCTGGGAAGAAGCTTGGAGGGGCCACTGTCGCTGCTCGGGGTACACAGTGCCTCTGAAACGGCCACTGCAAAACAAATGCCGAACGCTATTTTCACTTTTTGCCTTTTTTCATCAAAGTGCAAATCCTCTTTGGATATCTTTTGGTGAGCGAAAACAGGTACTAATGCAGGTCTTTCGTAAAAGTGAAGTGGTGCAAGGTGAACTTTTGAAAAGAGGGGGATACCTGGATACAAGAACGGTTCTAACCTCCGTTGGATCCATGGACTCATTCTGCCTCCTCTTTCTCATCTCAACAGTCCCCATGCATTCCATTTTCTCGACTGCCTTTTTATCCATTTCCTTATTTTAAAATAGTAAACATAATACAACACAGAAAACATTAATCAAAGAGAAAGTACCAATTCACCCATTTACTTACCATGTGCATCTTCCTCCCTCAGGTGTGACTATTTACAGTCTGTGTCATGTTCTGCTTAGGAAGGTCTTCCCCATGCCAAGCTTATAAATATTTCCTCCCACATTTTCTATTCAATTCATATTTTAAAAGCATACTTATATGCTTAATCCAACTGGCATTTATTTTGATGTGTGTTGCGAGGAACTTGGGTTTCAGCTGAGGATGTTTCCACTCTGCTCAACCCACTCATGGTGAGGACACCTGGCTTCCCATCCAAGGAACGTTTTCAGTCTCATCTCGCTTCCCCCACTTGGTGTCTGGCTGTGTCCCCACTCCTCCCTCACAACTCTCTGGGCTCCAGCAATGGGATGGGTTCTCTCCTTCTTCCCTGGCTGCCCCACCCCAGAATCCTCCCGTGGCTCCTTGTCCTGGGCACCGCCCCCCCCCCCTTCCAGCTGGCTCGGGACACCCTCCCCCTGGAGCGCCGGGGTCCCCCTCCATCTTTCTTCCTCCTGCCTGCTCCCCACAGACCTTACCTCCCCAACGCCTGTCTCTTCTGTATCCCCGAGAGACCCCAGGGTCATTTCTGCTTCTCCTCCATCTGCTGTCACTGCAAGTCCCATGGATCCTGACCTTGCTGAGTGTGAACTTCCAACTTCTGTCCATATCTCTCCCCCCTGGACCTGCAGAAGTCCCCACCCTTCCTCAGTCTGAGCTTTCATACCTCTGGGCCTTTGCAGGGCCATTCTTTCTGCCTTGAATCCCTTTCCTCTAGTCTGTCTGACAAAGCCCACGTTTCCCTGAGAACCCAGACCAACTCCACTCCCTTGCTCCATTCCCTGAGCTGCCTGAACACTGAACCTTCCTCTCTGTCTGCGTTAGAGCCTGTGTACACCGGACCTGGTCCTCTTCTTCTGTGACGCCCATTCCCTGTCTCTCGTTTATGAGGCTGGAGCCCAAATCCTCCAGTTTCCAGGCCCTGGTGCTGGAACCTCACACAGGCAGGGCCTTGATGAGAGCACATACGGTCCCTGGGAGGTGAGGAGGACAGGTACTGTGCCGGCAACGGTAAGAATCTGGCACCGAGGGAGGCTAGTTGCCTGAGGCGGTGCTGTCAGCCAGGGCCTCTAGCCAGTGGCTGGCCTTCCTACTGAGAGTCAGGCTGCGGCTGGGGGAGGTCAGGCTGCCCCATTACAGCCCTTAACACTGCAGCTGAAGGGATTCAACCAGGAGGCTCCGTGGCTGGATGCCCTGCCTGGACTGCATGCAGATTCTTTGTAAAAGGATGCATTTTGTTCTTCCAGATCCGAAAGCCTTGTGCAACCCTGAAAAAATGCAGGCTCCCAGAACTGCTGTGCCACGATTGGGCTGCCCAGCACCTCTCACAGGGAGGAACAGTGGCTCCATGTCTCAGGGCTGACGTCTCTGGGCTGGATCTGACACACATGCACAGTTTGTATGCTCTCCCTAAGCCCTGGAATGAATATGGTGCTGTGGCTCCGTCTCCTTCAGCATGAGGTTTTGATTTCCTGGTCCTCTGAGCGTGGGGAGTGACTGGAGAGCTGGCTGCTCGAAGCACACGCTCTGACCTGGTTAGAGGCACAGGTCTGGTGCAGGCAGGGTCACCGTGGTCCTTTGTCCTCTTGGTGCAGAGTAACTAAGAGGACCAGCTGTGTTTCAGGCTCAGACACTGGCCAGCACCACGATGGAGGCACTGCTTCCCTCAGTGGGACTTTTTCTGTAATGGCTCTATCTGTCTGTCTGTAAACCTTGCTCCACCCTGACTTTCTATAAACCTGGGGTGGCAAAGCGCCAACACACAGCCACCACCACTTCCTTCCTCCTCCTTGGCAGATGCCACTAAGTAATCATGGTGGTATCTGAACGTACGCTCAGAATCCTTCTCAACACTTGCTGAGAGCTGCCATTCCAGATGAACATTGTAGACCATCTGTGCAACTGGGTCAGTCAGGAGATGTCCTGTGAGGCGACCATTCGTGGCTCTAGTGTGAACACCGGCCCGTGTCCACAATGACAGTCACAGACAGCACTGGGCGGGGCTATAGCAGGGGCTCCTGGTTCACGTCTCTTGTTCCACAGGCGAGGGGGTAGAGCCCAGAGAGGGTGATTGCGGGATGACTGGCGTGCCTTCAAGCGCACCCTATAGGAGACATGGGGAGCACAGGCCCCATTTCGGAATGCTGCATTTGGGGGTTCCCTCTTGGAGGTGGAGTATGAAATTGACGCCACAGACTGATGACTGTGGCGGTGAGGGGCTCTTTTGCCCTGATGCAGCCCCGCATTTCCCTGAGGGCATAGCCAAGCTCAGAGCACAGCATGCGTGCTGGTGCAGTTTCTGCCCTGGTCCTTGAATCTGTTTTCCAGGTGAAGATACTGAGGCCAAGCAGCTTGTCCAGATCCCTGGTTGGCAAATCAGAGCCAGGCAAGGGCCAGCTCGCCTGTTCCTTTCCATGAGAACCTCTCTAAGTGTGCCGAGTGTCACTCTTTTTTTTTTTTTTTTTTTTTGCGGTACGTGGGCCTCTCACTGCTGTGGCCTCTCCCGTTGTGGAACAAAGGCTCCAGATGCGCAGGCTCAGCGGCCACGGCTCAGGGGTCCAGCCGCTCCGTGGCATGTGGGATCTTCCCAGACTGGGGTATGAACCCGGGTCCCCTGAATCGGCAGGAGGACTCTCAACCACCAGGGAAGCCCCCGAGTGTCACTCTTTTGTTCCTTTGAATTTGCTTTATCACCTTTGGGGCATTTCTGCTTGTTGGAAAGAACCTCATGCTCTCAGGACCAAGGCTGAGGCTGGCGAGGTTTTGATCATCCTCACAGTGCACAGTGATGAAGACAGAGCATCTTGCTACAGTGAGAAATGGGTCCCCACAGGCAAAGAAGAAGCAGCACCTGGGACCTGTTAAAATCTCTCTAGGTGTTTGCTGCAATTCAACTGAAATTAGTTACATTTATGTCTTTGTTAATAATGCCTCTGTGCTCAAGCAAATTGTCCTGACTGGAGTCTTGGGTGCATGTGGATGTGTAACATGCATCTGCACACCTGACTTGTCACGGCAGTAGGTAGCTTTGCTTTCAAAAGGCCACGTGTCCCTGGGTGCAGCACGGGTGAGCACTGGCCCTATGCATGGATGGTGTTGCTGTCGCTTCCCTGAATATGCTTGGTGTGGCTGGTGGATGGGGACAAGTTCGTGGAGGTGGTTGAAAGTGAGATAGAGGTTTCTGTCCTGGTGATCTATTGCCACATTCCCGCTACCCTGCATTTGGAGGTTTAGAACAACAATCATTTTCATTGTATGCCCTGATGCTGTGGGTCAGGAATCGGGGCAGGGTGTGGCTTATCCAGTCCCGTGCTCCTCCCAGGGCTGATAGAGGTCACTTCGTGACACCCATCTGGTGGGTGGGCTGGTCTGGGGCATCCAAGACTGCATCTCTCACCTGCCCAGGGCCTTGGTGGGGGTGCCTGACCAGAGCGCCCCCATGTGGTCCTTGCAGGGTCCTTGGACTTCCTCCATGGACTTTACCAGACTGAGAAGGTTCCAAGAGAGAAGGTGGAAGCTGCAAGCCCTGCGATCTAGTCCCAGATGTATCAGAGGGTCTCTTTGGCTGCATCCCCTTGAGGAGCAAGTCATGGGAGCCACCTCGGATCCCAGGGAGGGGAAATCGGCTGCCCTTCCCACTGGGAGGAGCGTAAAGACTTTGCAGCCATCCTTCATGCTCCATAGCCCATGTTGAGCCACCCGGAGTACAGGGCAGTGAGTGTGCAGCGTGGAAGCGTGAGACCTAGCGCTGCAGAGGGGTCTGGGGAGTCAGAATAAGAATCGCTCCTTGCCCTTCTCTGTGCCGGGAGAGGCTGGTGCTCTGAGCAGCATTTCCTGGGGCCTCCTCCATAGAAAGGAGACAGGGGCCAGAAATTTATCCTCCCTGCCATCTCCCTGCCCCTTTGGGGTTTAGCAGTAGCTCGTTTCTCTCCCCATTCCCTCCCCACCCCCAGTCCCTTATCCCTTGTCCTCCAGTCCCTCCTGTCCCCTACTCTCCGGTCATTCCTGCTGTTTGGAGGGTGCACACTGCACCCTCCCTGCTGGTTGCTCACCAGCTCTGCTCTGCACGTGTCCTTTCATCAGCCCCTCTCTCCTCAGCCCTTTACGTTGCCATGTGTTTCCTGACAGGTGCCTGACCCATAAGGCACATTTAAAAATAATTAATTTGATCATATTTTCATAGTAAAAGAACATGACAACATTTCTATGAACTGTGAGAAATAAAACAACAAATGCTAACAAATAACTTGTGAGGTTTCCCTTTTTAGGGGAGTGTTTAAGAGATCGCCAGGCTGTATACGGGCGTTACTCTGTCTCACAAATCTCGGGCCGCTTGTTGCGCTTTCCCTTTATCTTTGCAGCTGCGGCCCTGGGTGTGGTCGGCGGGCAGTGGCTTCTCATCAGGTTTTGTGGGGCCTGAAACTCGTCCCTCCTTAAGACAAGGGCAGGATCTGAGCCCCACATTAGGAGAGGGCATGAGGGTGGGCTGGGGCACGACGACCCCAGGTGACCACACTGCCCTTTCTGATTTGACCCTCACAACGTGTGTGGGGCCACGTGGCTGTCTGCGCCGCAAGTTTGCCGCTGTGGCAGCTGAGACACTGTTGTGAAGCTTCTGGCCCGGAGCCCTGCGGCTCGTCTGGAGGCCCTCAGTGCTCAGCAGGCCCAGCCCACCACACCCCTTGCCACCACCTCCCTCCTGCCAATCCCGGTGACGCCGAGATCCTGGTGGATGCAGGCTGGGGAGGATCTTGGAAAATGGGGAAACCTGGGGGTCGAGGCCAAACATCTGCTAGGGACATTTTCAAGAAAGAGGGAGTGAACTTCATACCCTGCGCTTCTTCCCTCCGCAGCATGAGCCTCCTGTGCCCCAGTGGACCACCACCAGCAGACGCCTTCCCCGCGGGTTCCATAGCCCAGCCAAGGCTGCCTCACGCTGCACAGGCCACGATGACCTCAGACTCAGCTCCATCGGCGTCCGTACCAAGCCTCTCCCTGAACTACTGATGCTGACATCTGGTGACCCAGTCAGCCCACGTCTGGAGATGCAGGGAGGGACCAGGGCCTGGCAGCCAGGTTCTAATTAAGGAGCTCAAGAGCAGGAAAGCTTCTGTGCAGTGACGGCAGATGAAGAACCACTTCCTTCTAGAACAGTTAGGCGCGTCCTTCTTGGAATTAGGTGAATTGAATGAATTGACACTGTGCCTTGGAGCCAGTCCAGGCTCTGGTCTACCTGGAGGATCACCTTCTCTTGGGAGTGCTCTGTGCCGAGGCCACTTGACCAAGGGGCCGAGGTAACCCTGGCTGGTCTTGCTGTGTCCACGTGAGTCTCCTCCCTTCAGGCTGTGGCATCTGAGTCTTTTGTGCTTGTCTTAGTAGGTCTGTCTCCACTTCTCCAAATATCTGACAGTCAAAGCCCCACTGATCACTCTGGAGTTTCCCAGGACCCCTGGCCCTGTGCCTATGTGGAACTTGGTCCAGCTCCATGAAAATGCTGTGGAGAAGGCTTGGCCTTTGTCATATAGTTACCCTGACCTTGGCCCAGACCTTGGGCTGGGCTAGATGTGAGCCAGGGCTTCCCACAGGCTGGGTGCAGGAGGGTGCTGTGTGCTTACACAGGGCTCCCCGAACTGTGACCTGCAGTCCCACGTATGTGGCAACCTCCTGAGGACAGGAGCCCCTCTATGGGCTGCCATCCTCTCCCTCCTGAAGGGTCCTAGCAGGCTCCTGGCTGAGGTCCTTGTCCTGTTGGCATGGTGCCCTCACTCACTCCCACCAGCGGCTCCTCTTTCAAACCCTCTGGGATCCTCACAGCGGGACATGGGATGTGGGGTACAGCCCCTCTCCTTCCCTGCCCTCCCTGGTCCTCCATGCTGAGACAGGCTTGCACTGGGAGATGAAAGAAGGTTGCTCTGTGTCACCGCGGCTGGGTGAACTCCAGGTGTTGTGAAGGCAAGGAGAAACTTCTCAAGGAGGAGAAGCTGAGGGTGAAAGTCACAGAATTTTAATGCAGTTACATTTCCCTTCACAAAGACGCCTGTGAGCCCCCTTAACTCCTTTACGGACTTTAGGCAAATCACGTTGGGTTATTCTTTAATGGAATTATCCCCGCTAAAGGAATATCCATTAAGTTGCATTGTGCATCTGCAAAGTCTTGTCTTCTTTATAAACACAATTTCTTTTGTGTTGGAGATCAAGCCCCAGTACCTTCCATTCTCACCTTGCAGAGAAGTACTATTGCAGTTCCTGCAGACAGGAACCTTCAAGTGTCAGAAATTCAGCCCAGGAGGAAGTGGCAGAGCAGGAGACAGCCTCTCTCTGTATTGCCTTTTAAAGCTCCCTGCAGCATTTAGTATACAGCATTAAGTATATTTGGGTTTGAAGTACACCGTTAAGTAAAGTGTGTTCTAAGGGAGATGTCTAAGGGGTGGCACTTTTCTCCCTTAGCGGGACCAGTGTGCCCTGCCCATGCACAGAGGTGGCCGCAGGAGGAAGGCTAGTTTCTCAGGGCCCAAACCCTCTCCAGGGCAGCCTGGTCCCGGCCTTCCAACTGCAGAGGAAAGATCTTGCGTGCATTTTGTGGTCTGCAAGCAGCTGCCACTGTGGTGAGGCCACACCCTTGGTGCCCAGGAAGCTCTGTATGCGGCATTCCACAGATAGAAAATCAGAACCGGGAATGGGAACACACCCCAGGTGGATGTGTGATTGACAGAGCCCTGCAGCGACCGGTCATGTGCAAACGTGTGAGCACAGAGCACAGACCACCTCTCTGGGACGTGTGCGCAGCACGGAGTAAAGTGTTCCTACTTTTTGGTGTGGTTCCCTCGCCTGAGCAGAGGGAGGGTGTGGCTGCTCCGGGTCCCTCTGCCTCTCTTGGCTCAGCTGGGGGACAAGCAGTCTCTGCCCATCCCCTGCTCTGGCTGGCTGCACATCATGTAACAACCCGCAGTCCTGGAGGGGCCTCTCCCTGTCGTGATCCCTAGTTACCACCTCCTTGCACCGAGACTGAGGCTGATCACCTGGCACAGGGTCTCAAATCCTTTGGCACATCTGAGAAGCCGGCTCAGCAGCAGGGCGTCTCTGCTGGGCTTGGGGACAACCCTTGAGTTCCTCTGGACTCCTGCCCAGGGCAGGGTCGGGCGGGGGCCTGGAAGACTGAGATTTGAGGTTGGGGAGAGCAGCTGAGATGAAATGAGATCTCGGAGGAGGGACCGTGCCTGCCTGAGAAGTGGCTTCTTCCCAGGACCAAGTGCTGACAAACAACACCGAGAACAGGGGGAAAAACAGCATCTCCTCTGCCCCACCCCCTTCCCATGGGCAGCCACCTCCTCAGTTAATTGGAAACGCAGAAGACACTGTTGTGAAATGCGACTCCTGTGCCATCAGCGCCTCTGTGGGCTCTTCACCGTGTTTATGGACAAATGGTCACAGGCTGTTGTCAGCTTCAGAAGGGGTTCCGGGCAGCACACAGCCATCCCGAGAGGGAGGCCAGGAGCACACGTGTTGCACAACACAGCAGGGTCATCTGTCCCCTGTGCTGACGGCCCCGGGAAGACCGTCTGCTGACCCTGGGTGGGCAGGCCACCTGTAAGCCTCCCCCAGAGCCAATCAATCGCTCACTGCACGTAAACCAGCTTGAAGGTGCTGCCTGGGCACCGACATCGCTCACAGCCTGTGTCCCCACCTGCCGGGGTGCATGGGGTGCAGTCCACACGTGCTCTGCCAGGCCTGCTTGGTGTGAGTGTGACCCATCTCACAGGTGGGGGAACAGCTGGGTGGTGCTCCCGTGCTCGTGGCCTGCTGCGACCCGTGGCCAGGTTGTAACAAGGCAGGTGGGGAGCAGTGTTGCTGCTCTGTGGGCTAAGTGGGTAGTATGCGGGGGGCTATTAGGACCAGGTTAGACCCAGAGCTGTGCCACGCTGGCTGGACAGGCAAGTCCCCTGCCCTTTGCCTGATCCTGCTGCCACACGGCTTGTTGGAGGGAAGCGGTCAGCGGAGGCCCTTCCCTCGGTTCTCTCCCACCAGGCTGCTTGTGAAGCTGTCTAAGGTTGTGACACCGGGCTGTCCCCGCACAGCAAACCACCAACACCTTTAGCTCTGGGGGTGGCACTCACAGAGCCTGGTGGGAGGCCATGGCTTGACCTTGGGACGTTACATCTGTTAAAGTACAGATGTCACCCGCAGAACTGCCACAGGTTTGAACCCTGAGGGCTCGGGAAGAGGAACAGAATGTGGACAGGATTCTCAAGGCGAAAGGACACTTATGAAAGGGCCTGAGATCAGCTGGGATGTCAAGACAAAGGGCCCAGGGACTCCCCATACTCCAAGTGCATAAAGAAAACGGGCCCAAGAATCCCCAGAACAATGGGGCTTTGATGCCACACTCTCCACTCACCCTCCTGGGGCTTCCACAGGCCATCTGGGCAGCTCTGGTATGTCCTGGGGTCCCCATCACTGCCCCCAGAATGTTCTGACCTACTGGTAGGCAGGGTGGAGCCAGAGGGGGAGTAAGGTGAGCAGGCTTCCTTGGGGCTCCAGGGCTGATGGGGGCTGGGCTCTGTGTGAACTTCACCCTCCTGGGAGGTGGCTGGCTTGGCTCGGCCCCACCCCGGCCCCCATAAGTGTGGTGGGTAGCCTTGGCGCCTGCCCATGGCACATGGCCCTGGGGAGATGTCAGTTTCCCAGACAAGAGTATCCCCCCTACACCCCCGCCCGCCCCGGCCAAGTCCATGGCCCTCTGGTTAAGGCATCAGGCAGCCTGGAGCCTGGATCTGCACTCTGTTGCCACTAGCTGGGTGACCTTGGGCAAACCAGCATATCATTGAGATGATAACATCACCTCCTTCATAGGATGTTCCGAGACACAAATGGGAGAAGGTGTGTGTAAGCCTGAGTGCAGTGAATTTCAACCACTGTTAGTTCCTATCTTCCCTACTGAAGGAGGGAGAGAGGTGAAAGTGGCTTTTAGGAGCAGTCCATTGGAGAAGCGTTGCAGGCTTTGTCCCAGGGCTCTGTCGGAGGGTGGAGCTGCTGCAGTGTCCGACGGTAGCCTGAGAAGGGGCAAAGAACAAGAACAAGATGTCACAGGTCCCAGGATGCTGCGCTGTGCACATGGAGACTAAGCCCCTTCCCCAGAAGCCTGGTCTCCAGATGGGGTGGGGGGTGACACACAGTTGAATTCAAGAGGGCCCCCCATTGAGCTCTGTGTCCAAGTGTGAGTGGCTTGCTGGTGCTGGCTCCACTGATAGGGCCTGGGAATCCTGCACAAGTGAGTGCGTGAGACGGGTGCATGCAGGGCCAGCCCGTGCAGGGACAACATAAAGGTTATAAACACGCAATAAAGGGTGATGGAATGGGCGCCAGGAAGCAATGGCAAATCTGCCTTCATTGAGTTCTGCTCCAGGACTCGGTTGAATGTTAAGGGTAAATGACCAGGGATAACATTCACCAGATGACTGGGATTTTTAAGGACTCCTTAGGCTTTGTTATGCCAGTGCCGTGGAGTGGGTGGGCTGGAACTCTGGGTCTCTGTGGACCTGTGGCTTCAGAATCACCCAGGGAACCTCTGATAAACACAGATTCCTGGGGTCTCCCTGTAGAGATTCTGGTTGGGCCAGGGCTGGGGCATCTGCATTAAAATCCTTTCCTAGAGTTGGAACCACTGCCATAGAAAACTACGGAGAAGAACTGGGCAAGGTGGTCTTCTCTCCAAAATCTAATTATTGGGGGCCCTGCTGGCAGGTGCCATGTCCAACCTGCCCAGACCCCTTCTTTGCGGGGCCAAGTTACGGGCTCCCAGATGTTGCTGTCCCAAGAACCACACAAAGCCTCTGGCCTTTCTCTCCGATCCTCTCCTCATTTTGCTCTGAAAACTCAGCCGAGTTTAACCTCCACAGAGGCTGACTTTCCTCCTCCCCCAGTATACTCCAGGTCACGCTCGGGGACGCATGAAGGATTTGACACCCACGTACACATTTGTCAGCTTCTGATCACACACCGAGCTGGAGGTGAAGGCAGCCGTCCAGGACACTGGAGGGACGATGTGTTCCAGCTTGCACGTGCTCAGCTGCCACCTGCAGAACCTGTTTGCCCACTCTCGCCCAGGACAGGAGCCAGAAGGAGCTGGGGCAGGACCGCCCCCTCCTCTGCCAGCACTGGCTCCCTGCTGTGGAGACCTGGGAAAGGCCCGCCCTCCACAGGTGAGCTCAGGTGAGCCCTTAAGCGGCATCTGTGATGTGGTGGTAGCCTTCCAGCTTGAGGAGGCCCACGGAGGCCTGAGCTTCCTGTCAGCTGGGTCACCTGGTACCTCCCCTTCACAGCCCGCCTCCCTTCCTCCCAATCATGAGTGTGTGTGACATTCTTAGACTCCTTTAAAGGCAGAGGGAGATGGATTTGCTTGCTCAAGTTCAGGACTGCTGTCCGCAGGGATTGGACTTGCTGTCCGAACCAGCAAGCCCTGGCCAAGCGCTTCAGCCAGTAGACCAGAAGACACTCCCAGAGAAGTTTTATAACCAGTTCTGATTCACTTTGTTGGATTTAAATGTGCATCTGTAGTCTCCACTAAGCCTAATGTTTCTGCTGCAAATACTAAAGTCACCAGCAGGTCGAGGGTGGACGATCTCTCTGGTTCATTAGCTTATCTTCTGTTTGGTAGGAGACCCGTGTTATGCCCGGAATGTGTGTCTGTCCACATACTGATCACAGAGCAGGGAAGTGATTTAGATAAGGTTAGAGATGCCAGTAAGTCCAGTTTTGAATCCTGACTCTCAAAGACACCGGCTTCTCACAGGATACAGGTGCTGGAGGTGTGCCTCCATCCTTACGTTGGCCATCTTCACTTGCTGGACATGAGGACCAGACAGTGTCTCTTGTTTCTCTGTGGTTGGTTGTGCCACACTGCAGAGGCCATTGGCACACGTGAATTGGTTTCTTCCCAGTGGGGTGGGGAGACCTTGTCAGGTCTACATTATTAAATTTGGGAACTTGAAGGTGCTTCTAAAAGGAAGATGCTCACTGCTGAGTCATGTGGGCAGGCAAGTGAGAAGGATAGTCAGGGGCATCTGGTTAGCAATCCCTGGGGGAGGTGACTCTGTCGTTGTGGTCTGACTGTCATGGATGAGATGGATGGATGAGGTCCACAGACAACAGCTAGAGGATGGTCAAGCAGAAATCTCGGTTCTTGTCCATTGTGCTGCTTCAGGACGTCCTCAGTTCAAGGGTGGCTGATGGGGAAGGCCTGGGAAGGGTGCCGCCCCTCTGACATGTCTGCCCACATGCATGGGTCCAGTGCAGCCTGAGGGACATGGATGGACTTTGGAAGTCGCAGCTCAAGGGAACACGGCGAGCCGGAGGCAAAGACTTCCATCTGACCCCAACTAGACTGACTGCCGTTTGCCAGATCTGGGCTTGGTCATCCAGCTCTGCTCAGCCTGGCCATCGCCTGTGAATGGAGATGACATCAGCTCCTATTTGTTGAAGGCTATGAGTGCTCCCCAGGCCTTGCTGCGTTCCGTCGTCACAGCAGCCTGTGAGCTGGGGATTGTCTCCGCTCCATTTCCCACCAGGGAGGTATGTCTCACAGAGGTTGGAAAAGTGGTCCACGTCCCATGACCTGGCAATGGCAGGAGTGTCCCGTCACCCGCAGGCTGGTTTGGATGGCTGCTTTGTGCGCCCCGCCCCCCACCCCCCAGTTCTGGTGTAAGGTATAAAGAGATGTCCAGGAGGGATGTGAAGTCTGCGGGTCAGAGGGAGACTCAGGCTCTCAGGGGGAGGAGGAGACTTCCAGATTCAGAGCCCTGTCAGCTAAAGTGTAAGCCTGTAGAATATGTGGAGCTGGGACTGATGGGTAATTTACAGATTCTTTGCTAATGTATGAGGGACCTCCCTGTGAACCTGAGCTGGTCTGGGCCCACAGAGCTGGCTGTGGCAGGGCCAGTGTGTCAGAGGCAGAGGCTACCAGGTGGCTTCAGGAGACCCCACACACCTAGCAGGGCTGACATTTTGTGGATGGGTCTTCTTGCCACACTGGTCCAGGTGCTGACAAAGGCAACTCAGAGTGTCCACAGAAGGCCCTCCCTCAGCCACACAGGCTTTGATGCCTTGGAGGACAGAACCTTATCAATCACCAGGGGATGCACACCGTGCAAGGGCTGGGCTTTGCACAACCCCCTTGCCTCAGGCTGATTGTTCTCTCTGGTGTTGGTACTCACTAGGAGGAAGAATCTGCAGTGGGTCTCCAAGGGGTGTGTTTGGTTGAAACGATCCTTGGGACTACTGGTGTTTTGTGGGCAGGGCCCAAACTTCCCGGAAATGCAGCTACCATATACATTCAGGAAAGATCTCGACTCCGTGTCGCTCAGAGCTTTGTCAATCTTTGTTTATAATTTCAGAAAACCACGGCACCAATAGCGATGCCACCGTCCAGGGGGCTGAATCACTGAAGCAACACCCACTGTCAGGCTGCATTGCACCTGCTGCAGCCCAGAAATTTTATATTTGACGCAAGTATTGGAGGACTTGATCATGTTATCTCAGGCAGCTGTGCCTAAACATTTACTATTGAAATAGATTATACATTACTTTTCTTCAGTTTTCTTTTATATTGACATTGTCATTTTATATTCTATCTCTTTATCATCTATCGCTTATGTTGTTGTAGATACATTATCCAGTTATTTAACTTCAGAAGAGTAAAGGGATTATTACAAATACTTGTTATGAAAGGAGCAGATTGATCAGACCATCCACATGCAAATTGATGCTGGAAATGGATGTGCAGCCCAGCCTCCCTCTGGCGAGCCTCCCTGCTGGAAAGGCAGCCTGCACCTGCAGCGGGCCTGCTCTGACCTTGCTTGCCCTGCCCTGCAGGGGCCCCGACCCGACATCCAGGCCAGCTCTGACTGTGGCTTGCCCAGCCACATCAGGGGTTTGCATGGAAGGCTTATTGCTGAATCTAAGGGGGGCCTGTGGGCCCCTGGGCTCTGAGGGGGGCAGACCCCAAGCCAGGGCCGACACATGTGGTTCCCTGGGACTTTTCAGTGGTGTTTGGAATGTGTGTTGACACAGGGCGGTAAGATGGCAGGACGGGAAATGGGAAAGGTGAGCTGGCACCGTCCAGTGAGCACCCAGAGGCCTGTTGAACCCTTGGGTTCTTTCCAATGCTTCAGAAGGAAAACATAAGAGCACCCGGAGCACTTCCTGATTGGTCCGGGGTCCCTCTCTTAGAGGTGAGGGCCTTCATGTGCCATAAGGAGCAGGCTGGTCTTAAACAACCACCCAACCTGGGTGACTGCTTCAGTCTCCTCGTAGCAGGTATGGGAGGAGCTGGATTTCTTTGCTGACTCCACAACCAGCTTTGAGAACAGTTCCAAGAGAGGGTTCCAACACCGTTTGGGAAAGAATCCCGGAAGTAAGCACAGGGCCCTCCCAGGAGACCCCTTTGCCAAATATCTTCCCTTTGGTTGTATAAATTCTGGCAGGTTTGGTGAACAATTGGGAAACCTTGTTCATTTACAATCTCGTCATGTCCATTTTCCAGAGGATTCTAAGTTGAGCAATCTGAGTGCAGGCTACCACTGGCTACTGCGGAATCCAGCAGACAGCTGTCCTGGGGAAATCTGATATGAAAGATATGTGTGTGTGCATCTGTGCATGTGCGTGCACGAGCATGTAAAGGTGTGGACCCATGTGTGGGAGTGTGCACGCATGTTGGCGTGTATGATTGTATGCATGTGCATATATATGTGTGTTTGTGTGCGTGCATCTGGAGGGTCATCAAAGGGCTGGGACGAGGAATTCAGGCCCCCAGGGGCCCTTGGCAGCCATGCAGCGAGTCAGCAGGATTCACAAGACCCAGCGGCATTTGGAGGCCTCCATCTGTGTCTTCTAGGGTCTTCTGTCCAGCCTGTGGGCACATCCCCTTCTCTTGTTTGAAAGACAGGTTGGAGCAAATATGACTTGACTTGTACCTGGGTCCCAGTTCCTCGGTGGGTTTTCTGCTCCCCTCACCTGACCAGTGACAAGCACGCCCAGCAAGTTGGCAAGGCAGTGAGGCTGCACTGCGACCCCGGCCTTCCTGGGTGCTGGGCCCCTTCCCTGTGCATGTGGGCTGGGATCGGAACCAGTTTTTCAGCTGTGCACATGCCATGAACTACATACCACCCCAGTGAAGTGCTGGCAGCATCCTAAGAGCAAATGCCTTAATACGTTGTAGTGAAACTCAGCAGGGTAATCAAGCCTCACATCCACCCACTCAGGGTGAACTTTGTCTGCAAATGAGTTACAAAGCAATTTTCAGTTCTCAGAGCTTTTTGGATTTCGAATGACTGGTAAAGAATTACAGATCTGGGCTTCCCTGATGGCGCAGTGGTTGAGAGTCCGCCTGCCGATGCAGGGGACACGGGTTCGTGCCCCGGTCCGGGAAGATCCCACATGCCGCGGAGCGGCTGGGCCCGTGAGCCATGGCCGCTGGGCCTGCGTGTCCGGAGCCTGTGCTCCGCAACGGGAGAGGCCACAACAGTGAGAGGCCCGCGTAACGCAAAAAAAAAAAAAAAAAAAAAAAAAAAAAAAAAGAATTACAGATCTGCAAAAAACAGACCCAGTTGACATAACTAGACTTGAAAGTCAGACCTGGGTTTTGCCGGCACACTGTGTGTGTGTGTGCATGTGCGTGTGTGTGTACTCTCTCCAAGCCTTAGGATGGTGGTGAGGTCAAAAGTCACCCCTAGATTAGCCCCCTCCTCAGGGCCTCTGCTGAAAGCGGCCCAGCTGCCACTCCACGGCTGCAGCAGCAGATGGCCCCTTGCCCGGGGCAGGCAGGTTGGGGGCAGGGAGGCTAGGGCTGAGCTCTCAGCGCTCAGGCTGCAGTGCACTCCCCCTC
This sequence comes from Monodon monoceros, assembly GCF_005190385.1. Classification (NCBI taxonomy): domain Eukaryota; kingdom Metazoa; phylum Chordata; class Mammalia; order Artiodactyla; family Monodontidae; genus Monodon; species Monodon monoceros. Next base: position 21,456,459 of record NW_021703782.1, on the reverse strand, counting down.
CCCCATCATTCCTCTCAGCCAAGAGCGCCTGAAACGGTCAGTAGCTGCTGATAGTGGACTCAGAGGGGGAGGCACCGCAGGTGGGAGGTGAGGGGACCCGGGGACAGGCTGTGGCTGCTCTCAGGGAAGGAGAGCTTGGAGAGCCCCGGGGCCAGTGGGGCAGGTGGATCATCCCCTCGATGATCTGGAGGGAGGGTGGGGGAGGGTGGGTGCGCCTGCAAGGGCAGCAAGGACGGGGAAGGGCATGGGTTAGAGGTGACCCTGCACCTGATGCATTTAGTAAAAACATCGCCCACCTACGTGCCAACTTTGGGATAGGTGCTGCCACTGAGCTCTTAGAACATGTCTGCACGTGAGCCAGAAGTGTATGGGGTCAGAGAAGGGGTGGCTCATTTGTCACAATGTCAAGCTGTGCTTGTCTCTCTGAGGTCCCTATACTGCTTTCCCGTCTCAGCAGAGCTCTGGGGCCCAGACCAACCTTCTCGGGCTTTCGTGGAAGCCGCGCTCAGTGACAGGGCATCCTCGAGGGAGAAGCTGCCCTCTACGCAGGGCCCGGAGGCAGGGCTGTGTGACGTCACCAGGGAGGATGCTGACTGGCCCTGCGTCTTGAGCGGGGGGCTGCAGGGCGTCTGCCATTGCCTGTGACAACCCATGGTCCTGGAGGAAGGGGTCACCCAGGTCTTGGGGTTGTCTGAGGCCCAATGAGTCTGAGACTGGGTTTCCTACACCCTCAGACAGACGGGGCCTAGAGTTACCTTTAAGCTAATTTAAACAAAAATAATGAGAAGTGATATCTGAGGTCCATGGTTGAGCGTCAGCTTACAGACATTTTACCAGAGGCATCTGGGGTTGGAGAGTCATCTCAGGGGCTGACTTGAGGGAAAAGCTCTGGGTTTGTGACACCCTTGTGAGCACAGAAGACATTTTGAGAAGGGGGTTTCCTACTGGAAAGATCCCATGGCCAGAATCAAGGGTCTAGAAACTCCTCATCATACTTTCTTTTTTCCAGTTGGAGATTAAGAAGTGTACAATAAATCTGAAGTATACTGTACATACGAGTCTAATTTATATGTACACTAGAAAGAACAATAATGAAAAACACCATACGCCTGGGGGGTGGCCCAGACTAATGGTAGAATGTGATGCACACCCTTTTTCTCACTTTAGCTTCAGAAACCACTGACCTGAATTCTGTTAATCGTTACCTCATTTTGTTTAAAGTTTTACTGTTTATGGAAGTCTTGCTCAGCAATAGATTGCTAAATTTTGCCAGTTTTTGAAACTTTTACAAATAAAATCATATTGTATAAATCCTGTGATTTGCTTTTTTCTGCTCATGCACGTTGAGGCATAGACCTGTCGCCCAATCATTTCCACTGCTGCATAGTATTCCATTGTAGGAATTATTTGGATTGTTTTCAGGCTTTTGCTATTGAAAGCAATGCCTATCTGAATATCCCTTAAAGGCACAGATCCCAGAGAGTGACTGCTTTGGTTCAAATCCTGGCTGCCAGTTCCCGCTAGTGTGACCTTGAATAAGTCAATGTACCCTCTGTGCTCCAGATTCCATACCTGTAAAATGCAGATACTAGTATGTGCATTGGAAATCTGTAAGGAGGATTAGGTGAGCTAATTTAGATAAAGCACTTAAAATGACGCCTGGCATGGTCATTTTAAAGATAAGATACGATGAGATTGGTGGTAAGGATAGTGGTGATGATGATGGTGACAGTGATGGTGGCGGTGGTGGTGATGGTCATAGCGATGGTGGTAGTGATGACGGTGGTCATGATGATGGTGATGGTGGTGGGGATGGTGGTCTGGAGGGGATTGTATGACAACTGCTTGGACACATGTGCAAAAAAGAATCCCTTTATATAATACTTTAGTCTCCTCTTTTACTGAAACCCTTTATTGGTTTCCTTCTGTGAGCAATAATTAGCTCATAACTCCTTTCCCATCCCTTTCCTCTTCCGAGCATCTTGTCTCGCCCCAGTGCTACTCTGAGCAAGGCTTTACCTTCCTGGCATCCTTAGGTGAACTGAGCTGAGGCTTAAGGAGAGCCTGGGTGGAGAGTTCCAGGTGCTTGCAGCCAGGTGCTCTTGGTGTGCTGTAGAGCAATGTGCGCAGAGACCCATGCCTGGGACACCAACAGCATCACCTGTGTAGACAAAGAACATCGAAGTAGCAACTCAGCCAAGGAAAGGTTGCAGGAAGAGGCCCTGTGGGACACTTGGAGCTAGAGCCTGAAGTCAGAGGTCTTTTGAAACTGGTGGTGGGGTCCCAAGGAGACATGTGCTTGGAAAGGGACCGGCCATCTGGTAGGACTGCTTAGGGCCTTTATAAGTTCATGAGGAGAAGTCAGAATGATTAAAAGTATCTCATCCAATGACATTTACCAATAGAAAAGAAGTGTAGGGGGAGGGGTGGGGCAACAATCCCATGGGTCCCTTCCTTCAGTCTGGCTTGTTAGCCTGTGCTGGGCATCACCCTAGACCCCGGAGGTAACAGTACCAAGGTGCCTACATCCTCTGCCCTCAGGAAGCTGGTCAGGGAACAATGTAAGGTGAGATGACAGATACACTGGGGAAAGTAATACAAGGTGAGGGATGGGGGATGCGTGTTGGCTGTTAGAGGCCAGGGGAAACCTGCTGTCAGCTTCCCTGAAAAAATGAGAGGGCACCGTCTTGGGATGTGCCAGGGCCGAGAAATGACTGTGGAGCCTCTGGGAGGAGAAAGCTTGGAGTGCTCAGGAAACCCAAAGGGAGATCCCTGGGAGAGAGAGCAGAGCAGCCGGGAGAGGCTGCAGGTGAGGCAGAAGGTGGTGTGCAGGTGTGCAGGTATGCAAGAATCAGAGTCTCCAGTGGCTCCTGGGTCTGGGAGGTGTAAGCCATACTCTCCCCCATGGTAGAGAGTGGGTGGGTGGGGGATGACCCAGCATTTGGTCCCCACCTCCTCTGCCCTTGGTTGGGGGAGGCAGCTCCCAGGATAGCACCTGGAGGCCAGACTCACCCAGAACTCTTTGGCTTTGAGGGTATGCCTTCAGACAAGAAGTATTCCTGTTTGAATTGACCGCTTCACCCCTTATCTAGACACAACCACAGGGACAGACCGATGGGGGTCAATTTGTGTCCCTCCTAAATTCATATGTTGGAGTCCTGACCCCCAGTACCTAGAATGGGATCTCACTTAGACAGAGGGTCTTTATAGAGGCCATCAAGATAAAATGAGGTTATTAGGGTGGCCCCCAACCTAATATGACTCGTATCGTTATTAGCAAAGGGGAATTTGGACATGCACACAAGGAGATGCTGTGTGAAGATGGAGGCAGATGTTGAGGTGATGAATCTACAGGCCAAGGAATGACAAGGATTGCTGGCAAAGTACCAGGAGCTGGGGGAAGAGCCTGGAGCTCCCTTACAGCTTCAGAAGAAATCAATCGTGCCAACACCTTGGTCTTGGACTCCCAGCCTCCTGAACTTTGAGAAAATACATTTCTCTTGTGTAAGCCACACAGTGTGAGGTACTTTGTAACAGCAACACTAGGAAACTTACACAGGTGATGTAAAAGAGAATTTCTCCAAATTGGAAAGGTTCTTATCATCTTCAGGAGACTGATTTTTTTTTAAAAATATTCTTCTACGGCTGTTAATTCTTTTTCAAAGAATTTGTGCTACTTTAATACTCAGTGCTAAGAAGGAGAAATCTAGATGAAACCATTTTGGGCAGAATTTGATGGGTAACCAGCATTGCAGAATTCACATAGATTCTGCCTGCTGTCTACAGCAGCTCTTGAAGTCACCATAATACAGACGTAAGGTGCACAAAGGACACTGCTCCGTGTTGCTTTGCTGGAGGAATTAAGACATTGAGGGAACAGAAGCAAGCTGATGCCAGCATTGCATTTGTCAGGAAGCCGCCACCAACATTTGTGGGTGTATTGCCATGTGGCACATGACAAGTTTTATTGGATGAGTGGGTTACGAGGATCCCCCTGGAAAAAGTCGTAGTCGTTAACCCTTAATCTAGAAAAACTGTCAATTGTACTTGCATTCTTTATGCAGCCCTTGGTGTGTGTTTAGTACGCATGTTTATTCAGGATGACTGCTTTTTAAGCAATAGGCTGAATTAAGATGGGAAAGTTCACAGAAATGTTTCCTTGAAATGATATTTATCCAGCACAGAGACTGAGGAAGCTGATCAAACATCTGGAGTCTTGCCTGCTCAGGAGCTGAAGTGCAAACCCCACCCCGAAAAGGATTTTGGTTGTCCAGACGTAGTAGAGAGCTGACCCCAGGTCTGTGCTCAATTTTGGCTGAAGAGGCTACAGCAGAGTGGACACTCAGCGGTGCAAACCTGAGCGCTGCAATTCTAAGAAGCAAACGATTCCTCTGGGCCATCCGGTAGCAGGAGCTAAAAGGAGGATTGAGATTTGAGAGCAGGCAAGCAAGGAGGAGGAGAGGACATCTCAGGCTCCTCCTTTGGACTACGTACCATCCAAAACCAAGGCAGCCTTTCCATGTGGCCAGGTTTAAGGTGCACCTTTCTGTGGAAAGGAGATCCAGGGCAACTAGGTGCCCCTTCCATAGTTTTGCAGATGTCACCGGGAGTGAAAGTACGCAGCCAGCGTGCTCATCCCTTGTGTGCACATCCTCGTGTGCATACCACCATGTCATGTTCCTTAGCCAATATCTCCCCCTGGGGTCTCAGCAGGCTCAGCTTCCATCTGTACATAAAAATGACTTGTTTGAGTGAAAGTCACTTGTGTAAAGCTGAAAACAAAACTTTGGGCTGAAGGATGTGAGACTGCCTTTCCTTGGGCACTTCCTCCCCCGTGGTTAGATTGCTCAGGGCGGGGGTGGCCCGCTGGCTGGTGTCAGGCAGTCCTAGCTGAGTGAAGATGCCCAGGGTCATGAAGGCTCTCGGGGCAGGCGAGGGTGTGCAGTGGGTTGCCTTGAAACCAACATGATGAGAATACAGCTTTCTCCTTCACCACTTGTGCTCTGGGAGGAAGGGCAACGCGATGATGGGAGGGGTCCTGGGCGCCCACTGTCAGCTCCTGCCTCCTCCGCCCGGCAGCCGGGAGTTCTGCCCTGCAACCGGGCCACCCTCCATCTGCTGTCTGGAATAATGAGCTCACCCCGCTGCTGCTGGCACAAGCCAACTTTCATTCTTCTATTCACTAGGTTACCCTTTCAGCTTCCCATTGTTCTTTGCTAATGGCCTTACAACGTGCCTGCCTGTTACCTTTCCTCCCCTGCTGGCGGAGGGCCGAGGAGGAAAGCCTCAATCTCTCTGACTTGAAGAGCCGGCGGGGGTGGCAGGTCACCCTTCCCAGACTTCACTGCAGCCACTGGTCTGGCGAAATATTTTATGGGGCACCTCCCCCTTCCACTGGGGACCCGGCCTGGTTGCCACACATCCTGGCTTCTGTGTCTTTTCAAGCCCCACCTCAATCAAGCACATGGTTGTCTTCGTGCCTGTGACAGATGGCCCGGGTGCCTGAGGTGGGTTAGAGGCTTGGCCCTCAATTCCTGAGAGGAGAGGCGGCAGGGCAAGGTGCCCGGATGACTTGAGTGCCCTCAGGCTACATTGACTTTTAACTCTTTCTGGGTTGAGGGCCAGGTCCTACAGGAAGAAGAGCCATCAGAAATGGCCCTTTCCACTTGGCCTTCTTATTATCTGCTGGTGCAGTTGAGGGCACAAAAGGGCAAGAAGGGCTCACATGGCAGCAAGAGAGCTCACTTCTTCTGCGGGGGTAGTTGAGAGCTTAACCGTGGTGTGCAATCACCGCCCTCAGGAACAAGTGTCAGGTAATAATTTACCAACACGTGGCTATTGTCCCTTTGGCTTAGCTGTACAGATGGATCCAAAATAGACGGGTTTCTTATCTGAAAAGGAGATATCAGAGAACAGAAGCTACTGGGACCCTGTCCCGAGTTACACGAACGTTGGCTGTGCCCAGCTCTCCCAGGGGAGATTCGGCCTCCACCGTAGGGGGGCTGCAGGACAAAAGTCGAGGAGATGACTCACCGGCCACTGCCCTTTCAATGGCCAAGTTCCGACCTCTACAGCTTCCTAATCCATGACATTCACTTTGTGGGCAGAGGTTCTCGTGGTGAAATGGGAGCACGTGCACGGCTGCCGGCTGGCTTTGTGGTTTGAGTGCATGGCTTTCTCCAGACTTAAAAGCAGTGGCATGCTGTGCCAGAGCCGCCCGGCATCCAGGCATGTGGCCACGTCGAGTATGCAAATGAGTCGGACGCTTGCCGGTGGCCTGGGGCACCTGAGCCCGCCGCCCCACAGCCCTGGGAGGCCCAGCAGGTGCCACGTCAGACAGGTGTGCAGCTCACCATATGCTCTGGCCAGGGTCGGGTTTCTGCCGGCGTCTTTCAATTCCCCACCAGGTGAGATCCAGTGGGTGGAAGGGGCCCACACCAGCCTGTGGTTGCACCAGTCACCTCTGGGCATTTGTTTGCTCTGCACTGACAGGTTTGTTTGAAACTTTGGATCCGGGACAGCCCTGAAACCTCGACCATGGCAGGTAGAGCAAGGTCAGAAGTCAGTGACCAGGGAGATGGGGAGCTGCAGCCTACTTTGAGGAGCCTACAAACTGGGTAATTCTTTCTAAAACCCTCTGTATTTCAGAGAGCTCTGTTTATGGCTAAATTAGGCAGGTGCCTTTGAAATGCACCGTCCTTCCCTGCAGAGCCCAGACTCTGGCTGCAAGACGGTCTAAGGCGGGGGGCCTCCCACTTTGTTCCCCCTCCTATCCCTCTGGGGAGCTTTGAAGATCCCCGTACTTAGGCTGCACCCTTGAGAATGAGATTGAACACCCAGGAAATAGGACCAGGCATCTGTACGCTCTGCTGCTCACATGACGCAACAGAGTGTTTGAGAACCCACAGTTCAGAGCTCTGCTGCCCCACACAGCAACCACCAGCCATACGTGGACACTCACACTGAAGTTATTTGAAATAAATTGAAAATTTAGCTTCTCAGTGTTCAATGGCTGTCTTGGACCGTGCCAAGAGAGAACACTTTTGTGGTCGCAGGAAGTTTGATGGGGCAGTGCTGCTGTGGAGAGTCCCTCTGACGCCCACTTTCACAAGCTGGGCAACAGGGAGGTGACCTGGCAGCTCAGGGCAGTGGCTGGCCTCCTGAATCCTCATTCCTCAGTGCTCAGGCTCCTGGGGTGCAGGTGTGTCCAGAGAAAGGCCTCCACAAAATCAAGTGTGCAGAGATGGGGTGCCCCAGAAATGCCTTTTTGGACACCCTCACCGCCCTGCCTTCAGAGTCCTGGGCTCGCTTTGGTCGGCCTCAGTGGTATATATTTCCAGGGAACCATTGTGTCTTCCGGTCACACGTGTGTGGGGAACACTTGCCCCACATCAGACTTATTGCCGTGACTCCTGAAAAGCATTAATGCAACTGAGCTGCCGCCCCCCAACCCCCGCCGAGGATGCCAGCGTGGCTCATGCGCTGTGAGGGTGCAGCCTCTGTCTCCCACTCAGGGTCTTGCCCTGTAATTTATCAGATGATAATTTTTTGCAGCAAAGGGACCATGGCACACGCCGGGGATCTCTGACACGGAAGGTTTGGTCCTCCAGAGCCCAAGTGCAAACCAAAGAGTGCGGCAGTGAACGGGTTTAGACAAAAACGGTGCTGGGAGGGGGGCTTTCCTGGCATTTCACAGCACGTGCTGCCAACTGTTGCAAAAAGAAAAAACACCACCCCTAAGAAGAAAGCGAGGGGAGATGTACATATTACTGCAGCCTGCAGCCTCCCTCCTCCTCCGTCATTGTTCCAGGGCCGGCGGCAGGCCCCGCGACAGCTGGGTATCACTAACAGCTGCTGTTTCCTGGGGTGAAATTAAAAGATTAGGGGATATGGGCACGTGCTGGCCTCAGGAGCCCAAACAATGCTTGATTTAGGGTGAAACTTGTCTGGGGAGGCTGACAAAGGAGGAGGCTCCGAGTTGGCCAGGGGTCAGAGGGGGAGCTGGCTCTGCCAGAGACAAAAGGGCTGAGGGGGGAGGGGGCAGAGGGCTGGGTGGGGGACCTGGCTGAGTGAAAAGAGGCCTCGCAGCAGCTGCTCCTGCTGCAGAAATTTGAGACGGTTCTTTTCACAAACACAAATGTGGGAGAAGAATGGGGGCCACGCTTAGCTGAAATGACTCGTTTGCAAATGAAAAGGAGATTGAGAGCCCTTACATTGTCCAAGTTTTCACCTAAGAGGATGGAAAATGATTAGTGCACGCGGCAGCACGAAGTGTGCCTCGGAGCAGATGGGCCAGCCACCCCGCGCTGGGCTCTGTGTTTACATAACAATCGTGGGCCCAGCCCGGCGGGTGCAGAAGCCCCGGCCCCTTAAGTGTCCAGCTCGGCACGCACCCGCCCGCCCCCGACTTGGGCTGATGCAGTTCCAGCCAGAGCCCACGACGGGAGGCCTTTGCTGCAGGCTGTGTGGATGTTAATTTATGTACCAGGCTAAATTAAATACACTTCATAGCCAAGAAGCCACAGATGACTGCTGGGGAGGCAAGCAGGCCCGCGGACGGTGGGCACTGTGGCTCACCCCCGAGGTGGGACGTCCCACACTCCCCGATGGCTGTTTCCTCTTGCTGACTGGTGATGGATGGACAAAACAGTGCGTTGGAGGGGTGCGTGGTCCTCCCTGCATGACGCGAAGGGTTTAACCATGAGAGAGCACACGGCCTATCCGCAAAGTCTTGGGAAAGGCTCGGCCACGGGCACCACGGAAAGAAAGATGCAGCAGGAATGACCTCAGGGCTTCCCACGTGCCTTGAAGCCTCGGGGTGTGGTGGTGGTGCAAGGGTGAGGGTCCTTGGGTTTGCACTCCAGCCTCACTTCTGAAATATTCCTGCCCCAAAGGCATAGCTTACTCTAGCTCACCAAGAGGAAACAGACAAACCGCACTGAGGACAGTTTACAGAAAGCCTGGCCGTATTTCTCAAGTCATCCTAAGGCAGAGAAATTCTGAGGACATGCCAGAGAGATTGCCCGCTGAGTGCAACCCACACTCTGCTTTGTTCTTTGCTATAAACGGCATTGTTGAAACAACTGGCAAAATCTGAGTGAGGTCTGCAGATTAGATACTTAACATTGCATCGGGTTAATTTCCAGAGTTTTGTGATTGTACTGTGGTTGCCCCTGCCTTTTAAGGAAATACACAGTATATAGGGGCAAAGGGCATCACCCCTACAACTGACTCTCATATGATTCATAAAAATAATTGTGTGTGTGTGTGTGTGTGTGTGTGTGTGTGTGTGTGTGTGTGTTATGGAGGGAGAGAGTGAGGGAGAATGACAGAGACAGAGAGATGGAGAGACAGGGAGAGAAGGAGAGAGGGTAAAGAGGGGGAAGAAGGGAGGGAGAGAGGAGGAAGGAAGGATAGAGTGGTATCTCTCACATCTGGGAAACCCGCTTGAAGGTGCTATGGTAGCTCTTTATACTATTGCCAATTTCCTCTAATCTGAGATTCTGCCCAGATACAGATGTTAAGATGGAAAGACAGGCCATAGGGACACAGAGATTGAGGGGTCCCTCTCGCACCCGCCCAGGTGCACTGGAAGTCCACAGTCCTGGGGCCTCTCAGCACGGGTGACTGTGGCCGTGGGAGGCTGGCAGGTCACTGGGTGGGAAGGTCTCCCGGGGGCGGAGGACGGAGGCCTCCGGCTGCCAAATGTAGACGTAGGCATGAGTGGGGTTCCCCGGGGAGTCAGAGGGAGGAAACCCATCCCAGGGATGTCCCCGTGCACCCCATGTGAGAGCTACAGCTGAGGTGCTGTCTCTGAGGTGCATCTGAGGTACATTTTCCCCTCCATCCTTTGAGTCATTATCACGTTATCAAATTCAATTAACTGCCCCTCCTACTAAGTTTAAGCTAAGCTTAACTACTTTTGCTGTTTTGCTTCTCACTTCTGCCTATACATTTGTATCACCTGGAGAGTAAGAAATGCCCAGGCCCCATCCCAGAACACCTACATCAGAATCATTGAGGGTGGGTGAGCGGGAAGCTGGCAACCTTGTGCTTTAATAAGTTATTTTAGCGGTTTTGAATGTGCACTCTGGGTTGCAAAGGGGTCCTGGAAGGTTGGTCTCAGAGACCTGGCTATGTTCTTAAAAAGAGCAGGGGGCTTCCCTGGTGGCGCAGTGGTTGAGAGTCCGCCTGCCGACGCAGCGGACACGGGTTCGTGCCCCGGTCTTGGAAGATCCCACATGCCACAACAGTGAGAGGCCCTCGTACGCAAAAAACAAAAAACAAACAAAAAAAAAGAGCAGGGATGTGACACCCGCACTCACCGTGCCTGGAGTGGTCCTGAGGGCAGGGTCAGGCGTGGGGCCATGCTGGCTTGAACCTTCATCACACGAAGGCTGATGTTGAGAGCCTTGTGTCCTTTAAATTCCCCATCCCAACCCTTGCTTAGCGCCAAGGCACACGTGGCAACAATGAAGTGTGTATTGCAAGGGACACGTTGTGAAAGCACATGCTCTCAGTCGCTAACGGTTAAGGAGACAAGGCATCTTTGTCACGCATGGATGGGTCTTGGCGATACAGAACCCAGAGGTTTCCCCCTAAACCTCACTGAGCAGGGCCCGATGTTAGTGCTGGTACAGAGCACGAGCCCTGCAAGAAGGCTTCTCAGACCCTTTCCTCTCAATTGATTTTAGTGATGGAATTTTAATCACTTCTTCCTTGTAGGGTTTCTGGGACATACAGGCATTATTTTTGCTTTCTGTTCAGAATGTGTAGGGCAATATAAAACTGTCATTTCCTGTATGCGTTTTTACACAATGTCAGATGCAGCAGGAATGTTTCCACAACAGGTGAATTTAGCTGGTCCACCAATTATTCTGCCTGGGTTAGTGGCCATGAGATGTGTACCCGCCCAGCTCCTTGGAGAGTGGAGGAAACGTCTAGGAGTATCTGGAGGAGCCGTAAGGGTACTGTCTCAAAGTGAACTCTTTAGAAATGAACGCTTCTGAAGGCATCTGCGTAGCCTGTCTGCCTGCTCTGAAACCATGGAAATATGCTCTGTCCACACAGGAAGGCAATTGAAGCATTGCTGGGGGGAGCACAATGAATGATAGGATGCGGTCCCTTGATTGGGCCTCAAGTCCTGTCTTAGTCTTCATTGTAGACTTACACAACAAACATTCATTTCTCACAGTTCTGGAGGCTGGATGTCCAAGAAGAGGGTGCCAGAATGGTTGGGTTTGGGAGAGAGCCCTCTTCCTGGCTTACAGACAGCCAGCTTCTCACTGTGTCTTCAGGTAGCAGAGAGAGCAAGCTCTGGTCTCTTTCTCTTCCTATAAGGACACTAATCCCAACATGGGGGCCCCACCCTCATGGCCTCATATAACTCTAATCACTTCCCAAAGGCCCCACCTCCAAAACATCATCCCACTGGCGGTTACGCCTTCAACATATGGATTTTGGGGGGACACGAACATTCAGTCCACATCAGTCCAGATGATGAAGGGGTGCTTGCTCGGTGCATTCCTAATGGCATCTCATGCAAAACTTAATCTCATGTATATGAAATATATTTGAAAATGGTCTATGGAGGCAAGTAGGGTTGAACTTTAAGTATAGGGCAGTTAGTGGGACTGTAGTTTACCAAATTGAAAAAGAAATAAAAGTTATCAACAAGGAAAACGTTGTTCTGCTACTTTGATAAGGTCATTTTCAATTCCTCTGAGAGACTTCAAACCCTCAGCTTGTAATGTCACAGAATACATTGGGTTTGCATGCAGACCTTTCCTGCTGAGGTGTTGCCTACACCACTGGAAAGGGCTGTGTGTCCCTGGAAATTTTAAGGAAAAGGAAAGGCCAGCAAAGAAAGCTCCTTCCCTGTCCTTCATTCTGCTTCTGGGAATCGGGTGGCTTGAGTGATAAGCAGGTTTGCGTAGGGCTGGTGGGCAGCTCGGCCACTTCTGTGCAGTGGTGTTCTTGCTACCTCAGCACGGGCATCCTTCTCAGACAGAGGCTGAGGGAGGGATGCAGGGTGTCAGGGGTTTTGGTGGGTCACAGGACACCAGGGAACTCCGGCACAAAGGCACCAGATGCTGGTGACAACGTTGGCTGGAGTGAGGGCTTATTTGCGAGGCACTGGCTTCTGGCATCCTGGGCTGCAGGTGAGGCCGGCTGACCCCTGCTTGCCCGCCACCAGGGATCCACGGGGAGCCCCAGTGTAGGGGTCCGGGACAGAGCCCTGCCTCCAGCCCAGATGTCCCGAAGGATGTGTGGGGGGGACACGCCCCTCCATTCAGATGCAGCAGTATTGCACTCTTCAGCACAGTAGACATGGCAAAGCTCCCTTAGGCGGACTCCGTGCACAGCCTTGTCTGTCTGAATTCAAACCTTCTCTGTCCTGTGACGTTTGTGCCACCTGAAAGCTCTGCTTTGCTGTGCTGATAGCCCTGGAGAGAGTCTGTGTGCTCAATAAAAAGTAACAGACACAACTCACGAAGACAGAATTCAGCCATGGTCCTGCAGCCAGCCAGGCTGGTGGCAGGGCAGGCGTCGGCTGACTCGAAGACCTAGGGTTACTTCTCTTCTGTTCAGTCTCCTCATCCGTGGGCTGGGGACAGGAATAGCCCATTGCTCTGCAGGGGCCATGATCTCACGGGCTGCCTGCTCAGTGCCTGGAACCACGTGTGGCTCCCAGAGGCTGAGTAGTGTCATCCCTGTGCGGCATAAGAGAAGGACCCGAAAGAAAGAAACTCTGCTCAGAAATGGTCCTTGGCACCACATGGCGACACAGCGGGAGCTGCATGTGTTTCGCGTGTGCGTGGACTCTGTGTGTGCAGTGCCTGCAAAGAGGAACCCTAAGAAAAGCAGAGTGAAGGAGGCAGCCCGTCATAGCACACGCTCACCACCCACCCTGCGACCCAGGGCGCAGCTGCAGTTGGCTCGAGTGTGGCTTAAGGCTCGTGGCCCAAATCTCTTGTGTTCTCCTCCCTCCAACCTTCCTGGGAGGTCTTAGAGAGTTGACATGGCAGTTGTATCAGCACGTGGTGTCCCCCAGAGGTGGCAGAGATGGCTGGGAGGTGCGGAAGTGTCGCCTCCTTCCTTGCATTGCTCCTGCGCTTTCCATTGGCTGTGGGATTCTGAGCTGCAGAAGCTGAGACCTTTGCTTCGGGCCTCAGCGTTGGGACATGCTGGGAGTGGCCTGTGTGGGCAGGCAAGCTGGCTCCAGCATGGGATGAGTGTAACTGGGCCTGGGCTGTCTGGGGCACGGGGCCTGGGAGGCCGAGAGAGAGGCCCCGGGGATGTCCGGCATAGACAGAGCCCGGAACAGAAGCCTTGGCAACACTCAAAGAAGGTGCAGACTTTCTTGCAACTGCTCAGCCATGCCCCCAAGGAGGTGTACACTCGTTTCTTCGGTATGGTGTCCTCTCTGTGGCCCACAGGGTACCCAAATCCCTTCATTCACTTTCACCCAGCCCACAGTGTCAAGGTCCTCACAAACCAGCACAGCCTCTGAGGGTACTATTTCCAGCATGTGCAGCAAAAGGCATGAGTCTGAGAGTAGAAAATTGGCTCCTGTGCTTTTTTTTTTTTTTTTTTTTTCCAGTGAGAAAGCACATATTGTGCTGTCCTCTTAGCCTCAGAGCCAGAGGCTAATTAGACTCTAGTTTTCCATTGTTCTCAGGAAAGCAAAAGCTAAACATGCTCCTGGCAAAGGAGGGGGCAGCGGTGCCATGGGCAGCCCCTTTCTCTCTGGCACAGAGATTCCAGCCAGCAGCCTGGCATATGCTTGGCCTGAGGGCGAGGGGCTGGCAGGGTTCTGAGAGGGGTCTGTGTGGCACTTTTTTCTTCTCCAGCTCTGCCTTTCCATAGAGGCACATTCCCTGGGCAGCAGATGCTCCCTGGGCAGCAGGAGAGATGAAATGGCTCCAGTTGGGGCCAGCAGAACTTTGCATGCCAGGGTGTGGGTGTGGCAGTTTTCAGATATGTCCATCTGTTCTGTGGCACCCCTCCCATCGAGGGGTGAAGTCTCCATCCCCTCCCCTTGAATCCAGGCTCTTTTTGAGGACTGGAGCCCTGAGCCAACATGCAGGAAATCCTACCATCTTGTGCCGCCATGTTGTAAGGAAACACAACACAGCCGGTGGGAGTGAGCACAGGTGGAGGCCTGAGACCACATGATGAGGGCCTGGCCAGCCCCCAGACACTCTAGCCCCCGCCTGGCTACAGCTGCTGAGGGCCTATGCCAGAGCTGCTCAGCTGAGCCCTCCCAAACTGAGAAATCAGAAAATGACTGTGGTTGTTTTAAGACACTAGATTTGGGGTGGTTTTTACAGAGAGATAGTCAGAATACTTGGTATTCCCTACTATTAACTGCTTCCACTCCCAGATCCGGAAACCAAATGCTTCCCTGGACGGCTAGTGGACACTTAAGACTAGATGGCCCAGGAGTTCTTCTGCATCTCCTGATATTGGCTGTCCACTAGGCCTGCTCATACGATGGGACACAAATGCCATGCCCTGTGCTTGCTTATTTACAAGTGCCTCTTCGCTTATTTACTTTTAATTTCTCTCCTGCTTTCAAAGGGATGGCATGTGCCTTGGCAGCTCACACAAGAGGTTAAAATAAAATCAAGGAAATTGGGTAACTTTAGTAGAAAAGTGGGGAATTGAAATGAATACATCAGGAACCTGAGATAAAGTAGATACTGGAACTGAGTTAACATTTAACTCCAATTTCTCAGCAGTGAGAAGTTTTTAAAAGTGCCAGCTCTGAATTTAAGAAAAAAATGGCAGAGCAGTTCTTCAGGAGAGACAAGTTACTTACTTTCCTGGCACTTATGTCCAGGAAAATTAAGTATTTGAACATATGGCATAGGCAGTAACATAATATTCAGTGTTTCCCACGATACTTGTTTTTTAAGAAAAGTCTTTTGCATGTAGTACATTTTACTGTCATTGCATAATAAATTTTTGGGTGAGACGGTTTGCCCTCTTCTGGGTATAGCCTATCTGTTGGCAGCTGGACGGGGCCCAGGAAGCCTGGGGGACAGAACCCACCGGACGGTGGGGGGTGAGGGCAGGCTTCTCACTGTGCTTTTGGCAGGAACAGGATGGTGTCCGGAGAATGCCAGGGGTGGATCTTCTGTGCTGTTTGATTAAGGCCAGATCCTGGTGCTTTAGAGCCCTCCAGACAAAGTGAAATGCTTACATTCTGTTCTAAAAGTTCTGTAGGAGCTCTGGCTCAGGCTGAGAGCCAGGGGAGAGAGGAGTCCCTGGGGGCTGCTGGTCAGTGTCTGCCTCTCCCTTAGAAGCGTTTCTTGAGCTGACCTCTCTAGAGTATGAGCTCATCTTGAATGGGCAGCTGGCCCCACTGATCCATGCACATGAACCAAGACCCAGGCTGGGGCCCTCCAGGGGGCCCTGGATCTGCGGGCCTAAGGGATGGCTCGGACTGCTGTCCTTCCACAGGAGCTGGCCCAGGCTTCCCTTCTCAGGCACCGAAGAATGGCTCTGTGGTCCCAGTCATGGGGATAATGCGTTCATTCCGCACAAAAGGCAGACACACATGGTACGAATGCCTTTATGCATTATTTCCCTGCATCAAAAATAAATCTTTTTTATCTGACCTGACCTGGGGATTTCATGATGGAGTTAAACATACTTCTGCCTTTGTGATTTCCTTCCTCCTACACACTTGCTTATACCCACAGACAGGCGTGGGGGGGCACTTGGGGGTCTCTCCTTGACACTGGACATCAGGGAGAGTTGTCTGTGTGTCCCTGGTCAGGAGGCCTGTGCCCTGTCCCTTGGTGATGCCTGGGGATCTGGTGGGCATGGGTGCTCCACCTTAGGCCTCCAGGTCCATAGAGGGTTTGTCCAGCCCGGCAGAGCAGTGGACCTGGCAAGAGGGCCTGGGGGCCCACATATGTCGGGACATGGCTACCGGTGACCTCTGATGGGCTTCTCCACGGATTGGCCCTGGATGAAACTCAGAGACTCAGGCAAACTCTGGGGCAGGATAGGGGGAGACCGGTGACTCCTGAGATGGAATTCCCCACCTACCTGGTGTGCTGGATCTAGCTGTCGATCTGCAGAGAAAAGGAGGATGTATGCTTTTCTGTTCACCAAGACTCACAGAAGCCTCAAGAACATTATTATTTTTTGACAGGATGATAAAATGCTGCTTCTTCCTACTTCTAACTCCATGCGATTCCATTAATTCACACCGAGCTGGCTCTGCTCAGCCTCTTACAGAACGCTCAGACAGACACTGTGACATCCCCTCCCGCCACCCCTGGTGGAGGTGCCTTCCTGGGCAGGAGCTCACCCCCAGGGAGCTGGCAGCCTTTCCCTGCCACCTCCCTCTCTCCCCATGAAGGGACCTGGCCACTGTGGAAATTTATCCCAGGTAGAGCAGACACGGAATCTTCTGTGGTCTCGCCCTTACTCTGCATAGACTGATTCAAGTTTGAATTCTGATTTGTGCCACCTCTGAGGGCCGTGTGCCTTCTGAACAAAGGATTCCCTTTGGGGAACCCTTGGCCCTCCTGCCCTGTCTGCTCCAGGGGCCCCTGTGCTGCCGCCTCCACAGAGTGGATGCCTGGTGGGTTAGAGCTGGGACTGCTGGGACTGTGGTTTAGACCTGGGACCCATACACTTCCCAAAGCAATTCCACTGCAGGGGCATTTCCTCATATCTCTCTTTGAGGCCCACGACAAAGTTGCTCTTTGGGCGACGATGTTTCTTCAGGCCTATTCTCACTTGGTAAATAAAGTCACGAATGAAGACAGCCTGGAAGACTTTACTGTGACTGTGATGATGTGACAGGTACTGGAAGCTGCGGTGACCCTGGGATGTGCTCCTAGGCTCCCTTCAGGGAAGGACTTGTTGTCCCAGCTGCAGGAAATGTGGTCAGCAGAGGGCCTTCAGCTGTCATGACCACAGCATCACCTCTGCTACTGTTGCTGCCCTGCCCAAGGCCATCCTCTTCCAGGTGGCCTCAGGTGGTGACCAGTGGAGACACGGGTGCAAAGCCTGACAGGAGCGGGGCTGCTGGATGCTCCTGGGTCCTGCTGACTTTGCTGGATGTGCCAGGTAGAGAGAGAGGTCAAGTGTGAGCTCACATGACCTTGGTCTCAGCCCTCTGTGCTTCCTGGGAAGACGCTGAGAAGGGCCTTGGGAGCAAAGGAAGGTGAGTGCTCCTGGAGCCCAAAATGTCCTGGGGAACAAGCATTCCTCCCCATTTGTAGAATGAGAATACCCTAGGCCCCCTGCCCTCTGCAGAGCTCCTCTGAGAGGAGCCGCTTTTCCACCCAGGGCACAGCCCCAGCTGCGCACACCTCCTGAGCAAAGATTAGTTGAAGGATCCCTGAATGACAAGGCCTTGGAAAGAGATGTCCAGAAAAAAAGGGCCCAATAGATGAGACATTGTGATTCTGAACCTGGAACAATTTTGAGACAATAATCAAGGCAGTTGTCACAAGGAGAAAAACAGTAGGCTCCCAGAGAAAGTTGTGGTACAAATATGAGATAAGTGAAAAAGTGGCATGAGATGAAGCCATAAAGAGCTATAAGAAATGAGAACTTGACCTCAATGCTAGGAATATTGTCCCCAGCCTGCAGTGTGTGAAATGGGTTCTGCAGAGAAGGACGCCCATCCGAAGTTGGCACTGCTTGGCGCAGAACTGAACAATGTTTTATAGTTACAATAATACAGACAACACTTGGTTGGTTTTTAATTGTTAGAAATAATAAATACCGAAGTGGTTACTTGTTTTTCACTAAAGTAAAATGGTAAATGTTAATAACATGGACAATGTCCAAGTAAAAAGTAGTGAAAAAGAAGGATGGAAAAGAGGGTGGGAGAGTTGTTATTCTCATCTTATAAAGTAAGATGCCAGGAGTTACTTTTGGAAGCTCTGATGGAAATAGAAATACGCATTTAGGAATAGTCTTCGGGTTCCAGAGGCAACAAATAAAATAACTAAAATACTAAGTGTAAGCACCAGACATTGGGACCAGAGGGTAGTAGAAGTTAGCAATGGTAGAGGCAGAATAGTTAAAGGTAGTATAAGTTACAAACCTTATTGTTCAACTGGAAACCCAACCCGCATTACCCAAAGCTGATGACTTATGAAAACAGATGCATAAGCCACAGGCAATCACAGATGACTGAAAACCAGAACTCTTCCATGGTTCTCCTCTGGGAGGAGGGCGGTACAGGGTGCAAGACTCTTGCCTTTTCATCATAAGCTCTTCTTTTATTAAGTGATGTACTGTGAACTTCATAAAAATAATAATAAAAAAATCTGTCTTTGTAGAAAACTGGAAAATATAGAAAAAGGAAAAGTAGTAAAAAATATCCACAATTCTACTGAGATATAACCAGTTAAGATTCTCATTGTTGGCATTTTTCAAATTTCAATATGGTAATTTCTCTTAAATAATTACTATGTATATATTTTTTGATGTTTTCTCTTTTAAATGCTAGATTGTATTGTAAACACCTACTGATGACATCAGATTCCTTTGTAAATAGACTATAACTGTATTATACTCCATTATTTTATGTGCCATAATTTATATAATAATTCTCCTAACATTGGATATTTGGATTGTTTCCAATATACGTTACTATGACAAATTCTGAGGTGAACATTTTTTTACAATATAAATCTTAGTTCCTGATAATTTCCTTAGGATATATTCCTAGAAAGGGGATTACAAGGTCAACATATATAAACATTTTAAAAACTCTATGTTGCAAAATTGCTTTCAAGTAAGATTCTGCTTAATTTATTTTTCCTTTGGAGACCTACTGGTCTACACTTTGTCTTCATTTGTATTGTTTGAACCTGCAGAATGTATTCAATGTTAGTCACATATTTATCTGGGATTTGAGGTTTGGCTGAGAGAAATTCCATGAGTGTGTGACACTGTTAGCATGCTATAAATATTGACCTCTGTAGCTAGGTGTAAAACCACAGGATTTGTAAATTCAAACAGCTAATGAGTTCTCAAAATAGCAACTCTAAGAACTGAGTCAAAGTTGACTCAATTGTGCTGATAGCAGGAGAGAAATATTGCTGACTGCATGGAGACTGTACTGCTTGGGATGGGCTGATCAACCAAGATAGACCAAGATTAACTGTGAATGTGACCAGCTTATCTGACTTCTTCTCCTTTCCTCTCCTCTCCTCTTTCCTTCTCCCATCACTCCTTGTCTTTTTTCTGCCTTCCTCATCTACTCATCCATTCATCCACCCATTCATCTACTCATCCTGCCTTTTATCCATCCATCTACCCATCCACTCATCCATCAATTCATCCATCCATTCACCTATCCATCCATCCATCCATCCACCCACCCACCTAGTCATACATCTACCTATTCCTCCTTCCAGCAACCATCAATCCACCCACCCCCATCTACAGATCCTCCCTCTCATCTTTCCATGTATCCATCCATCCATCCATCCTACCAAGATTTTTGTAAGCTTCTTCAAATTACTACAGCACCAAATCTCTTTCAGTATCTCAAAAGGTCATAGATTTTTCACTACAAAATACTATGGGACTGAAGACCTATATGACATTTAACCATCAAAAGCAGCTGCAGAAAACATATCTCAAATAATCCAGCACCCAGGCAGTGTTTGTGGGAAGTCTAAGAAACATTCTCCTAAAAAATTAGATATTTTTATCTACAGTGAAGAAAGCAGAAAATGAAAAAGGATAAAATTCAGATCCTAGGAGTTTAAGAAGACCAAATCCATTTTTAAGCCTTTTGTAAAGAATTCAAAGCTCTCCAGAAGTTTCCTGTCACTGGGCAGGGCAGAATTTGATAAAGTACAAGGACGGAGGACTGACCTTAAACTGTGGTTACTGTTAAATACTTTTCTGGTTTTGACTTCTCTTTTGCCTAGGCAACAGCTTTACTGAGATGGCTTCTTTCCTGTCCAGAGAAGGGAGCATCTACACTCTTGATGGTTCTTCTGGATCATTAATTTCTCTTTGGTTTTGTGGTTCTATCAATCAAATAAAATATTTTGGGAGAATACTGCCGTAATGAATGGCAGTATTTTATGAATCCTCTTGTGTCATCCTCTGAAGTCAGCCCAGGCTCATCAAATATTTATAAATCCAGTATCTCATTCAACAGGGCACACTGAGATTTCCCTGTGTGCTCCACACTGTGCAGCATATGCTGTAAATGAGAATACGGCTCTGGACACTAGGATCTTCAAGCTCATTGAGGTGACAAGATGCACTTATGGAAGAGTTGACTAAAAATACAAATGAATGACAATAGGTTAGTACTTAGTCAACATTCACGTTGGAGAGTAGTGGGCCACACTTCGGATGAAGTGGCCAGCAGATCTGAGCCCTGGGAATTTGGAACTCTATCCTGGGGTCAAATGGGCATCACTGGGGATTTTGAGTTGAAGAATAAAATGGAATTTGTGTCTAAAACTAGAAAGAGATTTACTCCTCTCTTAGACTCCAAGTGGAAAGCTAGAGATATAATACCTGTCACAGAATACTGACTGAAAGATGATTAATTCTCATCCCAGCAGATGTTATTAAGGCAGTCATATTGATCATTAAAACAAGGGAGACTGGGATGTCAGAGTTGGGGTCTGACAGAGTTAATTGGTCAGTGCTGTACATGAGAACAACACTAGAAAAATAGTCAAGGAGGTCTACAGGGCCATAGTCAGATGGAGTTGGAGGTGATCTTTGGTCAGTTTCTCGAGCAGAAATTTATAGTCAAAATGGTCAAAAAAAAAGAAAATAGTTGTATCAGTGGATGATGGTACAGGTGGTGGCCTGATTTAACGGAGAGAGAAACTATGTTGAAAAACTAAGGGAGTGAGTAGGTAAGAGAAGGGTGGTTGGATTTTCTCTTTTTTAACATCTTTATTGGAGTATAATTCCTCTACAATGGTGTGTTAGTTTCTGCTGTATAACAAAGTGAATCAGCCATACATATACATATATCTCCATATCTCCTCCCTCTTGTGTCTCCCTCCCACCCTCTCTATCCCACCACTCTAGGTGGTCACAAGGCACTGAGCTGATCTCCCTGTGCTATGTGGCTGCTTCTCACTAGCTATCGATTTTACATTTGGTAGTGTATATATGTCCATGCCACTCTCTCACGTCGTCTCAGCTTACCCTTCCCCCTGCCTGTGTCCTCAAGTCCATTCTCTATGTCTGTATCTTTATTCCTGTCCTGTCCCCTAGGTTCTTCAGAACAATTTTTTTTTTTTTAGATTCCATATATATGTGTTAACATACGGTATTTGTTTTTCTCTTTCTGACTTACTTCACTCTGTATGACAGACTCTAGGTCCATCCACCTCACTACAAATAATTCAATTTCATTTCTTTTTATAGCTGAGTGGGTGAGCCTTTTTTTTTTTTTTTTAAAAAGGAAGGACAAGCAGAAAACTGAATAGATGTGAGCATGGATGAGATGAAGAGGATAAAATGGTATGAAATATGGGTGAAAGATGAAAATGGGCAAACTTCTTCTTGATTCAGAGGATTAAGGAGTGAAAGCCCAAGAACAAAGCTTTGGAGGGGGGATGGAGAACTTGGATGGGATGGGGATGATGTGGAGAGAGAAAGGAGTGGGCACCCAACTCTGAGAGGCGGGCTTACTGTTCTTATCGCCACCTGCCCCCTGCTTCCAGGCAGCCAGCCCAAAAAACACACCAAACAGGATTGTGCAAGCAGACAGGACACCTGCGAGGATCCAGGGGGTGGGAGATGAAAGCTGCATGAGCTGGAGGGCGAGGGACATCGGGGTGCAGATCTGGTATGAGTTTGGGGTAGAAAATTAACCATCAGAAATAGCTGTAGATGCACCGATTTCCATTTCCTTTTCGGTTCTTGGCAGGGCAGAAGGTGAGTTGTCACTAGGGAGAGAATTCCCTACTATCATTTTTCTGCCTCCTGTGACAGGGCTGGGTGTGCTGTTTACCCAGGGAGGAAAGTCTGTGTGCAGGGAGGGTGTGGGAAAGGACTTGAGGAGGGGACTCTGTTGCCAGGCAGGAGGGATGCCTTCGTGGGAGTGTGTGCAGGTCTGGAGCGATCAGGGCTCATGGCAGCCTGTGCTCTGGCCACTGCCCACCCTTATCAGGGCACGGGGCTGCTGGCTGGATGCACTTTGTTTGGTGGGGGTTACCAAGCGACAGCCTCTAGTGAAGAACCTCAGACTTTCTTTGCTGTCTCATGTGTGAGCTCACATCAGAGGAAACTGGAGAAGAAAGGGGTGCCCAGAACCCCTTTATTGTGGTTATGGAGAGTGAGGGGTGATCTATGCACAGGCGGCCATCCAGTGGAACGTTGACACCTGGCCTTCCTCCCGAGGAGTGATGTAATCAACCTGCTCAACCCAGGCCTCAGGCAGGGCCTCCAGTCTAATCTTAAGCTGCATTTCAGGGTTCTTTACTTCAACTAGGGTGGATGCACTGGGAGGTGACATGCAAATTTATGCAAATAAGAGGCAAATCAGCCCCTGGCTCCAGTCTGGACCCCTGTGTTCTCCCCTTCCTCAGGATGGGATTCTGTGGCTGAAGAGAGCAGGACCCTACCTTTGGCACATGGCAGAGAGGGCTGTGGTTTGATTTGTCCTCCAGCACAGCTTGGGACCTTTGTACAAAGCTGTGCCTTTTTTGTCACCCCAAGAAGAAAGGGGACCGCTTGAACAGCTAGAGGTGTCATGGGCAGCAGCTGCCAAGCCACCTTTCCCAGAATCCAATCCTGGCTCCCCCACTGGCTGGGTACATGGACAGCTGTGATGGTTAATTTTGAGTGTCAACCCAGCTGGGTGATGGGGTGCCTAGATACTCGAGCAAACATTAACCTAGGGTTTCTGTGAGAGGGTTTTGAATGAGACAAACATTTAAATCAGTGGACTGAATAAAGCAGATTGCCCTCCTCAATGTGGGTGGGCCTCATCCAATCAGTCGAAGAATAAAAAGACCAGTCTCCCTGAAGCAAGAGAGAATTCTCTAGCAGATGGCCTTTGGATTTCTTCTGCACCATTGGCTCTTCCTGGGTCTCCAGCCTGCTGGAACCATTGGCTCTTCCTGGGTCTCCAGCCTGCTGCCTTGCCCTGCACAGTTTGGACTCACCAGCCTCCACCATCCTGTGGGCTAATTCCTTATAATAAGTCTCTTTTTCTCTCTATACATGCCCTGTTGACTCTGTTTCTCTGGAGAACCCTGACTCTAAGCCTCATTTTATTCTCTCTGGGGTAAAAGACACCTGAATCACAAAAGTATATGGAGGATGAAATGGGATGATGGAGGCTGGTGGTCTTTACACTTTAGCAAGGCTTGCAACTATTTGGAAGTTTGTTAAAACTCACCTGGGCAAAGAGGAAAGAGGAGATCACCAGCTAAGTTCCATGGGCCTTAGTCCAGGAGACCCTGATTCAGCAGGTCTGAGTAGGGGCTCAGGAATTTGCATTTCTACATGTCCCCAAATGATGCTGTTGCCCAGGGAACACACTTTGGGAACCACTGATGTAGGTGATGGTCTGGCTGGGCTCATTGCATGTGGATGCGATGCAACTGGTAGGTGTCCCTAAATTCATCTGCACCAGGATTGGTGACTGCAGTGGGACTATGAGAGAAGACCCTGGTATCCTCGGGCCCACCCAAATCAGGCTTATAAGGTCCCTACTTACCTACAGCACAGCTCATCATGGATCTCAGCATTTGGGAACAAAATCCACATGGACAAGGAGGCACCTGCAGAGTTTGCTGGTTTGCTTAGTTTCCAGAACACAGCGCATGAGCAGCTCTGAAATGTTCTCATCCCCCCACCTCCAAATGCACACGGGTGGCTCACAGTCTTGTAATTAAGGTGAATAAAGTTTAATTTGACTCCAAAGACTTGAAAGTTTTACATTTGGCACTTTAGAATAATTGAGTGCATTTTAAAGCCCTGGTCAAAAATCATCACTAATTTAAACAATACTGGACTGTATTATTGAGGAAAGTGAGGGGAAATCAAAGAGCTTAATCTGAATCCTTGGTCTCTTTGGGGATGGGGAGCTATGGTCAAAGGCCCCAAATTTGGAGAAAATTATTTTGAGGTGACATGTTTTACTTTAAGTTGCCTTCTTCAAATTCAGCAGAGCCCTGGGAGCCGTCTATAGCACCCCAGCCACAGGATGTGAACTGTGCATGCTGCACGCCATGCAGTGCCCATCACTTGGATCTGGGCCCCCATGGAACTTAGCTGGTGATCTCCTCTTTCCTCTTTGCCCAGGTGATGCCCAGGAGCTCAGCACACCTGCAGGTAACCACTCAGCTGCCTGTGACTGCCAGATGCCCATTGCTTAGAGACGGGTCATCAGTTTGCATTACTAGTCGTCTCTGCTCCCACAGCAAATGCAAAAGGGCACCCAGAAGCGGGCTGCTGAGCCGGAGCCCAGCTGCCCTTTGGAGCCTGGGCGAATGGGGGTCTTGGGGCTCAGGAGAGGCCTGTCAGGAGATTCATGGGGAAAGCTCATTAGCTACTTTGACCCAAGGGTGGGCTAATGGAGCCCATTGTTGGGGAAAAGCTCCAGAGAAGGTTCTGAAAGGAGAACTTTCCTTGCCATCCTGTGAGGTGCCTGGATGACCAGCAACAGCCTAGGTGGGCAGCTGTGGCCCCGCTTGGAGCTCAGCGTGAGGGTCCTGTGGCGGCAAGAGCTGGACTGGACTTGGGAGCAGGTCTCTGCTCATGCCTTGCTGTCAGGGACCTGGGAAAGGGGGCACCTGGGACTGAAGCACCCCAGCTAGCTTCCTGTTCTCTTCCAGGCAGGGGAAGCATGGGTGTCTCCATGGGACAAGCATCTTTCATGACTAATGGGGATCTTGCAGGAATGAGGATGCTGACTCAGCAGGTCAGGGTGGGGCCCAAGGGTTTGCATGTCTCACAGGCTCCCAGTACTACTCCTCTACAGACCACACTGAGCCACAGTGCTCTGGTCTAGATGAACACTCCTGATAAAGACAAAAGCCAGCTTTCGAATTGTGGATGCAAATTGGAATAGGGAAAAATCCTTACTGACTTCCATTTGCATGATTTTTATCTTCTAATGGGAGACTCTTTAATGTTATGGGCTGTGTTGTACATGTGTAGCAGTGCCTGTCAAAAAAGTCGATGTGTTCTTAATTAATGACCAATTGAATGGACAAGGTCGAGGATGTCCCCCTAAACACAGTCATCACCGTGGGTTTTACGTTTGGTAAACCGGGCAATTAACTGCTTTTGTGTGGGTCTACAAAGAAACTGCCAGCTGGCTCCCAGGCATATGCTCTGGATTCTTGGAACATCTGTAGCTGAGTGTGTTAATAACTTGTGTTTCTCAGGCCCACCCTCCTACCCTCAGGTTCTAAACATGTCTTAGACACCCTCCATATCACCCCCTCATCCCACACACTCCTGATGGAAGTCAATAGTCATGTTCTCAAACCCACACTTTACTCCCATTTCCACGGTCTTTTCTCCAGTGACAATAGACAATACCGACCCTGTAGGGTGGTGTCTGCTCGGCCATTGGGAACTGGGTTGAGATAGGAGTTGCCCTTCACTGCATTTGATATGGCCCTTCCCTTCTTGTGCTCTAAGATGTAATTGGCTCCACTCCACCCACTTTAAATGACCGGAATCACCGTCTTATCCACAGGATTCACGTGTCCCCATATGTGGAGCTTTGGGTACAAGTTGCCTTGTTACCTAACATCCTCCAGCACCATCCTTTCCAACCCTTCTTCAAATTCCACCCAAGCCTCACTAGGCCTGTGCATCCTTTCCAGGTAAACCACAGGCTCTGGGGTTGAGACCTTCACTCCCTTCCCTGTGGACTCCTGTCTTCTTTCTTCACTCAGAGCTGGATGCAAGGACCTCCCAGTTTTCTCTCACATTTGTTTGTTCATGCACATTTCTTTTCACCACTTTCTTTCTTAGCTGGAAGGTCCCTGATATGCCCATGTCACTCTCCAGAGTCTCAGGAGTGGCCCTCAGAGTGCCGGGGGAGTTGCCATAGAGGTTGTAAGTATCCATCTCTGGCTCCTTCTCCACACATATCCACCTGGCTGCTCGTCATTTACAAATATTCTCAACTTCAGAAATAATCCATTTTGACTCCTACAGCACAATTTACAATGGGCCACAGTTGCTCTGTAGCATTTGCACATTAAATGGACTTGGAAACTTAAAAAAAAAAAAATTGAATTCATTGGATACGTCTCTGGTTAGAAAACAGAGAGCTACTCCTTGTCAGAAATGTGACCTTTAGAAAGCAATCTTTCCACTGGGGACAGACTGAGAGACAATATTCATCATTTGCATTTTACGCTGACTCTTCACATTTGCTAACTTTAGAGAGTCTCCAATGGTGCAATGGTTTCATGTCATTTGAAAGGGAATCAGAAGGCTTAGAATTCTAGAATTTCTTCAGTAACCCCCTTAGGAGACGCTGAGTATATTTCTATCTCCCCATAGCTCTGGGCCTTGGGCTAAAGGCCATGAATATTCTGATGGTTGACTTTTCCATGCTCTAAACTGCACATGAAAAGTTCTCTAGCATTTTTCAGGTGTGAAGGTTGGAAATGGAATCTGAGAGTGTTGAGAGTGCTGGGCTGCCCCTCTGCCCTGTTTCTAACTTCCTTTATTGTCACTGAAATGAAAGAGGCTCTTAGTGTGATGCTGGAGGGAGCAGGAAGTGGTAAAATGTGTGTGGTAAGCGATCAGGGGCAGAAAATGCAAAGCTGTTTGTACTCAGTGCATCCCAGGGATGGCTCTGTAATTTCCCCAGGCGAGGCTGACTAACCTTTCTTGGGAAAACCCTGAAAATGTCATTGCTCTTAGGCCATGCTTTGGTGTTGGGACAGTCCCATGGGACTGAGCAAGCTGGCTGGCTGGAGGGGAGCTCTGCCCTGAGGTCCCCACGGCAATGGTGGCTGCCCAGGTGCCAGGTGTGGGCAAGCGTGGGGTCGCCGCTTGTGCAGACTCCAGACCTGATTGTCTGTGTACTGGAGGTGAGGCCACCACCTGGATTAACCAGATTGGAGGTCTGGTTCGTCCTGCCCCTCCCCCTCGCCCTGCCCTCAGAGCTGGTGGGCAGTGGAGACTAGTGAGGGCTTTCAGTGAGACTGCATGGGTTTACCCCTGTGGATGGCCACTCAGCTCATTGCCTAAGTCTTGGATGACTAAATGCAGACTAGAATTGGCCCTGTTTTCCCACAGACTTCCTTTCCCTGATTTTGTTGCATGCTGAGGAGTGATTTTGGTTCTGGGCTGACCTAGTGGACATCTACAAACTGTGACATGTATGTGGATTATTGTGAGAGTTTGGTATCCATACAGAATGCTAGTTGGTGCTTCCTGGATAGGAGAAGTGGGTGAGTCCAGGTTTTGCAGGCCTGATGTTTATATGATTTGGGGGCCACTGCATAAAAGTCTATAAAGTTACAACACAAAAAGCTGATGACACATGCTAGGCGGGAGGAGGGATGTGAAGAGTCAGCAGGTGTAAACTTAGAGCCTTACTTTGTCAAATTTAAGAGAAAACATGACGTTTCTCCATTGCCAAATTTCCTTGAATATGTGGGTGGCCTGGGCAAGTGAAGGGTCTTGGGGCTTATCTTCATTCAAGTCATGGAAGGTCCACATGGTAGCCAATGACATGGTTCTAGAACATTTCAGAAGCACTGATACCATGTGACTGGGTCAACTTGGGCTGGGTGGGATGTGGGTAGTACCTGGAAAGAAGCAAGTATGTTAGATTCTGTACATTCACTTTCTTCAGTCTTCAGCATGTGTGTTATGCCTCAATACAAAGTTCAATGAAACGGTAACATTAAAACATTGAACTAGGGCTTCCCTGGTGGCGCAGTGGTTGGGAGTCCGCCTGCCGCTGCAGGGGACGCGGGTTCATGCCCCGGTCCGGGGAGATCCTACATGCCGCGGAGCGGCTGGGCCCGTGAGCCATGGCCGCTGAGCCTGCACGTCCGGAGCCTGTGCTCCACAGTGGGAGAGGCCACAACAGTGAGAGGCCCGTGTACCGCAAAAAAAAACAACAAAAAAAACATTGAACTACACTGAAGCTCCAGAGATAAAAAAAAATGTGATAACCTTGGTGTGGGGAAATATGACGTTCTCATATAGGGCTGGTGGGAGTGTAAATTGGTGCACCATCTGAGAAGTGAAATTGACATTCTCTATCAAAATAACAAATGCAATTCTACCTCTAGTTACTGCAGAGAGACTTGTGCAAAATGACATCAATGTATGGAAAGCGAAACATTGGAAATAACTCAAATGTCCCTGTATGGTGACTACCTACTCCATGGTTCATCCTCATCATTGATTGGTATGTACCACATAAACCAGGCAGGATGCTCATAGTGTATGGGCACAAACAGTTGCCAAGGCAACAGGGGAAGCTCTCTGCCTATTCCATGTATCCTTGTATGTCTTTTGCATTTTGAACTACCATGTATCAATCACCTGTCGAAATATAAAGAAAATTAAAATAGAATTTATAATCATAGAATAATATCATTTTGTATTATTTTCTACTTGCAATATTCTACATGCTTTTCCAAGTTCATGGTCTTCCTGCTTATTTTGAATTGTGGCATCTTACAATTGTTATTATGTCATTAGATTGATGTACCGTAATTAACCCAACCACTCTCTTACTGTACATTTAGATGATTTTTCACCTTTACTATTCATTTTACCTTTTTGATTTATTTTCTGGAGACTGTTTTCTCATTAGTGAACCCCAGGCTGCATGATTAGGCTCTGTTTCCAGGCTCAGGGTGGATGGCTCTGTGGCCCCCACCAGGCTCCCTCTTTTGCCGGTGCCTTGGGCAGGACAAGGAGCTCACTGATCCAGCAAACACAGGACAGCAGCTTTGCATGTCTCTGCCCTTTTGGGTTGAGGACAGGACTGGAAAGGGTGAGAAGAGGCTGTGTGGCTGTTGCTGACTTCGTGAGAACTTCATGGGAAGGACAGAGGCAGGGACTGTAGATCTTGTCAGGCTCTCCGGGACTGGGAAAGAGCTCCCTCTGGGAACCCTGCCACGAGCTTTCATCAGCAGTGGCTTGCAGGCGAGGCTTTTTCTGCCAAGTCTTTCTGGATCAAAAGCATTGGTGAGAACTTGCTTCTGGTATAGGCTATGACAATTCCTAACTCATACCATGAACAGTGGTTGAATGTGGCGACTCTGCTCTTGAGAGGGGCAGGCTGGTCCCCTTCATTGCACAATGGACTTTACAGTTTACATAAGTTTTAGCTCCCATTTGCATGGGAGTTGCTGTGTTTGAAGAGGAGAATGGTCCCACTGTGGTCGAGGCAAGCATCTCAGGGCTGCAGCTGCATCCCTTGGTCTACCCTCACCTCCCTGTCTCCTGACCTCCCTGAGTTCTCCACCTGCATGGTCTGCATCTCCCCTTCTTAGGTGCCGACTCTTCAGAGGACCAATGTGGAAAACAGCAGATTCATTCAATGACTCTTCATTTTATCCCTGCTGGGGCAGAGGACCTGGGCTCAGTGTTTATGCTCTTTAATAGATTTCCGGTAATCTCAAATGTCTTGATTCTCTGGACTCATTTTTCTTTAATGTCTACAGTAAACTTGGTGAAATGAAAGTCTACAACCATTAGTGAATTGAAACCTTATTATGCTAATAATTGTGAAAGTAGGTCAGTTTTGTAAAAGAAAATATGTAAGCCAAACAATTGGGAAAGAAGTATTTGAGAAATTTAACATGCATGTGTGTATTCTGTAGCTAAAAAGATTTTTCCCTCTTTGCCAAATGAAACAGAATTTTCAGAGAGATTTTTTTTTTTTGAAATTAAAAAATCATTCTTGTATACGTTTTGGTGGCAAGGACGTCCATTGCTTTTTTGATTATTTTTCAAAGACATCTTGGGAGCAACAGAACATTGAATATTGCAGAAGAAGATCTGGAAAACATTCAGCTGACATGCATTTGCTGAACTGTCCCCAGGGAAGATCCTGTGGGAAAGCACTGCCTATAAATCAAGGATGTAGTTAGCTTTTGTGGAAAAATTTAGCCCTCATTTCCACATTGGAAATGTGTCTTTGGCATTCCTCTGCAGTTTCTAAGTGGACCGTGTTGGGTGAAATGCTCATTTTCACATGGCAAAACTCCCCAGGGGAGGGTTGAATCATGAAAGGCAGAATTAGGAGTAACATGGCTTGTTTGGGGGGAAGAAGGTGGCCCAGGGTTCAAGTAGGGTCCTGCCTGTGAGGTGGCACCGGCAGTGGGAAATCCACTCTTCCGTTGGACGGCACTAGCTTGTGCACTGGAAGAGGAACATCTCCATCTTCTTATTCTGCCCGGGTCCAAACAAAGGGGACCCTCGTCCCCTCAGACAGTGACGAGCAGGCCAGGGCTCAGCATCTGGGACGAGGTCGGGGCTGTCATTCTGAAGGCAGGAGGGCTCCTTTATCAGTCTATATCCTGGGGGGCTTCTGGACCAGGGCTTCTAAAATTTAGCTTGAGAGACCCGAATGGTTTGTAACCATCGTTTACATTTTTGTTTCCTCGTGGGTGAATAGCAGAGCAGAGGGAGTCTTCTGCATGGGTTGTCTGACCCTCCGTGGGGCTCATCTGTCCCTCGGTGGGGCTCATCTGTCAGTGTGCATGGGCTGTCAGGTCACACGCATCTCTCTCCAGTGTCAGAGAGAAGTCTGAAAGCTGCTATTCTAGAAACAGGCCTCCGAGCATTTTATTTAAGGAGATAAGTTCCTCTTGAGCGCAAATGTGAGAAACCTCCTCAAGCTACAAGGTTCTGGAGTCAGCCAGGAGCAGTTTTGCAGGTCTGCAGTGAGGGCTCCAGCTGAATGTTCCTGAAATGTTTATACCTTTCATGATCTGTGGAAGAGCCTCACCGGCGAGCGATTCCATTTCTCTTAAAGAAGCTGGAACTATATTCTGGGATGTTATTGTAGGAGCACAATTTCTGTCTTTCCTCCCAGGACGCATTTGTCAAGGATCGGTGAAGGGCACCCAGGGGTGAAGCCACCCAGCCCGCAGGCCTCCGCCCCCAGGCTGTGGGGTTCTGGTGCACACTGCCCCCACCCAGAGGTTGTTTCTGGGAGACGTGGGCTCGAGAGCAGCCAATTCGAGGAATACATGTCAGCCAGGGGAAGAGGCCTGGAAACTCCCCAGTCTGACCCCTACATGTCCATGTTCCTTCCTCACCTCCCTGACGATCCTTTGCACACCAGACAGGCCACCTGGAGTGGACAACGCTCTGGACAGAGTCAGGGCCATGCCACTTCCCGCTTCACACATTGCACTTAGGTGCCTTCCCAGTAAACCCCCATCCCGGCCCCTCTGTTCTGTCCACTGTCCACCACAGGGCAGGCCAGGGCCAGGCTCCTGCTACCAGTTCCACACTCTTCCCCCACCCTCTGCGTGCCTAGCTTTCTGTCACTCTCATCCAAGCTCACAGTTTGCCTTTTTAGGGGCCCTTCCCTCCTCCCACCAGGTCTGAGTCCTGTTGCACATCACTGTCTCTTTCTGCTATTGGTTGCCTTCTTCACTGCCTATTTTTTGCCTTCACTGCTACCTAAAAATGCACCCACAAGTTTGGTGGCTTAAAACAGCAAATGGTTACTCTCTCTCACGCTGCTGTGGGCTGACTGGCCCAGCAGCCTTTGTTTGGAGTTTCTGATGGGATTGTAATCAGATGATGACCAGACCTGGAGTCACCTGAGGGCTCCATGGAGGGGATGTCGGGATGGTGCCTTTGTCCACGAGCCTGGGGAAGGTGTTGGCGGTCAGCTGTCAGCTCCCAGGTGCTCTTGGTTGGAGCTCCCACACGTGGCTTCTCCACATGGCTTTGGCTTCTCACAGCATTGTGGCCGGGTCCCAAGAGCCAGCATCCCAAGTCCTGGGCAGCGGCAAGCCTTCTTATGACCTCGCCTTGGAAGATCCAGAGCTTCTACTGGATGAGCAGGTCACTGAGGCTGATACCAAACAGGGTTCTAGACCTTCCCCAATCAATAGAAATTGACTAGAGGCCAGACAAGAAATTCAGGCAAGGCTTTATTGGGGGCCCTGCTGCAGCAGGGGGGAGCCAGAACAAGTTACAGGTTCCCTTGCTCACTTGCTCCCTTGGTGGGGGAAAGTGAGCTGGTTCTTTAAATGAGGTGAGCGTAGGGGGTGTCCAGGGGTCGGGCAGGATGGCTGGCTTAGGTGGTTTGCCCACCCCTTTGGTGGTGCTGAGTGCTGGGGGCATGCGCAGTACTTTGCTTTTGCTCCCAGCTCTTCAGAAGTGGCGGTTGGGGTCTTTTTTTTTTTTTAGTCTTTTTGTACATTGTTGTCCAGAATTTGCCCCAGCTGAGTATGCACCCACTTATTTTTAGTCCCTTATAGTTTCTTTGTATTTTGTTGCTGGAGGAGACGTTTGTTCAGGTGCAAGCATTGCAGCAAAGGGTCCCAGGTCCCAGCCTGTCACAAGGCCAGCCCAGGTGCCAGTGAGGAGGATTAGACCCTCAGCTGGGGACCCACAGGCCATACTGCAGAAAGACGGTGTTGGGTGGTGAGCCATCTTTGGAAAATAAAACCTGCCACTGTGGACTCACCTGAAATCACTGTTTTCATTTATTTATTTTCTTGCCCATCCCAGTGGGTTGGAAGCTCCTGGAAAGCAGGGTCCCCGCACCTGGACGTTCATGTTAAAATGAAAAAAAATGAAAAATTCCTTGTTGCATTTTGACAGGAAGATAAAACTCTATCTGATTAATGTCAAAGGAATAACATTTTAACAGAGGTAGTACAAGCATAAGTAACTGGGATTGTTGCTTAATATTTAGGGGCTGGTGCTCCTGTACTCTCATCCATTCATTCTTTGCTTTTTAAATTCAAAAGATAGGAAGTGAGATTTCCATGCCAGAAGCAGCACTAGGTTCTAGGGACTGAAAAACATGTAGAAGCCACACCTCTTGTGCTCTCATTGGTGAATTTCCTTGCGATCTCATGGTAGTAATGTTACTTATCTGTTATTGAACCTGTGCTCCATGCCGGGCATTGTGGAATTCTTACAACAACTGTACTGGGGGCAGCAGCAGTCCCACCTTACAAATGTGGACTCAGGTTTAAAGAGACTAAGTGGCACCCCCAAGTTTCTACAGCTCATGTTCTTCACCCTGTTTTGTGATTGGGCTCCATCCCCCTGTATAATTGTATGATTGGGCCCCATCACCATATATGCTTGTATGATGGGCCCTCATCACCCTGTATGATTATATGATTGGACCCACATCACCGTGTATGGTTGTATGATTGGGCCCCATCACTCTGTATGATTGTATGACTGTAAGATGGGCCCCCATCACCCTGTATGTTTGTATGATTGGGCCCCATCACTCCGTATGGTTGTATGATTGTAAGATAGGCCCTCATCACTCTGTATAATTGTATGAATGGGCCCCATCACCCTGTATAATTAAACGAGTGTGCCTGGGTTTCATGTCCTAGGATACTGCTCCAGGCCGTGTATGCCAAATCAACAAGGCAGGGAGGAAGGAAGTGAGCAGGGCCCAGAGGGTGGCTGGCAGGGTCCTGTGGGTAGGTGGTCCAAGGCAAGTTCATCTTGTCTCAATAGGAAAGAGTCTGGAAATGAAGTCTGGCCCAGGACTATGAAGCTAGCAGGCTGTCAAGGGATTTGTACAGAACTAACCCGCATGGTGCCAAGTTTGTTTATTCTTGGCTGAAAATGACTTCTTTTTTCTGAAAAAAGAGGCCCGTGGTGGACATAAAATATTTCTTGCAAACAACTTTGTGCTGAGCTCAGGCCCAGTGACTCAATGTCATGTGGATTATATTTCCTATAAAATGATCCAGGGGTGAAAAATCAAGGGGAAAAGTGTTGGATAGGAGACTTTTGGAAGTGGGTTGTCCCCAGTGTAGACAAGTTATTTCCCCACACTCCTTCCTGTGGAGATGGAGCGCCAGACTGAGAGGGAGCCAGTGTGGGAGGGCTGAGGCAATGCCTCCCCACTGTTCTCTGGGGGCCCTGGGCCTATGCACAAATGTGAGGGCTTAGCTGCTGCTTCTTGAAGCATATTCATTACTTGGTGGGTATGTGTGTCCTGCAGCTGCTGTAACAACATACCACACTCTGGACAGCTTAAACAGGAGAAACTTACTGTCTCAGCTCTGGAGGCTGGAAGTCTGGGTCACGGTGGCAGCAGGGCTCGTTCCTCCCAGGCTGTGAGGGAGAAATCTGTTCCAACTCTGGGGGTTTGTTGATGATCTTCTGTGATCCTTGGCTTGTAGATGCATCCTCCTGATCTCTTCCTTCACATTCACATGACATCTCCCCGTATGGGGGTCTGTCACTGTGTCCAAATGTTCCCTTTTTTCATAAGGACACAGTCATACTGGATTAGGGCCCACCCTAATGACCTCATCTTCACTTGCTCATCTTCAAAGACCCTATTTCCAAATGAGATCAATTCACAGGTCCTGGGATTAGAGCTTTAACAAATCATTTTGGGGGAACACAACATATCACAGCAGTTGTTTAAAGTTTTTCCCCTCTACTCTGTCCCTTCCCTTTCCTCTAGCCACACTGCTAATAAAAACTTCCTCACCACGTGTATCAGGATACAGGCTGAGCTGCTATAACAAAAGGAACCCCCACTAGACTAGTACAGCTTTCCTTCCCTCATGTGGGGCAGCGCAGAGGCAGCAACATGGGTCACCAGGGAAGTTTGCTCCTTGGGGTCACCTGGGATCCCAGATTCCTTTGGTCTTTACCTGTTTCTCCTAAGGAAACGTTTCTCAACAGGGAGCCGGCCTCAGTGTCCCCTGGATGGCTTCCTAAAACAGGCTGTTGGGCTCCCCTCGAGGTCCACACCATGCAATCACACCCATGTCCCTTTGCAGACAGATGGAACTGACTGCAGGATTCCATCCCCTAGGTGACCTGCAGCCCAGGACTGACAGGTTCATGACTCTGCAAGCCCAGCTGCCTGCCACACAGCGAAATCTTGGGTGCGACTGATGCTCCAGAGCTCTGTGAGATGGAGCAGGCTGAGGCTGGAGCTTTGCCTGAACCTGTCCCTGGCTTGGCCTCCTTGCCCCCTGTGCCCCCTGCCTTCCTGCTCCCCTCAGAGCACATCCTTAAGAAATCACATGCGCGTGTGCCCGCACTTCAGCTCTGCTTCAGGAAGCCAGACTTGGGCAGCAATGTAATGCTGGGCATAGAGTAGGCATGGATGAAAAGCCCATGCATTCAAGAGGGAAGGGGAGCCCCACTTTCTCTGTACACTTGTTCTCCGCTGGACACTGAGGACAGTCCTCCCCGCCTCATCCCACAGGAGAGCCCAGGGATGTGCCACAGGACCTTCGAAGTGAGCAGTGTAGCCCCACATTACAGAAGAGGGACAAGGGACAGATGGAGCTGGGAAGTGACTTCACCAAGCCATGTGGTCGGGCAGTGGCAGACCAGGGATCTGAACCCAGAACTGGGTCACCCCCAAACTGTATCACTGTCCTCATGGCCTTGGGTGAGGAGACTTACCTCCACAGAATACCTCATCCATAAATTGGGAGTCTTGTGTGTAAAGATTCAATGGTCTGATCCACACAGAACACATACACGTGTTTACACACACACTTATGCACATATATGCACATGTACACATGCATACATACATTTGTATCTATACACACACACACACACACACACACTATGTGCAAAAATGCTTGCACATAGGCTCAATTAATACTGGCAAGTGTCCACACTGTTCTTTTAAGGAAATGTCCAGTGTTAAGTAAACAGAGTCATTGAGCCCTGGACCTTCTCAATCCATCAGAGCTGCCCGTGTGAGCTCACATGTGACAGAGGTCCTGCGGTGCTCAGCTCCTGGGAGGCCACACTGCGTGGAGGGCAGAGAGGCTGGCCCTTGGGGAACGGTGAGGGCTCCCTGGGTGTGCCCCACTGCTCCTCTGCCTCTGGTTATGGGGGATCCCCCTTTGTGTGTCCCCCATGTGTAGCCATCCATGTCTGCCTGTTGCTTGAGGACCAACCATGCTCTTAGAAAGTTGCTTCAGCCGCATCTAGGGAACAAAGGGCCTTGGCTCCTGCTGGGGCCATTTCTGGAGGTCTGGAGTGGGTGGAGACCCTTAGGCAGCCTTTCTCCCCACCCCAGATAAATGTTGGTTCCCCAGTGTGTGGGCCTGGTCAGCCCCCAAACCTCAACTCGCCTTTTTTAGGATGCTGTCTTAATCTGGAAAACACAGCCTGCAGCCAAAGTTCTGTGAGAGCACTTTGCAGGGAGCGCAAGCCAGGAAGCAGGACGAGGGAAGGGGCTGGAGACAGCTACGACTGAGAGCAAACACCGGGGAGCCAGCCACACCAGCCACAGCGTCACCACTAGCACCACTGCCTGCTCCCTCTCGAGGACCAAAAACAGGGCCATTCAGAATGGTCTGCAGTCATGGGACAGGAGAGGGAGAGGATTCTCTGCCTCTTTTCTCTCTAAGACGCAACTACTCCCTACCCACCCCTGGTCCAGCATTAGCCTCTACAGTCCTGCTGGGGAGCTAGAGCCACAAGTTCAGTCTGGTCAAGAAGTCAGTGTGTAGGCAGGTGACGCTTTGCTGCCATGGGGCCCCCAGATCTGTAGTGATGGTGGTGGCAGTTTGGGGGACCTTAAAATACAGGCATGGATCAGAGGTGTCACATTAAGGGAACTCCTTAGGGAGCTATGGGGGAATAAGAAGTCATTACTCATACTCTCATTCTCAAGTATGAATATGCATGAGAATTACCTGGGTCCCATCCTGGAAATTCTGGCTGGGTAGGTCTGGGTTGGCCTTTGATCTTCATTTTAAATAAGCCTTCCTAAAACAATATGGAGGTTCCTAAAACAATATGGAGGTTCCTTAAAGATTAAAGATAGATCTTTCATATGATCCAGCAATTCTGCCTGTGATTATACACCCAAAGGAAATGAAAACAAGATATTGAATAGATATATGCACTCCCATGTTTATTACAGCATTATTCACAATAGCCAAGATGTGGAAACAACCTAAGTGTCCATCAACAGGTGAGCGGTTAAAGAAGACGTGTTATATACACAATGGAATTTTATTCAGCCATGAGAAAGAAGAAGATCTTTCCATTTGCAGCAATATGGATGGAACCTTAGAACATTATGCTAAGAGAGATAAGTCAGACATAGAAAGACAAGTACTATATGATATCACTTATATGTGGAATCTAAAAAAGCCAAACTCATAAAAATAGAGAGTAAAATGGTGGTTAACTGGGGATGGAGGTGGGGGTAATAGGACAGATTCTGTTTAAGGGTACAAATTTGCAAAGAGTAGTAAATAAGCTCTAGAGAGCTAATGAACTTTATAGTGAATATAGATAATGGTATTGTACCATAATCATCAAACTTGCTAAGAGACTAGAGCTCAATGATTCCAACTACTGAAAAGAAAGGATAATTATGTGGTGTGGTAGAGGTGCTAATTATTGCTACAGCAATCACATTTCAATCTATAAATGTATCAACATGTTCTGCACCTTAAATTTACACAATGTTATATGTCAATATATTTCAGTAATTAAAAAAAACGTCGGGCTTCCCTGGTGGCTCAGTGGTTGAGAGTCCGCCTGCTGATGCAGGGGACAAGGGTTTATGCCCCGTTCCAGGAAGATCCCACATGTCGCGGAGTGGCTAGGCCCGTGACCCATGGCTGCTGAGCCTGCGCGTCCGGAGCCTGTGCTCCGCAACAGGAGAGGCCACAAGAGTGAGAGGCCCAGGTACCGCAAAAAAAAAAAAAAAAGTCTTCATAGTGATGCTGATTCCTGAGGGCCACAGATGACATTGGTCCATGGTCTTCCCTCACACCCATTATTTCCCTGTTCCCTGACAAGGAAGATATCATAATCACCTGTTACTGCTTAACTACTTACCCCAAGTGCAGTGGTTTGTAGCAGCAACATTTATTACTGCATGGTTTCTGTAGGTCAAGGATCTGGCACCAATGATGGTGGGGAAGATGTAGCTGAGCCCCTGCTTCAGAGACTCTTAAGGTGTTGGCTGAACTGTAGTCATTGTAAAGCTTGAAGTTGGGAGGATCTTTGTCTTTGCAGGCAGGATTCAATTCATTTTGATCTGTTAGTCAGAGGCTTGGTTTCCTGCCATGAGGATTTCTCCAACACAACAGCTTGCTTCATTAAACCAAGCAAGCCAAGGGGAATGAGTTCAAGCAAGATAGAAGTCACAGTCTTTTATGGCCCAATCTTGGAGGTGGCATCCTGTGTTCTGTTCATTGGAAGCAACTCACCCGGTCCAGTCCCCACACATTGGGAGAGGATTATTCAAGAGTGTGAATACCAGGATGTGAGGATCACCAAGGAACCATTTCAGAAGCTGCCTACTCCAATCTGCCCTCTGGACCACAATGATTCATGTTTCTCCTCCAAGGTCCTCAAAAGTCTCATCACATAGCTCAAAGTCAAGAACCTCATCATCGAAGTGAGGTTCAGGGGTGGGTGAGGTTCCTCCAGTGTGGTTGTTTAAGTCCAGCTCCTCTGGATCTGAAGGCCCATGAGCTAAAAAGACAAGTTATCTGCCCCTACACATGCTGCGCACATTGGAGGGACAGGCATAGGGTAAATGGTATAGACATTTCTGTTCCAAAAGGGGGAAAATGGGAGGCACTTGTCTATAGCAATTCTGAAATCCATCTGGGCAAAGGTGAGAAGTTCCTTGATTAGGTCTCAAGTCCTGGGGAAAAATTCTCTGTACTCTTGGCAGCACTCTCTTTGCTCTTGGTTCTGTCCTCTTAGTCATTCTTACTTTTTCATCAAAGATGAAGGGTGTTTGCCTCTGAGCATCTCTCAGGCTGCTTCCTACCAGTATAATTTGGGTTGGGGGGCCCCAAATCCTCTTTTCATTTTGTACCATCTCTGTCCCTTTTAGTTCAAGCTGAAAGTGTTTTTGCTGATGTAATTTTCTCAAACACTTTTTGGGTCTTCTGTGAATCTCATTGGGGCAATCTCCATTAGACAAAAGCCACCACCAAATCTCTTTAAGATAAGCCCTTCTCTGCCTTGGGCTTCTGCTGGAAGAGATGAGGGACAATGCTTCCAACTTTCTAGAGACCCTATTGTTCAGTTGAGAGGAAATGTGAGATACACAGTCTCTTGAAAGGGTCCTTTGTGAGTCTCAGTAGTACTCTGATTCTTTGATCATTCTGAGGTCTTAACAAAAAGATTGTACAGTCTCACTATTGACTTTATTTCTAGATCACTTTTGAAGATTGCTCAGAAAGCTTTTCTTAATTTTAGCATCTTTTACCACCAGAAGAAGCTGAGAATTTTCAAAATCATCACGTCTTGGTTCCTTTTGGTTTAATAATTTTTCTCCCAATTTATCTCTCTCCTCTCATATTTTACTATAAGAAGCAAGAAGAAACCAGGAAACATGTTTAACATTTTGCTTGGAAATCTCCTGAGCTAGACCACACAGTTCATTAGGTACAAGTTCCACCTTCCAAATAACTGCAGGTGACAGTGTTGTTAAGCTTTCTGTTGTTGCGTAGCAAGGATTCCCCATTCCCCACAATTTCCTATAGTGTGTCCCTGTCCTTTGGAGCTCTCACTGGAAGTGTCTTCAAAGCCCAGATATGTGTTAACGGTCTGTTCAAAGCAGTTTAGGCTTTCTCCATCATTTTTCTCAAAATCCCTCCAACTTTCACCCACTGCCCAGTTTCTGAACCCACTTTCACATTTTTAGGTGTTGGTTGCAGCAGCACAATACTGGTACTAAAATCTGTCTTGATTATCTATTGCCATATAATACATTAATCCAAAACTTTGTGTCTTAAAACAATAACAGTTACTATCTCAGTTTCTGTTGGTCAGAAATCTAGACACAGCTTACCTGAGGCCCTGCTTCAGGGTCTCACAGGCTGCAACACAGGTGTTGCTGGGGCTCTGGTCATCCCAAGTCTTAACTAAGGAAGGACCGTCCTCCAATATCACTCACATGGTTGTTGGCAGGATCTGGTTCCTCGCAGGCTGTGGTCTCAGTTCCTTGCCACATGGGGCCTCTCATTTGTGACAGCTTGCTTCATCAAAGCAGTAAACTGGGAGGGCCAGAGGGGGTAGAGAGCAAGGCTGAAGTCAAAGGCCTTGGTAGGTTAAACTTGGAAATGGCGTCCTGTCATATTTGTCATATTCCATTCATTAGAAGTAGAGCACTAGGTCCAGCTGGCACACATATCCCCATGTACACACACACACACACACACACACACATGGCAACACAACACACATACAATCACATATGTGCAAACACACATGCATACTCACACATATACACACATTTAAAAACACATACGCACACACATATATGTACACGCTCAACTTCCCAAATACTTGCACACTCACACACATGTGCATGCACATATATTCAAAGCCCACAGTACATACCTGCACACACACTAAGACATACACACACATACACATATACTTCCATGTAAACACACACTCAAAACCCACACACACATGCTTGCACACAACACACAGGCATACTTGCATACAGATACACATATACATATGTACACACACACGGGGAGGGGGTAGGAATCCTAGGGTGTAGGAATCACTGGGGGCCATTCCAGAAGCTGCCTAGCACAGGGACCAAGCCATGAGGAGGTCCCTCTGGACCCCTTCCCCTGGAGTTTCTGGGGCAGGAAACCTCTGCTCCTTTGGCCTCTGTTTTCTCAGAGAATGGAGCTTTCCCTGGTTCTGCAGCAGCAGCTGCGGGGCTTCAGCTCCGAGAGGGCACACCCATAGCCAGCAAGTTGGTGCTGGTCTGAACCAGACACTTGGCCATCGTCAGGGCCCAGGAATCCCTTCCACGTCCCTCTGTGTGTCCTGTGCTTCCTCACAGCAAGGCCGCTGGCTTTGCAGAGCAAGCATCTGAGAGTGAGCCAGGAGAAAGCCTCAGAAAGCACGCACGGCCCTGTTTGCTGAACTCTATGGATGGAGGCCATCCTGGAGGTCTGCCCAGGTCTGGGGGCTGGATGTGGGCTCCCCCCTGGATGGGTGGGTCGTGAGATCACTGTAAGAAGAGCATCTGGGATGGGACAGTGTAATGACCCTCTGTGAAAATACACTCTTTCCCACTAGCCAATCAGATGGTTTAAACCCATCACAAAAGGGAGCTGTTAATTTATTATTGTCCCTCCCAGAGAGAACACACACAGCCTATGGGGTGGGCTGGAGACTTGGACTCACGAGGCCTCCAAGGGCAGGAGACCCTGCCCAGGGAAATGCCATGGGAATGCTTTTGGGGACACCTGAGACTTTTCACACAGCCAAGTCAGAAGGACTTGGTCACACTCTGGCCAGGCTCGCTCCACTTCGGTGCAAGTGGCTGGCTCCCCTCCAAGACCGGCCTTCAGCCATGGTGACTGGGCGGTGGCTGACAAGAGCAGAGGTGCCCTCAGGGGACACCAGGACACGGGGGATGAGTCACTGGGTGGTGCCACCACCAGGAAACCCCGGCCTCCCGGGTTCTTCTCTGCATCCAGAGGTGGCAAGGCTGCACCCCTTCGGAAGGTGGACCCCCAGGAGCACGGGGCAGAAATTCCCCATCTGGTGTGTCTGGAACATGGTTCTGTACTGTCTCTAGGTGTTTCTCCAGGGCCATGCTGCAAGTTTGCAGATTCTAGCAGGTGGGAAGCCTGCTCTTTCCAGGTGGTCCCCAGAAAAGCTCTCACACTGGCCTGTGAGAAGGAACGATGGGCATTGTGAGACAAGAACGGGCGGACAGAGCTGGTG
This sequence comes from Monodon monoceros, assembly GCF_005190385.1. NCBI lineage: Eukaryota > Metazoa > Chordata > Mammalia > Artiodactyla > Monodontidae > Monodon > Monodon monoceros. The sequence goes on along the minus strand of NW_021703782.1, from coordinate 21,414,582 downwards.
GGGCCTGAGCTGAAGTGCCCAGACCAGATGCTGCTTCTGTCCTAGATTCCTGGTCTGTAAATTAAGGGCTGTATCTCACTGTCTGGCCCTCCCCAAATTCTCATGGGCATTGGGGCCGTTGTCTGGTGTGCAAATCATTAACAAAACACGCTGGGTTGCAAAATGTTGTTGATTCCTGAGCACTTTCATTAGCTCCATCTGCATTTCCCAATATCTTCCAGCTGACTTCCTCCCTCCCTCAGCTCTGGCGTCAGGACCCTCTCTCTCTAGCTCACAGCGATCCTCCTGCAACTCTTTTCTGGGATTCCTCTTGGCAATAGTTCTCTCAACAGAAACAAAAAAAGCCTTTGTCTGCCTTCAGAGAAGTCAAGGAGACTCCTTAAACTGGGTTAAGGGATGATTTTCTAGTTTTATGCTTTTCCCTAATTAGCTTAATGTACTTAAGGACTATGCATTTTGCAAAATGATAATTTTATTTAACCAGCCCCTTTGTCTGTGGAGTTGCATGATTGATAATAAACATCCACTGATGGAAAAGCATTGTGCTAGGAGATTCATCTACACTGACTGTATAATCCTCACAACAGGTAAACTAAGGCACAGGCAGACTAGACTACGGTCAGCAATGAGTCATTCTCCAAGAGTAGTGGCAAATTCTGGGACACTCTTGCCATCCAGAGGTGGATTCAAGCTCCTTATTCTGAATGTGGACTGTATTCAGTGGGGGAAAGGATGGTGTGTGGCTTTAAGGCTAGATCAGAAAAGGCAATGCAGCTTCTTCTTGACTCTCTCTCAGGATCCCTATTCTTGGATCCCAGCTGCCATGTTGGGAGGAGGCCCAGCTGCCACAGGAAAGGCCACAATTCCAGAGGTCTCAGCTTCGTGACAGCCAGCATCCACTGCTCACTGTTAAGTGAGTGGTCCTTCAGAGGCTTGCAGCCTCTAGGCCACACCAAGCTGTTCCTGCTGAATGCTGCCCAAGTTGCTGATTTGCGAGCAAAATAAATGTGGTGGTTGTTTAAGACACTACATTTTGGGGTGGTTTGTTGCCCAGCAATAGATAACCAAAGGCCAGGACTGAGATTCAAACCCAGGTCTCTGTGTCTCTAGGGACCCTCCCAAGATGCAAAATAAAAAGAGGAAGCTGACCATGCCCCTTGGTCTAGGTCTGCTGCCAGTTTTGATCTGGTCACCCTCATAACGCCAGAGCCACAACAGCCATTGGTGATGAGGGCTGCCCTGCTAACACTGCTATTTCTCATGCTTTCTATGCAGTCACTGTGGCTCTGGTTCCCTGACAGACCCCTGCCAGCCACTGGAGCTGTTTGCTTAGAGGAAAGGAGGTAACCAAGGGCGCTCACCACCTCTCAGGGCCACTAGGATGAATGCCTGCGCCTGAAAGACGGTGTTGTCTCCCCTGATTTTGGTGCCCCTCATCAGAAGCCTCGAGCTTCTTACAAGTACTTTCATCATCATGTGCCCATGAGAGATGGGGCTGAGATGCAGCTGGTGATCCACTGTTCTAGCCCCGTCGTTTGAGGGGACAGCTGCAGAAACCTCCACTGAAAGCCTCAACCCCACAGCCCGTCAGGGGCGAAGTCCACACCTGAACCCAGTGGCCAGCACTGTGAGACCACCACCAACTGGAAGTTTAAGGACAGACAGTTTAACACAGCAGCTGAGGCGTGTTTGGGGTGCTGAATTCCACACCGTACCTGTTTTTACCAAGATGAGGCTCTTGGAATATGCAGTTTTCATTCCAAGACCCGGGGAACCCCAAGCACTGTTGAAGGCAGATCTTACATAAGCGATGAATTTGTAATGCATTTTTCCTTTTTTAAACGTTTTTTTTTTTTGATGTGGACCATTTTCTAAAGTCTTTATCGAATTTGTTACAATATTACTTTTGTTTTACATTTTTGTTTTTTGGCCACGAGGCATGTGGGATCTTAGCTCCCCAACCAGGGATCGAACCTGCACCCCCTGTACTGGAAGGCAAAGTCTTAACCACTGGACTGCGAGGGAAGTCCCCTGCATTTTTCCTATTTTAAAAAAAAATTGTAGGGACTTCCCTGGTGATCCAGTGGTAAAGAATCCACCTTCCAATGCAGGGGACTTGGGTTCGATCCCTGGTCGGGGAACTAAGATCCCACATGCCGCAGGGAAACTAAGCCCGTGCACCACAGCTACTGAGCTCGCACGCCTCAACTAGAGGGGAGAAAAACCCGCACGCCACAACTAGAGAGAAGCCCGAGTGCTGCAACGAAAAGATCCTGCATGCCTCAATGAAGATGCCGTGTGCCTGCAACTAAGACCTCACGCAGCCAAAATAAATTAAAAAAATTGTAGCGAAAAACATAACATAAATTTTACCATCTTAGCCATCTTTCAGTGCATGGTTCAGTAGTGTTCAGTACATTCACATTGTTGTGAAGCAGATCTCCAGAACTTTTTCATCTTCCCAAACTGAAACTGCCCCTATTAAACACCAGCTCCCCATTATACCCTCTCCCCAGGCCCTGGCACCCCATTCTACTTTTCTATGACTTTGACTCTTCTAGGGACCTCATATAAGTGGAATTACATAGTATTTGTGATAGAATCACTTAACAGAATGTCCTGAAGTTCATCCATGTTGGAGCGTGTGTCAGAATTTCCTTCCTTTCTAAAGGCTGATTAGCACTCCACTCTCTCTACATACCACATTTCATCTACCCATTCATCCATTGACGGACACTTGGGTTGCTTCCACCTCTTGGCTGTCGTGAACAATGATGCTATGAACATGGGTGTGCAAATGCAATGCATTTCTCTGTGTGCCTTGGGTAGCGGCCCTTTCCTCCTGGGCAGACTCAGGGTGCCTTGGACCTCCAGCAGTTGGCTGTTCACGAGGTCCAGGTTTTGGCCTGATCTGCCAGCTTCCTGACAGGGTAAGGGAGTGTGGGGTCTGGCCTTCCTTGAAGGGTGTGCTGCAGCAACCTGGGCAAAAACTGGCTCCAGCAGCTGCCAGATGTCCTTACATTTAAGAGGTCCAGGTGCCACCAGACCCAGCCCATGAATTACCCATAACTAGTTTTCTGACAGCTATGGGTGTCATCCCACCTGTTGCAACAAAGAAGTCTCAAGTTTCTTTGGCCAGGTTGGCTTAAGCATTTCCAGCACCAGTGTTTGCAAATACAGTTGTAGGGCCTATGGCTCTGGGCCTTCCATTAAGATTGTCTGCTGAATTTGTAGGCAGACCCAGGCGGTTTGAGAAATCCTGATGGAGCAACACAAGAGAACACTTAAAGAAGCCAAATTTATTGCAAATAGATATGAAGCTGTGGCCTTCTAGTCTGGCTGTACAGCTGTGTAAAATCGTTCAGCAACGTGAGCCAACAGATACTAGGCAGAGTGAAAACCTGGCTGTAAAATTTGATAGGCTGCTGGGGCTTGCAAGACAGATGGGCTGGGGTGGGTGAGGGAACTGGGCCCAAAGGTTATGCTCTGGGTGGCTCTCAGACCTACAGGGTAGTCTGGGCATTAAGACATACGATAGCCACCCAGGATCTCTTTCGCAGAGCAAAAGTAAAGACTGCAGGCTGACTGCTATGATAAACGAGAGAGATGAAGGAGAAAGGGTCATAAATTGTGGAGTTCAGGAGGTGTTAGAATGCAAAGAGCAGTGGGGAAGCGAGAAGCGTCTGATTGCATTCCCCATAGAATATGGTTTAGCTCCTAAATCAATCTCACATTGTATGCGTTTGTAGTACACTTCTGAATACCAGATTATGGGCAGTGCTCTGTAAACTGACCAGCAGCCCTAAACAACACCGAACAGCTCAGAGATGACAACAATGCTATCAGGACCAGAGGGCATTCCCTGGGGCCAGAAAACCAGCTGTAGTTCCCCTTCAGCTCTCACCAGCCCTCAGAGAGGAGAGGCTGAGCAAGCAGGGGGAAGCTGCCCCCATACCCAGCTCTCACCATCTCCTGCTCTGCCTGCATGGCTCTTGTTGGGGCTTTAAACTGTTTGCCCCATGGCAGCCTGACAGACGCCCATCCGGCTATACACTGAGGGCTGGGAGCTGCTGCAAGGACTGCTGGGCTCTGCCCTGTGTGTCTCAGAGCTGGGTGAACACCCTAGACAATGGCCAAGCTCTGGTCCCGTCCTGAAGGCTCTTTGTGGTCATGATTTCGTCTTCTGTGAGTATCGGTTTGAATTGAAACTTATCTAAGCAAGAGAAGGATGACCACAGGAGCTGCAGTCCTGGCTTAGTTATCCCCCAGAGAGTTGGATTTGTACAGCAGAGGAAAGCAAAGCTAAATTCAGTGTATCTAGAAGTGAACAGAAAGGGGAGAACCATAGAGCAGAGCTGAGTGTATAGAGGCAGAGTGGCACTTGGAGGGAAATTTAGAAACTACAATCATGGGATAAGAAACACATGATTGAAAGAATTTTAACCAAGTACTAACCCAAGAATCTAGAAAAAGGCCAGCAACGCAAACCTAAACAAAAGGAAAGAAGGAAGAAAAACAAATGCAGTCATATTTGAAACAGTAAATAAGCGAGAAACACACCCGGTAGGTAAGATCCATGAAATCCGAGACCTGTTTGTTCTCCCCAACACTTACACAGGCACAGAAAGCTCCTGCAAATATGATTAGGGAGGAAAGAGAGCTGACATAGCGCTAGAGGTAGAGAGAGCTCAAATATGAGAAGCTAACTTATCAACTTTATATCAATAAATTTGGAAATCTAGATAGGATTGATGACTTTCAGAAAACAAATTCCATCAAACTGAATCAGAGGAATTCTGAATGTACCAAAAATGATAGAATAAATGGAAAATATAGTCAAAAGTTCTGCCTCTATGAAAGGCACTGTCCTTTCACAGGTTTTAAGACTCATGCAACCTTAAAGGGAAGGCCCATTCCCACATTATTTAACATATTTTTTCATGGGATTAAAAAAGTTTTGTATGCTATTCTACAAAGGTGGAAACACACTTGAGAGTCAAGTTGAACAGAATAAAAATGTGTGTAAATTAGACATATATTTAATGATGAAGTATCATAAATTTAATGATATAATATTTAATGATGATGTTCTGGAAGCATTTCCATTATTGTCAGAAAAAATACTTGTATGGCTACCACAAATACAGATATTCAACACTGTTTATAAGATCTCAGCAAAAAAAGGGAAAAAATAAGTAGAAACATTTAAAAGGGAGAGACACAATTGTAATTATTTGTATGTAAAAAATCCAAGATAGTAAATCACACTAATTTGAACTCATATAATTTAATTGAGTAGTTGGACCCAAGATAACTTTACAAAACCTAATTCATTTTCCAAAAGCCAGCAAAAGGATAATGTAATTTTTAAGGAAATGTTCTATTCATATCATTATCGAAAACTGACAATATCGTGTAATATACATAAAAAGATTCATATTGTTATGAATTGAATTGTGGTCCCGTCCCCAAATCCAGATGTTGAAGTCCTAACCCCCAGTACCTCAGAATGTGACCTTATTTGGAAGTATAGTTATTACAGTTGTAATTATGTTGGAGTAGGGTGGCCCCTACTCCAACATGACTGGTAACCATATAAAAAAAGGAAATTTGGAGACAGACACACACATGGAGGACGCCATGTGCAGATGAAGACCGAGATCAGGGTGATGCTTCTACAAGCTAAAGAACACCAAAGGTCGCCAGCAAACCACCAGAAGCTGGGAGACAGGCCTGGAACAGATCACCCCAATCATGGCCTCAGACGGAACCAAGCCTGCTGACACCTTGATTTTGGACTTCTGGTCTCCAGAACAGGGAGACAATACATCTCTGTTAGTTAAGCCACCTAAGCTGTGGTACTTTGTTATGACAGCCCTGGCACACTACCTCACCTATATGTAGAATGCTAAGAACATTTACTGAAAGATCTAAAAGAAGACTTGGACAAGGTGAGACATGTGCCCTATTTGTGGGTGGAAGAAGCTGCCTCTGAGAGGTTGCCTTGTAGCTGTGGAGGAAAGCTGTAGTTTCCTTCCAGAATAGCAGGAGGGTGCACCTGTTGGCAGTGCTCTGGGGAAACTGGACACGTTGCCACCCCACCCCAACCCCAGCTCCTGGACCAGGGCAGAGATGGCTGATGCTTGCCTCCTTGGGTCCCCCTCTGCATCCCATTCTTACCTGAAGAAGAGGGGAGCCCCTGCGCTTCCACAGGGTGGGCGACTACCAGCTCATTCCCCAGAGGGGAGAACTGGTCCATCCTTCTGAGACACCCATGTGATGAATGAACCTTTTGAGGGGTCAGGTGGAGGGAGAGTCTTGTCTTGGGGAGTTTTCACATCACCCACACTATCAGCCTCTCCCTTGACTTGGGTTTTTGTCCTGTGAGAAGGGGTCAGTGCAGGGCCTGGTGGGGCTGCCCGGGGCTGTCCCAAGGCCTGCAGAGCCTTCGCTGGTGCTCAGTGTGTTGTGTGTGTAAGTGTTGTGTGTGTATATATATGTGGTATGTATATGTGTGTGGCGTGAATGTGTGGTGTGTGTGTGTGGTGTGTATGTGTGGTGTTTGTATGTGTGTGGTGTGTGTATGTGATATGTGTGTGTATGTGTCTAAGTATGTGGTATGTCTGTATGTGCATATGTGTGATGTGTGTATGTATGCAGTGTGTATGTGATATGTGTGTGTAGGTGTGAATGTATGTGGTCTGTGTATGTGTATATGTGTGTGATGTGTGTGTATGAGATATGTCTGTGTATGTGTGTATGTATGCAGTGTGTATGTGATATCCGTGTGTATGTGTGT
>NW_021703782.1:21287873-21402783 GCF_005190385.1 Monodon monoceros | reverse complement strand
GTGTGTGTGTGTGTGTGTGTGTGTGTATAGTGGGATGAGGCAGGAATCTTCATCTGCTACAGAGGTCCCACTACAGAAGTTCTGGAAATCATACTGCCTGAAACCCTGGGTCAGGGCTAAGCCACGTCAATTTGCATTCACAGATTATATACTAAATATGGTTGAAAAGTAGGGAAACAAAAACAGTCTGGATAGTCTTGTAGAGAAATAAACCCCACGCTCAGTGGGATGCTGGATCTTGGTAAACTCGGGCCTCCCCTTCCTGCTGTCTCGGGAGAAGGCTGGGGCAGTGTGGCCTCCAGCTCAAGTCTTTTTGTCCAGGGAGCAGTTTGTCAAGCAGCGGGGGCTGGTGGTCACACCCTCCCTCTGTGGTCGGAGGCCCGGTGAGTGTCAGCGGGCAGGACACTGTTTAGACAGAAATGACCTGCCTTTCTGTCAACGCTGGAGCATTTGTCTCCTGCCGGCTCCTGGAGCAACCTTGGAGCATTTGTCTCTTGTCCGGGAGCTGTTTACAGGAAGCCTTTGGAGCTCCTGGTGCATTGAACATTCTCAGGGCAGGTGCCCTGGACAGCTGCCAGGCCCAGCACCTGATGCAGCTCTGTTCTCTGGCTTTGCCAAAAAGTCCAAGTTGATGGTTTGAAGAATATTGCTAGTTATCTATAAAACAACATATTAATAGCTGAATTCTTTTACCTGAGAAAGTTCCAGTATTGGTACCTTAAATACTTTTGTCCTTGGAAATTTATTTAATCTTTATTGTGCAAATATCTGAGTCTGTTGCATTTGGGTCCTAGTTCAAGACTTTCCTATGAGAGATCCTCTTTTCTGATGGTATATGATATATGATTTGATACCTGTCTATGATATATGTCCATACCGATATCTGTACCTCTATCTATGTATTGTATATACTGTTACTTAACTGGATATAAATGGAACAACCTACTTCCTCTCCGCATCTGCTCTCCCAGTTCATCTTCCTAAGACCATGTTGTCGTAATTTCAAATGTGAAGTGCTTCTCAATTGTCCCTCAACCTAGTGATTCAGGGCTCCCAGCTCCCAGCTCTCGTTTCATCAGTCTGTGGTTGTCTGTCTGATACTGCTCTTGCCTTTTGGTGCCCACTCAGCCTTGTTCCCTGTGCACATCCGGTCCCCCAGGGGTCCCCAAGGGAGGTGTCCCCTGGGGCAGCTGCCTGGCCCTGCCCTCGGCAGGTTTTTTCCTTAGCCGCCTTCCAGGTGGTGGCTATGCCGGCTGCCCAGCACCCTCACAGCTGTCTCCCTCCTCTTGCTTCCTTTCGGGGCTGTCTCTCTCTCTCTCTCTTTCTCTCTAGAATGAGATCGCAACTCTTTAAAGAAGGAACTGGAAGGTCCTCCTTGTCTCCTTCCACCTCTAGGTCCCACACAGATGCTGATACCTGCTTGTGGGCAGGCAGGGCTGAAGACTGCTCACTGCCACGGCTTCAGCATATAGGAGAAGGGGAGAGAAGAGTGTGTTTATATGAGAGCTCGGGGGAGCCTCCTTGACCCTGTAATCCTGTGACTTTCAACTCCTGTGTATCAGCAGAGGTATCTCTTTAAACGCCCAATGTGCACAGCAGATGAGGGCAGAGCCCGCTCAGCTGCAGTGGTGCGCTCTGGTAAGTTCTCACAACCCACATAGCACCCCAGGAAGGCTTGAGAAACCAGAGGCCTTGGGGACCGCAGGGTGTGGAGTCTGAGCACTTTGTCCCTAATAATTATACAAAAGGGCTCCAGAATTTTTTTTCCTTCTGGGGCTTAAGGAAGCAACATTTGGATAACTTTATTGTTGGAGAGGAAAGAATCCTTCAGTTAAAACATCTTTTGTGTTCACCCTTTCCTCTTCTTTGTGTTTTCAGGGAAAGTTGGAAAGGAAGAATTGATTCTGCTGTTTTGATGAGCAGATTTTACCATGCAGGTGGAGGAAGGCCTCGGCCCAGGAAACAGGCAAGTGTACAAACAAAGCATCTGCTCTATAAATAGTCCTCCCCAGGCATGACTCAGGGGACCTGGGCCAGAGGCTCCAACCATTCAAGCTGACAAACCCCGTGTTGCTTATGGAAACGTGGCAAAAGCAGCTTGTAATTCTTTATTCTCCATTCCTGTTTAGCCTTTAGAGAGAGTGTGGGCCGACTTTCCTTCCATGGTAGATCATAACCCACATCACTGCTGATCTCGAAAATCATTGTGTCTGTCCTTCTGGGAAGACATATGTGGAGGGAATGGAGCTCTAAATCCTGCAGCTCCAAGGTCCTGTATAAGCGGGATTCCGGGCTCCAATATCAAGAAAATAATGCACAGGTGCTCCGTACTGGCAAATGCACAGCTTGCCTTGTTGGTTGTCAGATGTGCTCACAGCAACAGGAAAATGATCTTCTCTTTTGAAAACAGCGATTATTTACAGGGAAAGTATATGTTACATGGCTGCTCTGTGTGCCTGTCTAGAAAGTTTAGGTTGAAGGCAGAATCACAGGAAAAGCCCCTCCACCCCCACTGAATCCTTTCATGGGAATTTGTTTTCAGACAATTCTGCTGTCCTTGGGGCTTTTGAAACAAGGAGAGTGATTTACCTGGCTCTGGGCCACGTTCTGTCCATGTTTTCTTTCTCTGGTTCCATGTAGAAAGGATGGGGTGCTGGGAGGTGGATTCACAGAGGGACCCAGGATTTTAATTGTCATGAGCTGGCAGCCTTGCGGAGAGACTGTCAGAGACTTGGGACAGGATATCGGTCCTTGTTTTATGACCTAGGTTGAGATGGGAGCTTTGTGAATTTTCCCTCTGACACTACTGTGATGGCTGAGTCCATCAAAAAGACTTGTCACACGGCCTGGCAGTTGAAACGGTCACACTGGGATTTCTTAATCCTGGGTCCACAGACCTTTAGGCAGCTGACGGATAACATTCAGGGGGTTGTGAAAATGGATGAGGAAACACTGTGTCTTTAGTTTCACTAGCCTCTCACTTCAGCATTTCTGTCCACTGTATTGACAGGACCTCTGACCCCCCACTGGCAGAATCCCAGCTCACGTCCTTTTGGGACAATTGTCATAGACACCTTAACATTCCCTTTATGCTTATCAATACCTCCAGGTTGTAGTTTATAGACAAAGCACTAATTCGTTATTTAGTGTCTTCATGAAGAACATTTCAAATTAAAAATTTTTTTTTTATAATTCTGGTTCACTCTAATTGGCTTCCTTTGTAATCCTGTGCATTTTATTAATTTAAAAACATTATTCCATGAAGGGGGTCCACAGACCTTGCCAGACTGCCCTAAGAATCCATGCATGGAAGTTGTTGGGACCCCTGTGGGAAGTTGCACTCTTGGACAGGAGGAGAGTTGAGTCTGTGTGGGCCCTGGCAGAAGAGCCTTCTGGTGCCTTCCCAACCAGCGTTTGTAGTGAGGGGGGTGGCCCTTGTTTACTATTAGTACAAATTATATGCCTATTCATTCATGTACAGAATAATGACACAATTACATGTGTGGAATGTACATGGAATTTTAACTTAGATGAAATTGCCTTTTGAAGCAGTTTTCTTTTTTTTTTTGCGGTACGCAGGCCTCTCACTGTTGTGGCCTCTCCCGTTGCAGAGCTCAGGCTCCGGACGCGCAGGCTCAGCGACCATGGCTCACAGGCCCAGCCGCTCCGCGGCATGTGGGATCTTCCCAGACCGGGGCACGAACCCGTGTCCCCTGCATCGGCAGGCGGACTCTCAACCACTGCGCCACCAGGGAAGCCCTGAAGCAGTTTTCTTATCGCCTAAAACTGGAAAGGTGAATTTCTTACATCAGTAAGGATAAGTTAATGTAGATGGATATAGAAAGACAAACTCTAGTACAAAATATGCCTTAAAAGTTCTTTTTGGGGGGCCTGTTTTTTTGAGGTGGTGAAGTGCTTAGTAATTCCTGATATGGCCCCTTTTGGGGTGATATTCATCGCTGATGTTCAATTGATAACCTTGGTAGAGAATTCTAACGTTCCTTTTATGTGCACAAGTACAGATACACGAGGCACTTTGGTTCACAGTAGAATTCCCCATGAGCAGTTTCCTGTGATGCACCAAGGGAGAGGAACCGCAGTGTGTGGACCCCGAGGATAAATGCACATGTGGTTGCTATGGCGGCTGTTGACTGCTGGGTGAGTGCAGAAGGCGAGCCTAGGAGGGTCCCCAGGGACATCAGCACCCCACGTGGATCTTGTTCTTGCAACACCCCCAACTTCAGTTTCCATGAAGAGAACACTTCTAATCTTAGTTTAGAAATAGATGATCATACTTAACTTTCCTAATCAGAATACAAAGTACCAGAACACCAGAAACGTTCATGGAATCAGAAAGAGCAGAAGCAGTTCTATCTACCAGTTAATTTCACGGCTGAAGCAAAGTTATTTTAAAAGAAAATTAACACCGATTTCATTTCTTGTTAGTTTCCTATTTTCTCTTTAGTCCCTTTTGTGATTTTGTGAGCCAGACAGTTTCTTAGGAGGTAAGGAGTGTGTGCCTGATGGGCACTCCACCACTAGCAAGCGTTGAGAACTGCTGTGTTTCACCTGTTCCGTCTGGGCTGGGGAGACATGCATGCAGGCTCAGAGTCATCTGTCTTTTGCTACTGGAGATGGTCCTGTCACTGGTGATCTACTCAGACAACCTAGGACAATGATCAGGCCCACATTCCCTGGCCAAGATTCCACGAGTGAGCTCACCATTCGTGGGTTGTCAATATCTTCAAGGTGAGAAATTGAAAGTGCCAACATCTTATTTTGTTTGTGTTCAGAAAACACCCACCAACACTTCTGTGGTTTAGCGGATAGTCTGCCTTACTTTGTGTAAGTGAGACGTTTGTGACTATGATGAAGGGGACATGAAGACCCATGAGACCAGGCAGTTCCTTACTCACCCAGAGCAGGGAGGAGTTCTTCCCCCAGAGCCCTGGCCACCCTCTCAGATGTGGTGGTAACATGCAGATAGGCCAGGGGGATGCAAGAATGTCAGTGCTGATTCTCTACTTCCTAGGGCATGGCGAGGCCAGGGACCACCCAGGTGACAGAGGGGCAGTCAAATGGCAGGGCTGGCCAAGGGTGGGCTGGGCAGGTTGTGTCCAGGGCATCTCCTGAGCCCCTGCACCTTCCAGAGGGAGTGCTGGTCTGACGGTCTCGGCTGGGACCCAAGGCTTTCCAGAGTTGCAAGGACAGAAGGGCCCAGGTGTGGTGCTGGAGCTGGGTCAACTTAGCAAGGCTGGAACTACACTGACCACTGTGCCCCCGTGCATAGCTTTCTATTCCCACATAGCAAATGATGCAGAAACCAACACCCATTTATTACCTCACAGTCTCTGAGGGCCAGAGGGCCAGGAAGGACTCATCTGGGTCTTCTGCTCAGGGTTTCAAGGTGCTGGCTGGGCTGCAGTCTCATCTGGGGGCTGGACTGGAGAGGAGTCTGCTCCTGACTCATTCAGGTTGGTGGCAGAGCTCATTCCATATGACCACAGGATGGAGGTTCCCATGTTCTTGCTGGCGCCCAGCAGGGGCTGTTCTCAGCTCCCGATGGTGCTCCCAGGCCCTTACCCTGTTGCCCTTCCATAGCCCCTTGCACAACAGGCCAGCTCCCTTCTCCAAAGCCAGCGTGAAGAGAGGGCCTCTCACTTCAGCGGGGGTGGGGGTAGGGTCCTAGTCCTTCTCTCAAGGGCTTTCATTAGATTAAGTCAGGTCCCCCTGAAGCATCTCTTTTGGGATAACTAACTTTTAAAAATCTTTGAGCCTTTAATAACATCTGAAAGCTTGCTTCACCTTTGCCGTCTCCTATGGGTAATTGGGCAGCAGCAGCGAAGTTGGGGCCACTTGCACCTGCAGTTGGTGTGGGGTACAGCTCACCTTCAGCTCCCGAGGGTCCCTGATGGCTTCTCTGAACTCCAGCCTAGGTGCCTGTGCAGGCTCATGGTGAAAGATACCAGCTCCCTGTGCATTGGGGTTGGAAGAGGTGAGGGGGACATGGATACCCATCTCCAGCTTGTCTCTAGGGGGCCTGCTGTCCCCCACCTCACGTCTGTTGGCTGAGCTACAGCGAAGCCAGGCCCTCCACCAGATGCAGGACTCTCCTTTCCATCAGCCCCATCCTTGTGGAAGGCCTGATCCCTCTGTGTCTTGTACCCCTTATTCTCTGCCAGGCTTAGTGGGTCAGCCTCTGATGGAATAACATGTAGCCCCTGGGGTCAGCATGCTATGGCCAGAGTTCAAGGTGGCCAGGCTAGGGACTGTGTCCTCATGAGACCACCCCCATTGTGGACATCTTCATTGGTCTCCACCTGTTTCAGGAGCTGGTTCTTGGTTTCACTGTTTGCAGTGAGGACCCCACCCCCGAGACTCCATTCCACACACGGAAAAGCTTGAGAGTAGAAAGATGAGGTTCCTTCCCCAGGTCACATGGGGAATGATTGGGGATTTGAAATCCATGGGCTGGCTTCATCACCCTCTGATGACCGTTGGTTGTGGCCTTGAAGTGCAAAGCCTCAGGGAGGTTACACTTCAGGCTTCCTTTTGTGTTACAATGGCACCGTAATTCCTCCTCCATCAGTGTTGGAAGGGACATTTTAGGCCATGAGCACAATGTTTTGCTAAATAGCCCAAGGACCCACTCCTCTGCAAAGCTTTCTACCCACTGATCTTCCCACAGACATGCATCTCCTTTTCTCTGTGATCCTTGGTGCTTTGCATAGATGTTGCACAAAATTCCATTATGGTCCCCTACAGGCTTTATTATAATTGCTGGCTTGTATGCCCATCTCCTGGCTGACCAGTGAGCTTTTGGAGACAGGCAGCCACACCTTTTCATCTGTGCAACCCCAGTACATAGTTCATGACAGGCACTTGGTAAATGTTGACCGAATGAAGAAGATGAAGACACAGAGTTGTGAGTGACAGAGACAGAATAACATCTGGGTCTCACTGTTTACCAGTCAAGTAAAAACTTCGGCATCTGTGACTCTTGGTCACCTGTAAAAGAGAGAGATTTTGTCAGCACCAAATGATGAGACAACCACTTCCCGAGATTCCTTCTGGACCTTAGAGTTCTTTTTAAGATTCACTCTAGGTTTCTGTCAAAGATACAGGTGGTCATTTGATCCAAAGACGTAGACTGTGGATTTAGCAGAGCTGAGTCTAAATCCTGTTTTTGTCACTAATGAACGAGATGTTGGGCCCTGGCAAAGTGACCTGAGCTCCCTGGGCCCCAGCTTATTCCTCCATAAACATGGAGATGATAATAAGAGCCGGAGTTCAGGGTGGCTGTGTTCACCTCCCAGGGGACTCACTGATGCTGTGCTGTCATTCATTCACTTGCTCAGCAAACATCCATTTGTGCCTTGCTCCTGGCCAGGGCCTCGGATTCTGAGGATGAAGACCTGTGAGAGCTCAGTTGTGTGGGGGAAGCCAGACATCAAAACAGAAGATTGGGACCCAGGTGATAATACTGTCGGCCACATGGGTGGGGGACCCATGCTGGGATGGAAGTGAGGGAAAATCAAGGAAGGCTTAAATAAAAATAACAAAGGGCTTCAGTCGAGTCTTTAAGATGGGGTCAGGGGTAGGTGTTCAATATACACTAGGTTTTCTCCACTCACTGTCATTAATTTATCTATAATCAAGTACAGCCAATCCCACACTTATGCAACTGCTCCTTTCCAAAAGGTCTTTCTCAACTTGAACTTTGCATGAGAATAAAAAGAAACAAACTCTGCAGCTTTCTTTCTTTTTCTTTTTTTAAAGATTGCTTTGGATTTAAAGATATGGAGCCCTCTATATATGCACACAACTTCATATCTGTTTACTTGTTCCAAAATACTTTAATGTATTGAACTTATGTGCAGGCGGAGAGAGGTTTGGCCATGTTCATACTTCAATCTGCTCACTTTGTCCTCTTGACTGTGAGCAGGTCCTGCCCTTCCTGGCCGGGTCCTTCTAGGCACGGCCAGCATGCAGCCTGGTGTTTGCAGGGGCCAGTGCTGGGGACGGAGGGGTGGGCCAGCTCCTTGGGGAGGGCTCCCCTGCAGCCTCTGCCCTTCGGTCTCTGGGGGGCTCATCCCTGAGACTGTTTTCTGCTATGCTGGGGACCTGGCTTCTCCAGGACCATGCTCCTCGACTCTGCCCTGCACTGTGCCCTGGAGGCTGATGTGTACGGAACTGTCAGACTGCTCTCCTACCTTTGTCTTCATTTTAGGGTTCAGTCAGTGGGGACTCCCAGCAGGACACAGGTCCCTGTAGGTGTCTGCGACCCTGGACACTTGGCCCCTCTCCTGTGGGCGGTGTCCTCCCAGCACACTTGCTCTTCCCTTTGCCCAGCAAGCTCTCCCCACACCTGGCCCCTTTCCTGGTTCAGGATCCTGCTTAGGACTACCCTGGGAGCTCCTGTATGCCCATGTGGATGGTGCCCCTCAGGAAAGTGCTGCTTACATCACATGGTGCTCCTGCTTCCCCTCTCCCACGTCCCTTCTCCTTTATTATTTTTCAAAGCATGCATCCCTCCCTGAAATCCATCATGCAGCCGTGCTCCTGTTTCCAGGTAGGTGAGCTCTAGGAGAGAAGAGACATCTTCTATCTTAGTCACCAGTGAATCTTTACCACCTGGATCAGGGTTTAGCCCGTAGTAGGTGCTCAATAAATATTTGCTGAGCAGGTGGATGAATCAAGGTTGTTTCGCTCTGCAATGTCAGTATTAGGCGATTGACACCAAGGAACTAGAAATATACTTGAGAGCGGTACCAAGACCCGAGTCCCTCAGATGAGTCCAATTTCTCTGAATAGGCGCGTTCTCCCTTCCTCTGCTTTCTGTGCTTGGTGGCAAGCCCTGGGAAAGGAGAAAAAGGGGCATTTCAATGGACTCCTGGAGGGATGTAGACATGCCAGAGAGAAGAGAAAGCCATCTGGCTCTGGGGATCCCGAAGTGCCCAACCACGCGGGATTGCGAGTTCTGGTCCAGCGCCCACTCAGGAGATCCTTTTTTCCGGCCTTGAGGAAACAGCCTGAATGCTTAATTGTCATTCAGTTTGTTTCCCTCTCTAATCTCCGAAGCAGTGACCACATCCTTTCTCTTTCTCATTTTATCTGAGCCTCCTGAGAAGTTCACACAAGTCACAGTTAGCGGTCTGAGGAGCGGGGTGGGAGGAAGGGCTTCCTGCTGACCTTTGCCCTGAACTGCTAGTGATTTGCGTGTGTCAGTTGGCGTGCAGATTCTGAGTCAGATGGGGCTTTCCTCTTCAGCTTAGCAGACAGTCATCATGTGCACAGTTGTGAGTGTTGGCTCTTTTTTTTTTTTTTAAACAGTCTGAGAGTGCAATGTAAAATCTGAAAAACTGATCATAAAAGTTACTCAGATGGCATTTCCTTTTCTTGGAAAGCTGGTGGCTGTTTATGTCCTTGGGACTCTAGCTTCTGATGATGCAGCAACGTGAATGGCTCTTTGAGCCCGGGGAAGGTCACTGGGATGCTGGCGATCACCTTAGAGAAAGGAAGGCTGGGTGCTGGTGTTCGTGGGGCAGTGATGCAGGAGTACAGACAGGGGGGTCTGCCACAGGGTGCTAAACAGACCTGGGCTTTTAGATGTGCCCCTAGCCCACAGACCCCTCACCAAATCCCAGGGCCCAGCTACTCAGGTGGGGTCCCTGGACTGCAGCACTGTCGTCGTCTGTTAGAAATGCAGAGTCTTAGGCCATACTCCAGCCCCCACTCCAGTATCTGCATTTTGGCCAGATGCCCGGGGATGCGTGACTGTCAGCATGGAAGCACTGCTCACCCCCTTCAGGCTCCTGCAAGGTTCATGGCACCAACCAGAGTCTCTGAGGGCCTTTGATGGGGAAGTGGTCCAGGTCTGAGCAGAGCAGAATGGGCGAGTGGATGTGTCCCACAAGCCCCTCCTGTCAGTGTGACCTCTGAATAAGGTGGGCACTGGGCTCAATGTACTTTAGGCTGGAGGTGCTGCCTAGCCCAGGGAATGCTTGACGCCTAAGAGGACCTGGGCCTGGGAGATGTGGGATGGTGTGCCACAGAATGCCCTTCCAGAGGGCCCTGGTGGTGGCGGCGCTGGGGTTCCCTGTCATCTGGTCCCTTTCCCTGCTGCTCCCCACTGTGGCGTTCTGGGCTGTCCCTAGCTGGCCTCCTTGGCATGGGGAGACATAAAGGGACCCGAGGCCACGATGCCTGTCCTTATGATTCAGGGCACTGTGTCTGTCCAGCATTTGCTGCCTGAAACAGGAGGTTGCCCATGTGGCCCAGTGGATTATCACTCCCACAGCATTTCTTAAAGGTCAGACCACACTCCTGTGATTTCTCCTATTGTTTACTTCAAGCACCAAGTTAATCTCACCAAGTTCCTCGCGAGCTCCTTATCTCTTTGGGCACCCACCCTGCGCACGCAGTGTATTTCCACAGCCCTGGCTCTCCATGACCAGTGTCCAGAGGACTCCCTCCAGCCCCTCCTCCTGCCCCCCGAGGGTGAGGCCTGAGAAATGAACTTGTGGGGCCACAGATGCATCACAGCGCATCCTGTGCTCTTCCTCATTGTACTTTTGCATGAAATATGCCCCTAGTTCTGCTGTGACCACTGTCGCTCGCCATTTGACAAGCACCCGGGCATTAGCAAGTTTCACGCTTTCTTCCCTTTTTGGTTGTGTGTGGCTTAAAGGTTCTGTCATCACTTGGCTCAGGAAATAATCTATGTCCAAGTGACTCCTCTCAGAAACCCTGGAGGTGTTTTATATGGCAACATGGTCCCCGGTTGCCTACACTGTCATTGGTTGGTTAAATTCTTTGTGACCTAGATTTTTAAATTCAACGATATTTGCAGAAACTGTGACACATGCCATTAAGGCTTGTCTCCCCTACTCCATCTTAAGGCCTGGAAAGTCTCTGGCCTTAAACACATGTTTCCACAATTGGTCAGGGTTAGTGTATCCTTCCAAGTTCAAAAGACACAGGCAGGTAGCATGCCCAGCCCCAGGCCTGGCAAACAATGAACGCAGTAAATGTTCTACACAATTATTTCTGGGTGTTCATTGTAATGATCTTAACATGCCCCCAAATAGGAAGATGCATTTTATAACAAACCTGGAGCTTTCCCCAGTCCGACTGGACACTCTGAGCAGTACAACCTCCCAGACCCCAACTCACAATGTCCAGGAATCTGTATTCTAACCAGACCTTATTCAACCAGGGGTGTGACGCTTGGGAACAGGTGCCCCGAGAGAACCACAGTGGATTTTGCCCCAGTATGTTCAGAACAAGTTAAACAATGTGTTGCTGAATTGCTTAAAGGGATGGCTGTTAACCCAAACTGTCTGACGTCAGCAGATGACCGATGCTGTGTGTCCCTAGGCCCTCTTTGTGTCACCATCTGTCCTCAGAAGACAAATGATGGACAAGTCAGGCGAGAATAGCAAAGGGCTTTCTTCTGGCTGGGGAAACACTTTCTCAGCTTCCCAAATCTACAGGGGCATAGAGCTGCAGAAGGCCCCGAACTGTGGGCTGAGGCAGAGGGCAGAGAGTCTCATGTTGGCCCCACCACTCTGACTCCCACTTCCCTTTGGCGTCTGACACTGTCTTCACAGGGGGCGGGGAGGGGGGCAGGTGAATGCTTAGTGGTGTCTTGAAGAGACCTGGCCTCAAAAGGGACACTGGTGTCTGGGATCGTTCCCATGAAGCTGCGAAGGTAGGTGGCGGGCTTCGTGTTCTAAGGCCAATTAGTTACTCTTCTTGCAGTCAAGGACTGCAGCGTGAAGAAAAGACTCACAGTGGATGTGAGTGGGGGCTTTCCCATGATGTTTCCAATCCATGGCATGTCCAATCTAATCTGCAGCCGTGAGTGTGACCCAGGCACCCGTCCAGACTCTGAGGCCACAGATTCTCAATGTTTTGGGTTTTTGAATGATTGTATGTGTTGGCAAAGGTCTCTGGGGCACTTACCTGAACACTGGTTGGAACCGTGCCACTGGACTTGGGCCATTTTCTGCTGCAGGGAAGAGAATACAGCTGGCAGGTGACTACCAGGCTAGAAAAAGATGTTCATACTTCTCTTGGCCAGGGATGCTGAAGAAATGGGCTGGGGTGAGGACTTAGCACTAAACATATTCATCTAGTTGAGATTGTTTTGTGTTCCAACTCCTGATTTTGGTGCTACCTTCCTCCTCATTTCTGAAAAAGAAATTTAGGTCCCAACTGCACTTTAAAAATACCTAGGCTGCCTGGAACTCAAATAGACACTTGTTTGCTAACGTTCACAGCAGCTTTATCCACAATAGCGAAAAGGTGGAAACAACCCAGTGTCCATTGGTGGATGAATGGACAAACAACATGTGGTAAATACATGTGTATTAATCATGTTTTTTAATTTTTTGTCATGCTTGTGCTTTGACATCTTGCTGACCCTGGAGAGACTGTCCTTCCCAGGGCCGGCCAGTGCCTAGAGATAGTAACTGACTTGTGAGCACACCTTTCACATGCAAACCAACCCATCCAGAGCCCACAACCCACCCCCTCCTCTATCTGGCTCTCTTACTCAGGTTATTTTCCACCTGCCCTAATAACACCAGGTCCAGATTGCAGGTAACTAAGGACAGCCTCGATGCGCCAGAGTCTGCTGAAATTATTCAGACTAGCCAATGCTAAGCCTGCTCACTCTGCCTCACCTGTTTCTTCCCAGAGAAACCACATGTCCTCCTCTGCTTCCTCCCTGACTCTGGTGCTTCCCTGTGTGGCCCTGCATGGCATGCCCTGCCTCCTGTTTCTAGGGATCTGTGAGTATAAAAACTTCTTCCTTCAGGACAGTCATTTCCATGGCTGTGTGTCTTACCACGCCTGAGCAGGTACATTTAAAACAGCATACAATGAAATATTATTCAACCATGATAAGGAAAGAAATTCTGACAATGCTACAATATGGCTGAATCTTGAGGACATTCTGCTTAGTGAGATAAGCCAGTCACAAAACGACACATATTGTGCGAGTCCATTTATATAAGACTAGTCAGATTTACAGAAACAGAAAGTAGAATGGTGGTTGCCAAGGGCTGAAGGGAGGGGAGAATGCAGAGTTAGTGCTTAATGGGGATGGAGCTTCAGTTTGGGAAGATGAAAGAGCTCTGGAGATGGATGATGGTGATGGTTGCACAACAACATGAATATACATAGTGCCACTGAACTGTACGGTGGATAATGGTTAAAATGGTAAATTTTATGTTATACATGTTTTATCACAATTTAAGAAGGCATCTAGGCTGCTGGCAGAGGCGTCCTTTAGCCCCCATGGGTCATGGCTCCCTGAGGGCAAGATGAGGTCATTGTCACATCTCCCCAGCACCTGGCAGGCGCCTGGCCTCAGGTGCCCACAGTGGGGGTATCAAACCATGGCTCACCCACCCACAGAGCTCTGCTTCGTCCTCACATTTTGTCAGCTTCAGGAGGCTGGTTGTCTGCTGGCCCAGGGGCTTTGCCATGATCCCAGTGGCTGCTGAGATGCTCCCCTCTTAGCAAATCAGCACAGAAAGGCAGCTTCCTGGCAAATAACGCAGGAGAAGCAGCTGGTCCCATGAGTGTGGGGCTTCTCTGGCCTGGAGGGACAGCTGCTACCTGAGAAATGGCATTGAGGTGGGAGCCCAGGCCCTGCTTGTTTAGGGAGGCCAGGATCACTGGGGGCTATTCTACACCTGGCTTTCTGCCTCATTTTGCATTTCCATTCATTTGGAGGCATCCCTGCCTCACCTGAAATGCCCAGGAGGTTGCACACGCCAGGACGTCTGGGGGTGAGAAGATTCAGTGTGGTAGGCGGCTCCACCCGCTGTGATTTGATGCAGCCCAAGAGCACCTGCCCCTTTAGTTTTGATAATTAGATTTTGGATAGGCTCCAAATGAAACCACAACCCAACCCTAAAGGGAACACCCTAGCACTGTGCCAACACAAAGCTGAGCTTTTCTGAGGACCCCCGACTCCCACATCATAGGCCAGGGAACACATGGTCTCTAGAGCTGGGGAGACTGTAGACGTTTGTCTGCTTCCTTTCAAGGCTTGAGGCTGCTTTGCCTCCCCTCCCCAGTCTTGCAGGTTCTTTTGAAAACCCCCGACTCCTGCTTTCAACTCTTTCCTCTGGTCTCTGATAAAAGGCAAGTTAAGAATCACTTCTAACAGTCTCCCTGAGAGCTGAGAGGGCTTGTCTGCAGAGACAGGACATCAAAGAGCAGAGCTCAGGTGCACCCTTGGCCTGAGACGGTGGGAGGAGGGAGTGTCTGCAGCCCCTGTGTCCCCTGCCCCAGGCTGCATGGCCACAGTGCTGCCTGGCCTCCTGACAGGCCTCCAAAATCTGCCTGGGCACAAAGCCCAGGACAAACCCTGCAAAGAGCCGAGCTGCCTGAAGACGACATCGTGATTTACCCATGAAGAGCAGATTGGCCACCGTCCATTTCCCTGGGTGGCACGGTTTGAGCTTCACAGAGATTCTCCCCTGCTTTACAATGTTTACAGCAGCTCCGGGAGTGACTGTGCTCTGGTTCTAGAGTCCAGGGCACCCCCATTTGCAGACTGCCCCCTGCTGCCCTGGGCCTGCCTTCAGTTCCTGGCTAACGGCATCTCTGTCCCCATCTCAGCAGTGTCAGGACACCCACCACGGGCCTGGGCCTGGGATTTGGGCTGGTGAGCTTACTAACTGGCCCAAGGCCTCACCTGGCTGCTGAGGTTCCCAGAGCCCTGCCCTAGCTGCGGGCTGCAGAAGTGTGGGAATGAGTGTGCATCTCTCCCTGCACTCAGGGCTGGGGGTCTGGTGGGTGACAGGTTATTCGTAGGGTTTTTTTCTTTCCCATCTTCTTGACTGCGGCCTCCTCGAGGGGAGGGTTGCAGAATCACAATTCTGGCTGTTCTTTACGTACCAAGCACTAAGGCTTAACTGTGGAGAGCCTGGAGTGGTGCGTGATGCACCATGCACCATGGAGCTTCTGCTGGAGACCAGACACTCACAGGTCCAGCGACCTGATGCTGAATCACCATCCACCCAATGCTTAGCGGCACCAAAGAAGCTCCACTTCACTTTGTCCATGGATTCGGAGGTCAGGATTTCAGTCTGGGCCTGTGGGAAGACTCACTCCATGGGGGTGACTGGACAGCTGGGGCTTGGGTCACCTGGATGTGCTTCTCCCACAGATCCATGTGCTGAGTGGAGACCCTCTGTGTGGTTTGGGCTTCCTTCCAGCATGGCGGCCTCAGGACGGTCAAGTGTCTCCTGAGGTGACCTGCAGCTTCGGAGCCAGAGTCCGTGAACAAGGCGGATGCTGCGAGGCTGTTGGCGTGCAGCCTTGGAAGGTACCACACACCCGGGGAGGGAGCAGCAGAGACTCCAGGGGGAGGCACAAGGACCCACCCTCAGTGGGGAGGGGCAGACACCACACTGACTTGTGTGCTTTTCTCAGGAGGAAGACGTTTCCACGTGGAAAGAATTGCATCCTGGTGTCAGACGTGCAGGGACGTGAGTGAATGAGGTGCATCAGGCTGCAATCACTCTGGGCCTCAGGCTTCCCATCTGGGCAGCCAGGGTACGTGACAGTCACTTTATGAGGGTGGAATGCATGCTCCACACCAAGCCCCCTTCCCTGTGGTCCGTGGGGCTGTTGGGCACTGCGCTGTAGTTGGCCCCCTCACCCCCGCCCCACTCTCCTGTCTGTAGCAGAGACTGGTTTTGATTTGGGTGTGAGGAATTCGCCCAGGCCTGGGTGGAGCTGGGAGGCTGCAGTGGAAAGCAGCTGCAGAGAGAGTCAGCCCTGGACCACTTCCAACTATGACAAGAATGTTAGCCTGTGCCTCTTTCAGCTGGGATGGGTGAAGCAGCCATTTTTAGCAGCCGTGGGGTTCCAGCCCAGCCTCTGCCAAGCTGATGGGCTGGGAAGCTCTGGAATCTGCCTGATCTGAATTGCACTACATGGGGAGGCAGGTGAGGGGCAGTTAGGCTCTGCACATCTCTCAGAAACATTGGCTGGGTCACAGAAAGGAGAGGCACGTGGGCAGGAACACGCCTCTAAAGCATGGACTCCTTTCGTGGGAAAACTCCAATCTTGTGCCGTCCAGCAGGGTGGCGGTGCTTCCCTGCAGGCACGCCAGTCACCTTAAATGACTCCCAGGGCCTCTTCAGAGAGTCTTCGAGCTGCAGGGTGTGGGGCGAAGTTTTCCTACAGCCTATGGAGGGCCTGCGGCCATGCCTACCTCACCCACCACCATCACCTGTCCGGCCAGCCTGAACGATGCGGCATCTGCAAAGACACGCATGAGAGGGTGTTAAATGTGCGATCAGATGTCTGGCTCCACTTCCAACGCCAACGTGATTTTGTTGTTCTCCCAGCCATTTTGTAAGGGAATTGATTGCGGGGATCCAGGGTGATGGAAGAGGCAGCTCAAGGACAGGGCAGGGCGGGGCTCAGACCTCAGCCGGCATCTGCTGGTCACCTGGTAGTTGACCCTCAGAGCCCTCACCTTTGAGTGAGGAGGGGAAATCACAGCCACCGCTGCAGGCTGGAACCCCCAGAAGGGCAGGGATGTGTGTTTAAATGTCACCTGCCAGCCAGCCCCCAGCAGAGAGAGGACAGGAAGGGCTGACTGCAGTGGCGCTTTCCTACTACAGGATGAAGCAGAGGGCCAGCTGGCCGCTCACTCACAGCCTGCAAGGGATTGTGTGGTCCAGAGCCCCCTCTTGCATCACACGGGGGGATCCCCCACCCCCTACCTTTTGTACCTACCTGCTTTGCCATGTGCTGGCCTCCTGAAATACCCCTCCCTCCCTCTCCACCTATTGCCCACCTGTTTTTCCTCCAAAACACCTCAGTAATCTCTCTCCCTGAAGGCCCCCAGAGAGGCCCCCAGGAAGGGCTCCTTGCAGGAGCAGACATCACGGGGCCTGCACACACACCGTGGGTCTTGCCCATCTGCTGTGTCCAGCCCCTTCAGCTGCCTGCATTGGTATCTCTACGCCCAGGGCCTTTTTATAGAACTGTCACAGCTTGCTCGTTTTGAGCTCACAGCAGGCTGAAGTGCCCGAGCTTAACAGTCCCAGGAATTCAGCACTTGGACTGATCCAGCCTCTCGAGTGAAGAGGAACACCCAACTCCTTCCTTCTCGGGGCAGGCTGGGGGGCATGTTTCACACCAGGGGGCTACAAAGCCTGGTTTGTGGATGGATGCAGAGCTGTGAGCTGTTACTGCTCCACTAAGAGGTAAACACAGAACTCAACAGTAAGTACAAACTTTTACAGCAATGAGATGTAGGGGCCGCGGTTAAGCCCTTGGTCATTGTTCTAGCAATGCATTTCACAAAAGCGCCAATCTGCAATACACTGGAATTAAAGAACAGAAAACACTGGTCCTTCACCACCCTGGGTAGTTTGAGAACATCGTTTCCCACCGTGTCCAGAAGTTCACTGCAGGAGTAAGTGCCAGCCCACTGGCTGTCCTCTTGGGCCCCCATGCATTCGCTGTCGCTTGTCATGCCACTTTCCATGGGGTCTGTGAGGGCTTTCTGTGCAGAGTGGAGTCCTTTGGGGCCGGACCCATGCCTCACTGGCACCTGGTCTCATCAGCGCCCCTCGGTGGCAAGTAATGGAAAGTTGGCCACTCCATCAGGTCTCACTGAATGGTCCTGAAAATACCATGAACAACTTGGTACCCAGCCCCTTTCTGGGCTGTATGTTGGGGCCTGAAGCAGCTGGCCCATTCCTGCTGGACCCCTTAGCCTTCAGGGGCTCGGCTGAACCAGGACAGAAGGCCCCAAAGGGTCGAGAAAGGGTGGGGAAGGCTAACTTGGAGGGGAAGGAGGTGGACATTGTCATTCTTTTTAGGGAACAGGCCGCCCATTTCCCATGGAAAAGCACAAAACATGAAAGGATGGCTCCAGAGACAGTGATAATCAGACAAGTAAGCACTTAGCAATAATGGGGCGGCCTGTGTAAGGTCAGGGCCCCTTTGAGAAGCTGCTGAAAACCGTTGACTCTGTTATGAGGAGATGCACACACACGTGCACACATGCACGTGAGGCACCTTGTGTGTGCAATTTCCAAAGGCCGTAAACACAGAAGCACTTTCATGGTTTCCAGGGTTAAGGAGTCCTGTTTTGAAAGGAAAGAGGGCAAAGAAAAGCTGCAAAAAGGAAAAGCAGAATGCAGGAAGGAAACAAAAATTCCTCAAAAACCTTGTATGATTAAAATAGGGAAAGTGCATTTCACATGCTCATGTGCAAACTTGAATTGCTGATAAAAGGCCGTCTCCTCTACGAACGGAGCAGGTTGGCCTACCACCTCCTCTGTTGGCTGGGAATTTATGCAGGAAAGCCAGAGGGCACACCCCAAACTTCAGGGTGATGGGCCTCCACTCTTCTTCCCCAAAAGTGGGCCCCCAAGAAAACCCGCACAGACGCACCACCCTGGGCTGGCACTGCCTTTCTGGAGAGACCCGGTCCTCACAGAGACAGACTCAGGCCATGGGACCCAGGCTTGTCATTTGTGGCTGGGACTGACCGCACCTGCAGGGAAAGAGGCTAAGTGTATCACACCATCAGCTCCGTCAGGCCATCAGGGACGGGAATGCCTAAGAGCCCAGGGTGCTGTGAGGTGTGTCTAGGCACCTGCTCTGTGCTGGCAGCTTCTCAGGCACCATCCTGTCCAGGCAGGCAACGTATAGGCGCAGAATGGCTGAGCTGGGATGTGAAGGCTTCCAGAAGGTTCTGGAGTCAGAACCAGGTCTCTGGGCTCCCAGGCCACTGCAGCTACCTCACAGCCCCTCCTGCAGCTTGAGGAGGTCAGGAGAAACCGGGAAAGCGCCTTCATGTCAGGGGTCATCGAAGGTTCCTGTCCAACTAGGTAGGTGGGGGTCCTCCTGAGGGTGGGTGGCAGGAGCCTGGCCGGGTGGAGCACAAGTCAGCGGCCTGGGAGACACCTGTCTCTGGGAAGACTGCACTCAGCGTCCTTGCCGGGGCAGGGCAGGCCTCATGCTACCCATTGCTGCCTCTCCCAGAAACCGGGACTGGAGGCCCATTCCGCATCAGGCACGGATGGGAGGTACGCATGAACTGTCACCTTTAACCTTACAGGGGCTGTGGTGCTGGAGCAGCTCCGTGGCACAGATGGGCATCTTGCCTGCCTTTTACGGAGAAGTGAGGCTTCATGAGGTTACATTTCCTAGGTCACAAGTTGAGTGGGGATGTCCGTATTCAGACCAGGTGGTCAGGTTCCAAGGCCTGCACCTCCATCGCCCTACCCACCTCCCCGACCTTCCCTGAGGACCAGCCAGCGCCTGAGTGCTGAGGCTCGATGGGTGTGGGCTGAGCTAAACTGTGGTGTGCTGAGTGACTCAGGCAGCTCACGGTCATCTGAGTTCCCACAGGATTTGCTGTGGGATCCGGAGGCCATGGGCTGCAGCTCTGGGATTGGCTCTGGGAGAGGACGCCTGTCCTCCTGCTGTCTACTCAGTGAAGGTGGTTGGGCCCCAGTCGCAGGCAGGTCTGTCGAGGGAGGTGCCTGGAAGCAGGATGGGCACCCGGTGTGCCTTATGGAGTCACCATTACTGCCGATGGCCCTGAAACAGCTGCTCCTGGCCTGGCAGCCTGGTGGGCCAGAGCAGGGAGAGGGTTGCAGGCAGCAGAGGGCCATTAAAGGAAATGGACCGGCTCTGGGCGGGAGGGCCATGCTGACGCTGGGGGCCAGAGGCTAGCCTTCCCCCGGGGAGTGGTGTCTGTCGGCTGGCTGCCCGGCCTCTCTTGGTCTTCGTCCTCCTCTGTGTGGAGAGAGTTGTACTTCGCTGTTAGTTTGGTTGTGAGCACTGAGGCGGGCAGAACAGTCCCCTCACATTGTAGCACTCAAGAGCTACGAGAACTGCCTGAATTTCGTCTGATTTTCCACATGCTGTTCACAGTGTTGCTGGCCAACAGGACATGCCGGGGACGTGGGGCAGTGGTGGTGCTGGTGTCAGACCAGTTGATGTCACAAAGGGGTCTTTTCAAGCTTGAGAACGCTGCCTCTCTGCTACCTCCCCTGTATGAGCAAGAGCTGTTGGTAATTGGGGTGGTGATGAACTACCTGAAAATTTAATGGTGAAAACCAACCACTGGATATGCCCATGGGTTCTGTGAGTCAGGAACTTGGAGACAGCACAGTGGGAACAGCTTGTCTCTGCTTCACCTGGGAGACTTGAAGGCTGGAGGCTGGATGATCTGAGTGGTCATTCACTCATAAGTCTGGCGATTGGTGTGGGCTCAGTTCTCACCATGTCAGCTAGTTGGGCTTCCTCACTGCATGGTGGCCGAGTGAGTCTTCAGAGAGGCCAGAGGAAGCCATGTGCTACTTATGACCTCACCTTGAGAATCACGCAGCATCCCTTCCACCATGCTCTCCACACATGTACCGCCCTGGTTCAAGGGTAGAGGACAAAGATCTCCCCTCAGTGGGAGGGGAGCATGTGGGATGGATATGCACATATGCAGACATATGCATACTCGGGGTGGCATCTCTGAATAACAAAATCTGTAAATCTGTCACAGTGTTCCTGTGATTGTTTCCATAAAGGGGCCAGAGCTTTTTCCGGACTCTCCATCCTGCACGCTTTTGCAGGGTGTGAGAATATTAAGGAGTAGGACCTCTGGGAAAGGGAGTCTCCCCGAACCTGGCCTCAAGATCTGACAATCAAGTTGGGGAAGACCCTGTAAGTGTACACAAACATGACAAAACATTTACACAACATTCTGAGACAATGAAAGAGCCATGTTAACATAAGATGTGCTTAATTATGAAATCGTGCGGCATCCAGACCTTGACCCCAAGAGAGTCTTCAAAATCCAAGAGAGAAGTTTCAGGCTCACTGTCTGCAAGGCTATTTCTCAGGACTCACTTAGACTGATGTGTTACCATTAAAACATATTAAAAAATATTCACTGTGTGTAGAATTTAAAATAATGATTTGTGTCTTCTTTAATTTGAAAAATAAAGGAAAAACCTGACCCCCTCTTCACAAAAACACCCCTCTTTTTCTCTTTCCTTTCCTTTTTTTTTTTTTAAAATTGAAGAAGTCAACATTCCTCCCTTATCTTTCCTGGTCAGACCCCAGTGGCAGCCACAGTTAATAGATTGATGTGTATTGTTTGTTTATTTAAAAAAAAAACAAACACCTAGATTTTAATCGTTTTATCTATTTCATGAAGCTTGCTCCAGAAAGGGGGGGGGCTGCAGCCACGTGAGATGGATGATGACCAGGGCTGAGGGACATGTGTGTTTGATGCCCAACCCCATCCCGCTGTGCCAGGTGTCCCCCTCTTTGACTGAGTGGTGGTGAGGGGGGAAAGCAGTGTGTGTCCAGAGGAAGGGCTGGGGACCAGTGTTACTGACCAGGGTTCTTGGCCTCCTTCATCATTAGAAATTGATCAAAGTCCAGACAAGAAATTCAGGCAAGGCTTTACTGAGGTCCCTGATGCAGCAGGGGGGAGCCAGAACGAACAACAGGTTCCCTTGCTTGCTCGCTCCCTGAGGTGGTGGGGGGGCGGGAGAGCTTGTTCCTTATATAGGATGAGGGTAGGGGTGGGTCAAGGGGTGGGGCAGGAAGAAGGGTGGCTTAGGTGGTCTGCCCACCCCTTAGGTGGTGTTGTGTGCAGGAGGCATGCGCAGTGCCCTGCTTTTGCTCCAGGCTCTTCAAAAGTGGCAGCTGGGTTTTCTGGTCTCTTTGTATCTTTTGTCCAGAATTTGCTCTGACTGCTAACGCACACAGTTATTTTTTGTCCCATATAATTTCCTTGTATTTTGTTGCTGGAGGAGAGGTGTGTCCAGGTGCAAGAGTTGCAGCACTGCAGGGAAGGGTCCCAGGTCCCAACCTGTCTTATGAGGCCATGGGGCACTGGGGGCCGGGACAGAGTGTGTAAGTGGTTAGCAACTCACATCACAGTTCCAGCACCAGCCTGCTGATTATATGATTCTTCATTGTTTGCAACATGCTGGTCTCACTCTCTGACCTTTCCCAGGTTAGAACGTATGAGTCATTGCATTTTGCGGAACTCTTTATTGAAATGTAATGCCCGTATAGAAAAGGGCACACTTTGTATGGTGATGGCAAACTTTCATTAGGTGACCTACGTGTGTAATCAGCTCAAGAAACAACATTACTAGCCCCAGACGCCCCCTGTGCCCCTCCAGTGACCACAGTCACAGACAGCCATCATCCTGACCTCTGATACCACCACTTTCTTGCTTTCGTCTGTCCTGGAACTTCGTAAGATTGGGTCTGGCTTCTTTAACTCAACCTCATGTTTGTGAAATTCAAACATTGCATTCTTCTCAACACCTTCTCCAAAGTCCCCTTGGTTGTGTAGCACTTGCTTATTTATAGAAGCTATTAATATTGTAATCAGGTTTTTTTTCTGCCAAGGAGGACCTAAGTGGCTTCAGGACTTCCTTCAAGGTCAGCAGACCGGGGCAGTGGTTAGGACTCTGCACTCTCACTGCTGAGAGCCCAGG
This sequence comes from Monodon monoceros, assembly GCF_005190385.1. Taxonomy (NCBI): domain Eukaryota; kingdom Metazoa; phylum Chordata; class Mammalia; order Artiodactyla; family Monodontidae; genus Monodon; species Monodon monoceros. The sequence continues at coordinate 21,380,263 of NW_021703782.1, read as the reverse complement.
TTCAATCCCTGGTCAGGGAACTAAAATCCCATAAGCCCTGTGCAGCATGGCCAAAAAAAAGAGGCAGCAGAGCAGGGAGTGTGTGGAAATAGCACAGGCCGTTATGAAGCCTGAAATGTCCTGGGCTTGGATAGTGCCAAAGACTTGACTCCGGCTGGTTCCTTTGGGCTTTGTGATTTCTCGGGCTGTTTCTCATGGTGAGAGCTTGCATGAGCAGGGCTGTGCAATACACCTTATTAGTACAATGTCCACTGAGCCTTCACCATCACCTGGAGAGGCCACATCATTGCCACCACACATATGGGTTAACTGAGGCAGGCACATAGAGCTGGGAAGGGGGTGCAGCAGAATGTGGACTCAGTGTTCGATATCAGAGGCCAGGCGCCCAAGTTCTAGGCTGTATTGCTTCCTTGGAGGAGAATGGGAATATCTGTGGGCCCCTGAGCCATGGCCATCTTCCCACAGAGCCCACGGGCCTTCTACAGGGCCCTGGGGGAGGCCACTGCTCTTCTCCTTTTAAAGGTGAGTGCTTCCTAAATACTGTCCATATCCAGTCCCCAGGTTCAGGTTGTTGTGTTGGCTGGCCTGATGGCTCCTTCCAGCACATTCTCTTCAGTTATCCAGGCCTGGGGCTGCAGGGTGGGTCACTTGGGACGGCCCATGTTCAGGAGGCATTTCACCACAATACCCTTGGGGCATCGCTGTGGTCACAGGAACAGGTGCCCTCCACATGGAGATCCAGAAAAACACGTCTCTTTAAAGAAGTGAAACACCACTTTGGACAATCATACCAGCCTGCAGGCTTTTAAGCACCGGTATCTTCTAAGTGGGTTTGTTCTACCCACATGTACTTCTTTGGGGATTCTTTTTTACATTTTAGAGTTGATTCACACAGTCTCCCTGTGCCAGTGAATGGGAGACATCACACAAGGAGCCAGGAACATCCAAAACTGCACCCAGTATCCTGGGAACACCTTTATCTGCAAATGATGAGGTGAGTTTTCCTTTCCTCTTTCACCCACTGCACTGGGCTTGGAAGCCTGTACATCTAGGGGCAGGTGGCCAGGTTCTCCTCTTGGTGTGAACAGGGCCTGGTAGGGTGTTCTGACACCTCTGAAATAGCCTGAGTCCAGCTAGGACAGGCAGCATTGCACCCACACGGGCTCCTTGCCAGCAGAAAAGGGAGTCAGACGGTGTGAATGGGCCCTGCAGGGGTTCTCAGCTGAAGCTGGTCTAAGGGGAAGTGGGGGCTGCTGGCGGAGGCAGGAGGGGTTCCTGGCTGGGAGGGCTCCCATCTGCAGGCTAAGACCACTGTACCTCTCCCCAGCTCTGTCTCCTTGGGCCACTCTTGGTCTTGCTACTGAGTCCAAGCACTTCCTGCTTGCTGCACGACAGACCAATGAATTGAGAGACCGGTTATTGGGGCAAGGAATAGTGACTTCATTTGGAAAGCCAGCAGACCAGGAAGATGGTGGATTAGTGTCCCAAAGAACCACCTTTCTCTCAGTTAGAATTCCAGCTTCTTTTATACTAAAAGGAGAGTGGGTAAAGTCAAATATTTCCTGGTTCTGGCCAGACTCCAGAGGAGATGTGTTAATTTCTTCCTTCCTGCAGCCATTCATAGGTGGGCATGGTCAGGATGTTTCCTGTAAGCTAAACAAAGGTATTTTAGTATAAAACTCATTACATGGGAGGCAGGGCTCCCAAAGATGGGCCATTATGTACAATTTAATCTTCTAGGCAACATCTCTTTAGTGATTAACTTGTAGCAAAAAATAGAATACAAAGGTTAAAAGTGAAAGAAACAGATCTAATATGGAGTCAGATTTGTTCTTCCCTATTACCGTATTACAGGGAAAAGACATTCTTCTGGGCTCTCAGCCTTTGGTATCCTAAGTTCTTGCATGTACCTCCCTCTTGTCTTCTAGGGGACAGCCACTAACAAGGAGGGGAGGATGCAGGGGCAGGGCGCCTGTCCTGTAGACACCCAGAGCTCTCCCATCTACAGGTCAGAAGCTTGGTCCATATCCACCAGTAACCAGATGTCATCCTGATCCTTGCCCCCCCCATCTCCTGGGGCACTCACCCCCAGGCCCTGGCACCCCTGCATTCTGTGTGTCTCTTGAAGTCACATGTGTCCTCCTCGGCTCAAGGCATGCCTGGACTATGGCAACAGCTGTGCTCTCAACCACTTTGCATAATGCCAATCTGGTTCTTTGTTAGCCTTTCTCAACATCAGTGTGATCAAGTCTCTCCATCTTAGACCATTCAGTACTGTTGTCACTGTGGGCCAGGTCCTGCTCCCACCATGGCACTGTGGTCCCTTTCCTGCCTAACATTTTACTATGAAAGCTTTCAAACATGCAGAAAAGTTGATTCAATGGTACAGTGAACACCCATCTTCCCACCTTGATTCCAGGGTTCACCTTTTGTTGCACTGGCTTCATCACCCATCTCTCCTTCTCTCTGTCCCATTGTCACTCACCCATCCATTTCATATTTTTCGTGCATTGCACAGGAAATTTCTGATATCAGTAAACACTTCACACACATTATTAACTACAGTTCAATCTTTGTTCACTTTTTTTCTTGGAGGGGTAAGAGACATTCAGTGAAACGTACAGATCTTAATACAATTTGATGATCCCCCTGTGTAATCCAAACCCTATCAAGATATGGAACACTCCCATTACCCTAGAAAGTTCTCTCATGCCTTTCAGTGAATCCCTGTCCCTCATCCCAGTGGCAGCCACTGTCTGGCTTTTATCCCCCTAGATTAGCATTGCCTCTTCTAGAACTTTATAGAATGGAATCTATGGAGTGTATATGCTTCTGTGCAAAGCTTCTTTTGTTTGGGGTGTTTTCGAGATTTCTTTGGATGTATCAGTAGTTGGTTCCCTATTATTGCTGAGTTGTATTCCATTGTGCAGACACTCCACAGTTCTCCTGCTGGCGGACCCCTGAGTTCCTTCCAGTTGGGGCAGTAAGTAATAACAATGCAAAGTTGTCATGTCCCTTCTTGTACATGTCTTTGTGGGTAGACATGTTACCAGTGTCTTGGGACCATCCCTTTGCCTACTTCTCTCACCTTACAGCCTGGCTGTGGAGAAGGGCTGAGCCAGTTCTCAAGGCTGGGATGTCATTCACATGCGGGAATCACACGCAGGGGACACATGCCACACCTGACATTCTCTGGCTCGTTTTTTGGGCTTTACCTGATGGACAATTTGGGCTCCTGAGGCCAGGACCGAGTGTGGGGTTTCCTTTTGGAGGTTGTTTCTGGAGATACTGGCAGTGGTGGGGAGGGAGTTTTCACCACTGTGGACATCTGGGGCTCAGCCCTGGGGACCTCAGGCCAGTGTCCCCTCTGGGAGGCGAGGGAGCTAGGGAGTGGGGTGTTTACCCTTTGATCTCCCCTCTGCCCCCACCACTGGCTGAGCTCTGCTCCCCAGGCAGGCAGGTAGTCAACTTGCAAGCTCTCTGGCTCATCCCAGCAATGGGCTGAGCCCACCTTGGAGAGCCTCAGGCAGGTGCCGGTCGTCTGTACCAGGGCACAGAGGTCCAGTGCGAGGTGGGCAGGACACCAAGGACACTCAACAGGCCTTGTCAGGGAGCCTCCCTTTCACCTGCAGGCAGACTTAAGTGTGCTCTTTTCTCTATGCTCTGATTGCACAGGTGCACACGCCTAATAGCGCTTGGTCACATCGTGGCCCAGTGGACTGTTTATGAGCTTCCCCTCTCAGCTAAAAGACGACCTCTAAGACCCCCAACAGCCCATATGCATGGACGCTCAACCGCTCCCTCCACTGACTCAGTTCAGTCTAGATGCTACCCGTCTATCCCTGGAATCACTTCCTATAATGCCGGTCACAAGGGATCTGCTGGGATTCCTGGTTCTCTGCCCCTCCTCCCCACCAAGCTGGGCCTGCATGCTGTGTGTGTAACCTCTCCCTAAGTTTGCCATCTAAAGATTAGGCTGGCTGGGCTGGAGGTGAGGTGAGGACAGCGTGTGTTAACAGTTGGTGGAGTTTTGCCAGCTAGGGCAAGCTGAGGTCCACACCTTGGCTGAGAAAGGCTTCATCAAGAGGCCCTGCTTCCCTGGTGGCGCAGTGGTTGGGAGTCTGCCTGCTGATGCAGGGGGCGCGGGTTCATGCCCCGGTCAGGGAGGATCCCACATGCCGTGGAGTGGCTGGGCCTGTGAGCCATGGCCGCTGGGCCTGCGCATCTGGAGCCTGTGCTCCACAACGGGAGAGGCCACAACAGTGAGAGGCCCTCGTACTACAAAAAAAAAAAAAAAAAAAAAAAAAGAGGCCCTGCCTGAACTTGGAGCTGCGTTGGAGGACCTTGGAGGCTGGCCTTCGTCAGACAACAGGTGCATCTGTGTCCTCATTAGCACATCTCTTCTTGACTGTCTGGAGGAGTGAGCCCAGAACTGGGCATCTTCCATACCACTCAAGTCCTTTTTGCTTAAGGCTAAGCATCTCCAGATCTCTGTTATAGGGATCAGTGGAAGCCAGTCCTACTGGGTCCCTTGATGGCCAAGGAACTGGGCTTGATATTTGAAACTCTTAATTTATGTGATTTTCTCATATGGACCCATATGTGTGGCACAGAGCCATTCAGTTCTCAACTCTCTTGGTGACTTCATTCATTCATTCAACATGGGTCTTTTGAGGCCCTCTCAAACGCAAGGCAGATGGCATGGTGTATCAGTCAGTGTGGTTAGCGTTCACCCCAAACCCCAAACCCAATGGTGTTCTGCATTAAAGGGGAATTTCTTCCTCACATCCCCTGAGGGGTGGCTGAGGACTGAGGCAGGGGTGCTGTGCCCAACAGTCATGCACCTTCTATCAGGTGGCTCTGACACCTTTGAGGGCTTTGGAGTTCTCCGTAAGAATGTCTGAATCCAGGAAGCAGGCGAGAGCGAAGTAGCATAGAGGTTCCCGTGGGAGATTTCAGCTTGAAGTTGATGCACTGACTTCTGCCCACATTCCATTTGCCGGAAGCATCCCATGGCCCATCTAACTGCTAAAGAGGCTGGACGTTAGAGTCAAGCAGTGTGCAGGGTGAAAGGGTTAGATGGACACCCAGCGTTATCTCTACCTCACACGGGAAGAGAGAGATGGTTAGAAAGGCATGTCAGCCACAGGGGGCTTATGGTGGAGTAAGGAAGATCTACCACGCCCGTAATGATAACAGCGCCTCCAAAGGGTTGTATGCCTTCAACGCAATACCTCAGTTTCCGAGTCCTAAGTCAGGACACATATTTGGACCGATATTTTTTCAACATAAAAATTCCCATAAAATTCTAAAATTAAATTCCATTGTTTTTTTTTTTTTTTTTTTTTTTGCGGTACGCGGGCCTCTCACTGCCGAGGCCTCTCCCGTTGCGGAGCACAGGCTCCGGACGCGCAATCCCAGCGGCCATGGCCCATGGGCCCAGCCGCTCCGCGGCACGTGGGATCCTCCCGGACCGGGGCACGAACCCGCGTCCCCTGCATAGGCAGGCGGACTCCCAACCACTGCGCCACCAGGGAAGCCCCCCATTTGGTTTTATATGTAAAACATTTCCCCCCGAGTGCTATCCCATAGCCCATAATCATACCTAGAGAGCTTCCTGGGGACTTCATTGCAGAGCTACTGTGTGGGTGAATCAGTTTGGGATGCTCAGAGTGGACCAGGGCTCTGGGCTGTGTCCCGTGCGATTCTACGGGAAGGATTGTAAGAAGCTGTGTTTTCAAGTTTAGGGGACAATGAGACAGTCTAAAAATGGAGCTCTTATGTGCAAATGGTCCCTAGGACAGCTTGCAAAAAATATGGTTAAAATTCATCTTTAAGAAAAAAAATGAAATTGCATAAATTAACCTATCATTGGAAATCTGAGACTTGAGTTATCTGTCTCTGCAAGAGACGAACAGACAAGAGGCATGGGGAGGGAGATGTAGGGCCACCTCATGGGAGAGTGACGTCCGTTCTGGTGAGGGGGTGACTGGGGTAGGGTGGGAGAGAGCATGGCAGGCAGAGGTAGCATGTCACAGGGCTGCTGAGGGCAGGAGCAAGTTCTGATTAAATCCTGGGGGTCAAGGGCAGAGACCAAGACGTGCTCCTGTCTTCACCATGTCTTTCCTTTTTTTGAGGAAGAGTTCAGCCTCTTTTATACTTGAAGTATTTACTACCATAAGATTCTTCCAGGCTTTATTGAGGATCTAGGGGAGGTCTTATTAATAGAAAATTAGTAATTCATCCAGCACAGCAAATAAAAAAAGTGAGCAGAATGAGGAATAGCAGTAACATTAAAGCATTTGTGTGTGTGTATATAAAACACCAACAATTGCAGGCTGAACTACTTTGTTTCACAATGAAAGCTATTACAGGAAAATCTTAGAAATACTTATTTACTAGCAGCTCTATCCATAGACTAATCTCTTGGAGAATTGATTTCATTTGGAAGACATCCTCAGCCTTTACCTAGAAGTGCAGAGGACCCCTTGGGATGCCTTCTGGCCTCAAGATCCTTTCTGGAACTCATTTGCCTTGAAATCTGGCTTAAGACCATGCATGGTTTTTGCAAGACCCTCGTCAGTTTCCATTTGAGGCTGATGCCTGTGTTTAGTCAAAAATCAAGTTCTTGATTCGCTCGCACTTGGGTTTCCAGCTTTTAGAGCAGCCAGCATGGGGGGCTTTGTTTGGGTGACAATTGCAGTTGTTTTCCCATCAATTATTTCCACCAATCCTCGATGTGTTCAAGTAACCAAAGACAGTCCAGTAGTGAAACAGCAAAATTCTGAGCCAAGTCAGATGAAATATCGTCATAGTTTCATAGAAGCGCTGTAACGATTATCTATCCTTCCTGTACTCAAATGCTAGGATGACATCTGAGAAGAGACGGAAAGCCAGGTCTCCTATTTCTGTTTCTTCATGAGCTGGTCACTGGATGAACAGATAGGACTGAAATTGTAGCAAAGCAACAGGGAACCATCACTGGCATAGAACCATAAGTATTTCTATTGCCATGGAGCCCCTCAGGAAACAAGATCTTGTTTACACCTAAACATACTCAGTTTTATAGACATACGATAATTTTATGTCAACAACAAGCATTGAGAATCTAAAGGACCAAATACTTCTGGAGACATGGGTTCAAGGCTGGAGATGGTTGGGCAGGTCTGGGAGGGCAGAGGAATCTGAGGTGTAGTAAGCTGCCTACTGGACCTGTCCTGGGCTCAGGAGCAGAGGGAGGGGCCTGGGTGCTGGGCTGCAGGCTGAGGGGTTGTGTTACGGACTGTGTAACAGTGACCTCTTTTTATTGCTCAATGTTATTATTGAGGCAATGACACAAGCCTGACAGGCTGACAGGTCATCTGGAATCGGGTAGTGTTGTAGCATGTATTGATCTTGGATTGGCTCAGATCCAGGTTAATAAATGTTTTCTTTCCAAAAGCAGCTTTCTTTACGCTTATGAAATAAAAATAACATGCAACTCCTGTATCTGCAGGCCCGTCAGATGTTGGCTCAACAGAGGTCACCATGACACTAATTCCAGAATTCTATGGGCCTCCCAGGGCCTTTCTCCCTGCCCTGCTCTATGTAGTTCTCTGTCGAATGAAGACCTCTGAGCTGCTGTGAAGTGTCCCCTCACTAGTGTTTCCAGTCCCTTGTGCTCCAGGGTGCAGCCCCAGCTGCCGACTCCCGGTGTCCCTAAGCAAACTATTCAGGTCCAGGGTTCCCTGCACACCTCGGCCCAGCGTGGAGCAGTTCTGGATGGCACCGGGTGGGGTAGGGGTTACTTTATCCACCACACTTGTCCCTTTGTCATGTGGGATTTCATATAGCAGGTATTTGGACCCTTCAACAGAAAGAAATGTTTTACAGATTCAAGCCTTAGAAAGCACGCACACCACAAACAACTAATACAATGAGTGCAGTAGCTCTTTGACTCTCTGTATTTAGAAGTAATATGGTTAATGTTTATTCCAGTAAGCCAGTAATGTTTAATAGTCATGGTTAGTGTTTCAGGAGACTGAAGTGACAATATTGATAAGTCCCACAGGTCCTTGTCATGAAATCCTTTTTCCTCCTTATCTGGCAATAAACCAGATCGTGCGTACTGAAACCTGTCCGCCATCTGATGAAGGCATTGCAAGAGTGCAAATCTCAGTTTGGTCTCAGCTGAGACCCTGTTTCATATACACACACACAGCTCTTTCTAATGGCGACTTTCCCCTAGTTATCTGATCTTGTCATCACGATAAGTTGAGGAAGATGGTTTTGTTTTTGTTCCAAGAGCTCCCCCAACCTCCACCAGAGCTGAGAATGTGGAGGCTTGGAGAAGGTTCATGCCCGAGATCACACATCCATGGACTTGTGCAGCAGACACATTTCATGGACCTGCTTTTCCTTTCCAGTTTTTAATAAGTGACCACAAAGAGCTCTTTAAGTAAAAGTCTTATGTAAGGAAAACATCTATTTCATGTAAGAGGAAGTCTTAGGTAAAGAGAATACCTACTTCATGGATGCCTTTTCACCTAGTCCCCTTTGATACAACACTTCGTCTTTGTCCTGTAGAGACGAGTCCCTGAGCCTTCAGTGTTTGAGCAAGTCATCAACTACTTTGACTGAAGCACGTGCTTGTATTTGTGAAAAGTCTTCAGCACTTCTTGGAAGTGTTAAATTTGTAATTTTTGAAAATAGCAGACAGCGGCTGGCTTGTCTTTTGGCCCTTTTTCTGTCTTTGACCTTGAATTCCAGATGTAGAACTGAGGCTGTCGGAATATTTGGATGTGGGATGTATCTCTTTTCACTGCTGCTCCCTGAAGCTTAGGTGGCAACCCTCCATTTCTTAAAGCCTTATTATGCTTTCCTGGTATGACAAGAGTCAATGCCAAGGCCCTTACCTGGTGTCTAACCAGGGACCCCAATGTTTCATCGTTTTTATCCACTCTCAACATGCACCAATAAGGTCTCATGCCCATGTGTTCATTCAGCAAACGCTGAGTGCCTACTGAATGCCAAGAACCAGGCAAACATTGGGCCTACAGTTGTCACTTGCATAGACACACTGGTGCCCTCCACGGTGGACCACAGATTATGTGGAGAAGATACTTTAGAATAAACAATAGCACCATAAAAAACGATTGTAATTTAACAAGCATTAAGAAGGACCTGATCCAAGGGCTGAGAAAATCATGACGGGGGATGGAGGTGGGGACTTTGTTATTGCTGCAGGGGTCAGGGCAGCCTGTCTGAGGAGGCCCACTGACACTGAGATGACAGGTCTTTTGAGAAGTGGGTGGGACATTCCTAGCAGGAGGATTAGCCGAGGTGGAAGGAGAGACACGAGGGGATGGGTCAGTGGTACAGGTGAGGTGGGAGGGCCAGGAGTGGCCCCATGATGTGGGAATGTAGAGGTTATGACAAAGAACTTGGTTTTTTTTTCTTTTTTTTTTTGGCTGCACTGCATGGCTCGCAAGGTCTTAGTTCCTGACTAGGGATCGAACCCATGCCCCCTGCAGTGGAAACACAGAGTCCTAACCACTGGACTGCCAGGGAATTCCCCTGGGTTTTCTTTAAGTCCAAGAAAACCCACTGGAGGATTTCAAATAGGGAGGACCCCATCTGACTGAAACGTTAAGAAAATCATTAGCTGTTGCGTGGAGAATTGATTGGGCAAAGGAAAGAGCAGTAAGGGAAGACCAATTAAGAAACCCTGCCTTATTTCAGGGGAGGTGACGGCCACCTGGGCCAGGCAGTGACAGTGCAGACATGTTTCAGGGGGTCTATCTGTGTGGGCGCAGAGATGGAGGATGTAAGAGAGGGAGGAATCTAGGTTTGAGGTGAGATCAGCTGGGAAGACCTCAGTTTCATTGACTGAGGTGGGGATGAGGGCTTTGGACCAGGTTTGGGGAGGAAAATCAAGAGACCTGTGGGTATCTTTTGGGTTATTTATTGCTGCATTAAAAAATACCCCAAACCTATTGACATAAAAGAGCAACAATTCTGTGGACTGACTGGGCCGACCTGGATGGTTCCTTGGTGGTGATTCTTATTGGGGTCTCTCATGTGGCTACAGTCTGCTGGCAGCTAGGGCTGGGACATCCAAGATGGCTTTAGTCACATATCTGGTGCCTTTGAAGGGACAGTTGGAGGCTGAGCTCAGCTGAGACACTGGGTGGCTGGACCTCTCTCTTTTTCCATGACATCTCAGGGACACTACACATGGTCTCTCCAGGAGGGTAGACTTCTTACGTGGTAGCTCAGGGGTCCCAAAAATGCCAAGGCAGGTGCTGCCAATTTCCTTCCTATACATACTGTTGGTCAAAGCCACTCCCTTGTCCAGCCCAGAGTCAGTGACGGAGGGCACGGCATAGGTCCAGTTTGGGTGGCTGGCAATTAAGCACCTGGGTGCAGATTTCTAGTTGGCATTTGAGTGTATGAGTCAGAGCTTGGGGCATAGTCTGGACGGAAGATGTGAATTTGAGTTTGTCAGTATGTGGATGGCACTTCAACTCATAGGAATATGAATGAATGTGATCCCAAACAGAGCATGTGTAAAGGGAAATTTTCCCCAAGGAACAACACCATTTAGGGTCTGTGAACAGCTGAACCAGTTCAAAGGAGTTAGACAAACATCCTGGGTACTGAAGAGGAAGGACCCCTGGAAGGAGGAAAACTCAGGGAGTGTAGTTAAAATCCAAGAGAGGAAAGTCTTCAAGGTGTGTGTGGTTGACCTTATGTAATTCAGGCAAGGATGAGTAAGATGAGACACATAAGATTGGGTCTGTTAACACAGAGCCCTGGTCAGGAGCCCTCTTGGAGGGAAGGTGGGTGTACGCACTGGATGATGGGGAAGACAGGAGTGCTGGACCAGGGGAGACAGCAGATAAGACAATTTTTCCCGAAAGTTCAGCTGTTGGAGAGCCCAGAAATAGCATGTCCTCGGATGTCCTTTTTGGAGGCAGGATGTCATGGAGCCTCTCAGCTGCTCCCACTTCTCTCCTCTCACTCTCTTTCCATAAGTTCTTTACATTCACTTGACACTTGACAGATGATACCTTTCACTGTTATTTCTCTGGTCAGAGACTGGCCCGAGTCCTCAGTATCACCTTAGTGACCACTTGACCAAGTGTACCTATGCTGGAAGCTTTCTCCAGGAGGAGGTCAGGAGATGGTCTTGAGTTCTGCCCTGATCTGAGATGTTGGCTGCTTGGTCACGGTGGATGGAGGGAAGGGCACAGTGACCTGCCTTCTACACATCACACTTCCCCAGTTGGATTGTAAATGTTTTATAATAGTAGTTTTTCTATTTTAAGGACCAGACCATTTCTTCAAACAAAATACCATGTCGAAGCCCAATAACACAACAGATGCAAGCCGGCTGCCCTGCTGGATTGCTGTTTGGGGATGCTGGTCCTGGGGGAACCACCTGGAGCCTTTCTGGGATTCTTACCTATTCTGCCACTCCCACCCCCATCAGCTGAACCCCCAGGGCTCTGGGGGAAACCTGGCATATGTGCAGAGAAGTTTTTAAACACCATTGCCTTGAAAAAGAGGTGCATTTGTCCTGTTCTTCCTTTATTCCTTTGAAAGTGAAACACCTCATGGTGAAATGACTTTCATTCCTTTCATGAATTTGGAACTTCTGTAACCAGGAAGGGCTTCTCCCCTCAGTCCGGACGTGGAGATGGAGACTTCTCAGAATGCACCTTCTGTCACGTGTCCTTGCTTTTACTTCATTCCAAGTTTCCAAAGCTAACCACTTTTATGGCCTGCTGTGATACTGTTTACATCATAAATGCCTGATGATGGGTAATATCCGTCAATAATTGGAGCAGAAATGCATGTTTCAAATACCGCAAAAGAATTTGGCATCTTGCAAAGTTAAAGACGCTTATAAACTTGAATAATAAAAACAGAACAAGTCCTATTACAAGGAGTAGGGAGGAATTAGTTTTTATTTCTTTGGACATCCTTTAGTGGCCTGATTAGAATCAGCTCTGACAGCCCTGGCAAGGAAAGAAATTCATAGACTTTTATCTTAATGAATGAATCTATCATTTCTTGTTATCTAACAGCTGGAGAATAGAACTTCATGCACAGAGGAAAATGTTAATTCTAGGTGGAATTTACTTAAGGCAACTTGGGTAACAATTTCTTCAACTTTGATTTTGCAAAAGACATAGAAATACTTAATCTTAAAAAAATGTATCTTAAAAATGAATGAGTTGTATACAGTCACCCCATAGAAGCCAAGGGAATACTATTACATATTATTTGGATGAATTCATTTCTTGGGGTATCATGATAATTTGGCAATAAGACCCAGGTATATTTCTCTCGGAAGATAGAATCTAATGTAAGGATAGCTGACATGTCCTGTCAACTGTCCTGACTGTCTATGAGATGTCTTGAGCCATCTTTTACCAGCACGAGTTCACAGCACTCAGGCTTGAACTCTCAGAGGAAAGCCTGAGATTCTGGTATTCAGGGTGGATGATTAGTGGGGCACACACGGCATTAGATAGCAGACAGACAGGCCGCAGAGTGCACATTCTTTGGTCCAATTTAAAAGTCTGTCTTGTGCTCTCACCCTGAGAGACAAAGTATTCATTGACTGTGTCTCTGTTGATATGTACTTTTTTTTTTTTTTTTTGTGGTACACGGGCCTCTCACTGCTGTGGCCTCTCCCGCTGCGGACCAACAGGCTCCAGACGCGCAGGCTCAGCGGCCATGGCCCACCGACCCAGCCGCTCCGCGGCACGTGGGATCCTCCCGGACCGGGTCACGAACCCGCGTCCCCTGCATCGGCAGGCGGACTCTCAACCACTGCGCCACCAGGGAAGCCCAGATATGTACTTTTTAACATAAAAGTTTTAAGAACAGATTTACTGAGGTATAATTTACATACGATAAAGCGTACAATTCAATGATTTTTAGTAAATTTACAGAGTTGTGCAAACATCATCACCACCCAGTTTTAGAGCATCCTGTCACCTCATGCCCTTTTGCAGGTAATTTCTGTTTTTCCCCTTCCCCAGCCCCAGGCAACCACTCATCTGCTTTTTGTCTCTAGGGATTTGCCTTTTATGGACATTTCATATAACCAGAATCATATAATACCTGGCTTTTTGTGTCTGGCTTCTTTTGCTTAGCATAATGTTTTTAAGGTTCATCCATGTTGCAGCATTTGTAAGGGCTTTTTTTTTTTTTCTTTTAAAGTAATTGCTTTTTATTGCAGTATTCTATTGTACGGATATACCCTATTTTGCTTACCCATTCAACTGTTGATGGACACTTGGGTTGTTTCCATTTTGGGGCTATTGTGAGTCATGCTGCTGAGTTGGGTTGGTATTTATGATTTCTACCTCATGGTTCATTTATTTATCTCTGGCTGCATTCCTCATTGTGGGCTGTTAGAAAATCCAAGTGCTGCTGGCTAAACTGGAAATTCCAGAACTCAGTCTCATACTCACTCTTTTGATCCTGGGGCTAATTACTGCCATTCTCCCTGAAGATGTTTCATGTGTGGGCAAATCTTGCAAAAAGAAAGCAGCATTTAGTACCTTCAGCCAGTAAATTACAGCTGATGTGTTGGTTATAATGGATTTTTTTTTTCCTTACCTGGAGAAATATTTTCTTAATTGTGGTAAAATACACATAACATAAAATTTACCATCTTAGCTGTTTTTAAGTGAACAGTTCAGTGGCATTAAGTACATGTCCTTGTACAACCATTCTCCAGAGCTTTTTCATCTTGCAAAACTGAAACTCTGTCCCCATCAAACACTAACTCCCCATTCTCCCTCCTCTTAGTAACCACCATTCTTTCTGTCTCTATCACTTTGCCTACTTATTCTAGGTACCTCATATAAGTGAAACCATACAGTATTTGTCTTTTTGTGTCTGGCTTTTTTCACTTAGCAGAATGGCCTCGAGCTTCATCCATGCTGTGGCATGTGTCAGAATTTCCTCCCTTTTTAAGGCTTGATGATATCCCACTGTGTGGGTAGGCCTCATTTTGTTTATCCATTCATCTGGTCAAGGGACACTTGGGTAGTTTCCATCTCTTGGCTGTTGTGAATGCTATGAACATGAATGCCCAAATATCTCTTCGAGACCCTGTTTTCAGTTTGTTTGTGTATGTACCCAAACGTAGAATTGCTGGGTCATATGGTAATTCCATTTTTAATTTTTTGAGGAATCTGGTTAGGATGGATTTTAAGTGAGCCTTCATTTTTGATTGCATTTTTATTCTTACTGTGTTTCCCTCCTATAGAGTATGTTCATTTAGTAAAAATATTCACATACAATATTTAGAGGGACAAGGAGTATTTTGACTATGGTTCTTTGTACTGAATAGGAATTTTGGCAGCAATGACTGGTGTGATACTAACTAGGGGTGCCTGACATTCTTTATTTCACAACAGGAATGCATTAAGAAATTTCCATCTCTTGGGATTAAGAAAACATGAGATTCTCATAGGTTGCTCACTGATGTCTGCCCCATGGGCACACCCAAGGGAACAGCCACAGGTGGGTGCTGACCTCAGTGGCTCTCAGAATGTTTTGGGTCCTCAGGCTCAGAAAGCAGGGAGTACACTGGATACCTCAGCACAGGCTTCCCAGCTACCTGAAAGTAGAGCATTCCTAGCAGAACTTTTGTAAGCCAAAATGGCATCATAAAGCAAAGAAGTAATTACCTTAGGACACATTTGCTATTGGATGAAAAAAATCAATTTGAGATAAAACACAGATGCTCACAGATACAGTTGAAAGCTGTGGAGGCTTCATGCTGAGAAGCTGAGTGTGGTTTCTGGGGAAGGAGTTTGGCTGTGCCCTGTAACAGTTTCTGCAAACAAACACTGAACGCTATTTCTTATTTTCGCTTTTTGCCTTTTTTCATAAAAGTGAAAGTCCTCTCCAGATTTTTTCCTTTCGTGAAAACAGGTACTAACATAGGTCTTCCGTAAAAGCAAAGTGGCGCAAAATGCACTGTCGACAACCAGGAGATACCTGTACTTGATTATGGAGATCGCAACGATAGGGCTTGGGTTTATTGTCTGAAACGCTTTCTGGAGGTAGAAGTTTGGTAGAATACTGAGGCACACATCCTCCGAAACTGAGACCAGGGTCGGGGCAGGGGGGCAGCTACTAGACGGGTCCACTACATCTCAGGCAGTCACATGAACTGATGGGAAGGATTTCTTGAAATGTTCCTAGAAAGTAGGTAGCAGCAGCTGGTAGCATCCTTTTCTGCTTTGGTAGTAGGGTGGGGCCCAAGAAGGCACTCCCTGGGGAAGGGCAGGAGCTGCTGAAGATGGGGTGACCAGCTGCCCACGGCCTCTGCTGCACGTGCAGAGATGGACACCGTGCAGCGTGGCCAGAACGTGGCCATGGCACGTGACCTCCATTTGGGGCTATTAGTGTCCAGGGTTCCAAAGGGGCGAAGGCTGCCTATGCTGTTCAAGGAGCAGGCAGGAGTAGCATGCTGTTGACAGGCCCCCTCCTGGGTTGCTGTGAGAATTAAGTGAGGGAAGGTGTGTAAAATACTTGGCAAGGTGCCGGGGACACAGCATCCTTTCCAGAAATGGAACAGGCGTGACTAAGCTCTGCACGAGAAAGTGCCCAGGCATCTTAGCGTGGTGGTGGGAGCAGCAGGGGGGCTGGATGACCTTCCCAGGGACCGTATGACCTCTCTCAACTGGTACTGGGCAATTTGGACTCCTTCAGCTGGTCCAATAGCACCAGCACTGTTGGGGAAGGGCAGGAGCAAGGGCTGTTTTGAGCAAGCCCCATCTCTCTGTGGCTGGCTGCTGGGATGGAGGGCAGCCAGGTTCAAGTGTATGTGCCTCTACCTGTCATGCATGTATTTCCCCATGCCGTACCCGTGTGTGAATGGATGTGTGTGCCTGTGTGTACAGGGTGTGCACTCATGTGCATCTGTATATGTGTGTGTGTGTGTACATGTGAGTGTGTCTCCATCAGGGCTGGTTGTGGTGAAGGGTTAAACAGAGGTCACATGCTCACCAGGCCCCTGGACGGAGCAGGTCACAGTCCTCTCTGTGGGGCCTTGGGAAAGATGGTGAGCTCCTGGGGTTGCCGCCAGGCAGAGGGAAGGTAGCAGGGCCCCATGTGGAGTAGAGACTGCCCTGTGCCAGGTCCCGAGCTGCAACTCCGTGAGCCCAGAAGCCATGTTTGTGGTGTCCTGTTGCACAGCAGTAGACAAGGAAACAGCAGCACTGAGAATCCCTACTCAAGCACCAGTAGCCTGATCCTGAAGCTCAGGTCATAAACGTAAGCTGCCCATCAGACAACAGGCGGGAGAGAGCTGAATGGGCCCCAGCTAAAGGAGGCATCTAGTTCTTCTAGTGCTGACCTCAGCTAACAGAATTAGTGTCTATCTCCACTCTTTGAAGTAATCAAAGACAAGTTCTTACAAGTGAAACATCTCAAAAATACTTTGTTCACTGCTCATTGCATTCTGTTTAGTCCAAGTTGGAGGTAAAAACAGTCAGGGGCTGTTCTGGGCATATCCCTGCAACAACCACTGGAAGTAATTACTGTTCTTCCCATTTGACACATGAGAAAACTGAGACTTAGGTCAACTAAGTTGTTCTTAAGGTTATAACTCAAGTCAGGAAGAGTCGCAGTAGGGAACTGAGCTCAAATTTCTAACTCTTGGTCTACAGCATGCAAATTACCTCTCCTACATCACAGGCTTTCCCAGTCAATTTGCGAATGGTCCTATTTCAAAGAAATGTTTAATCTACTGACCTAAATTGTTCTAGAAACTTACCTAGGTGTTAGTGAGTTTCTCCTTGACTGAAGCCTGTGAGGCTAAGGAAGTCTCCTTTAATAGGCATAGGTTTTTCTCTCGGTTTGCTTGAAGGATTTCCATGCTAAGGAGACTATCTCAGCTTTGGAGAGCAGAGATTCATTTCATGGAATCACTGTTATGTATTAAAGGAGTGTCACTAACAGGGCCAGTGTTATAGCCAATGTATTTGGGTCTTAGTTCTGGGGGCCCACACAGGATTTTCAAAGGATAGAAAGGCTGGGTTTATTGGAGAAAGCATCTTTTTCAACTGACTGTGAGCTGGGAGGCACACACAGAGCTGACAGAGGAAGGGCCTCATGCCTGGCTACCTCATGTAGCCTAGCCAACCCTATAGCTCAGTCTGGAAATTACCTCAAAGCCCACTCGCAGTTGGCATGACCCAGACGTTGGCCCCGACGCCCCTTAGGTCACACTCCCAGCACTCGTCTCCCTCCTGTTATGCCAACACGGATGACTCTGGTTATTGGGAGAGCTTTCATTCTGATTTCTCCTTCAATTTTCCAGTTAAAAAAGACACGGACGGTGGGACTTCCCTGGTGGTCCAGTGGTAAAGAATCCGCCTTACAATGCGGGGATGCAGGTTTGATCCCTGGTCAGGAAATTGGGATTCCCACATGCCGTGGGGCAACTGAGCCCACGTGCCACAAATACTGAACTCGCGCATCTCAGCTAGAACCTGCATACCGCAAGCTACAGAACCCACGTGCCTTGGAGCCTGCGCGCCACAACCAGAGAGAGAAAATCCGCATGCCACAACTAGAGAGAAACCTGCGCACCACAATGAAGAGCCCGTGTGCTGTAACGAAAGACCCCGCATGCTGCAACTAAGACCCGGTGCAGCCAAAAAAATGAATAAAATAAATAAATAATAAATAAATGTTAAAAAGAAAAAAAGACAGATGGGTAGACCAGGTGCTTCATTAATCTCAGCTGGGCTCCTCTTCTGATGTTATGGAAGTCAGACTGCCTAATTTGAGCAGGCATAGGTGTAACAAAATTGAAATTTGTGCTTAAACTTTTATTGGGTGAAAAAATGTAGCCATACAGGGCTCCATCCAGTCAGGCATGGGAGTCACAGAAAAGACTGGAGTGTTACCACTTCTGTGGCAGCCCGACCTGGGAGGCCAAGAAGGGGAGTGAACATGGATGCAGCCTAGGCTGGGGCTTTATGACAAAGGGAAATAAGGTTTCAAGATCCCATTTCTGAAATCAGTGGTTCAGTTTGCTCGTGATTTGAATCCTATTTGCTGGCTTGTTATTTGCCAGAGGTATGAATGGCTTTAGGGAAAGGACTTCTACGGTAGCTGGAGTCCTCAGGTGCACGGCCGGAGGAAGATTCCACACCTGCAACGTGGAGCATGGTGTCTGTGAGTCACTCCATCAGAACCAAGGAACAAAGGCTGAGCCACGTTCACTCTGAAAGGAAATTGGTTGCTGTAAAGATACACATAGTTCCCTTCCCATCTTCTTCAGGGGATTCTGGAGTCCAGGTCCTGGAACCCTGCTCCTGAGTTCCCTCTGTCTCTTAGAGATCAGATCTGCCCTTCATTTCCACCAACCACACTGCCCGAGCCTGCACTTTCCACCTGACATCCCCACACTACCCCCTCGGCCAGCCCTCTGCTCCCATGGGGAACCCACCTGGATGTGGGACTTGCCTCTGCTCCAAGGCCCCCCAGCTGCACAGCACCCCCAAAGAGAGAGCATCCAGGTCCTAGGGGGACCTCATTCAGTGTCTGAATTCCAACAAACAACACCCATCCAGTCTGAGCTGCTTTCTGGGAGCAATGGAGCTGCCCAAGAAGGGCAGCCCTGAGATGGTTCAGGGAGGAGTTTGATAGTCTGGGCTCTGGGTTCAAATCCTAGCTCTTCTTAACCTTTTACACTCAGTCTGGTCATGGGCACAACAAGAATACTAATAGTGCCTTCTCATGGGTACTCAAAGGTAAAACATATTTCCTGGGGGCTGGCACTGAAGAAGTTCCTGTCCTGAGGAGGGTGGGGGAGTTGTTATGCTCATGATATGGTCCACAAAGTAGGGCATCTTTCAGGGTAAAATTGTAAAGCTCCCCTTCTCCTTCCCTCTCCTTATCCATCACATAGATAGGGGAGCCCACTTAGAGCACTATCCTTGACACTCACCTAATTACAGTTCATTTCTGTCATCATTGTTTGTCTGGGTCTTGTGGTTTCATGGAATCTCAGCAGCTCATGAGGTGCTCCTCAACAAAGCATGAGGCCAGGCGGTCTGCTTTCCCATTCCCCTCGAAGTCTGTGTGCTCAGGGTCTCCACAGCTCCGAGAGCTGACCCTGAACCCGGGGGGAGCAGTCCATGACTGTGGCCTGCGTGGGACCCATACTCCATGCCAGGCCACACGGCACCCTCTCTCGTCTTCCTTACAGCTTCTTGGACATGTTCAGATGCCATCCCCTGCTTGCTACAGCTCTCCCTGGTTTCTGAAGCTGACCCAACCATAAGCTGTGAACAGAAGGAGCAGAGAGAGTTGCAGCTCTCTCCAAGCCCTTCAAGGACACGTGGTCTGCCTCTACCTGGGGACAGCTCCATCCCTGGACCATTCGCAGATATCAGGTTCTTCCTCTGTCCCAGGAGTGCAAGCCCCTCCTACAGTATGTCTATGCCCAGCTGACACCCTCCCAGAGCTCAGCTCCGGGCTGGAGAGGGCGGGCTGGCAACATCCCCAGGGCACAGGCTATTCCTGAGCCCTGGCTGGCTCTGACTCTCTCAAGAAGCTGCTCAGTCTGAAGCTGGCTTCTCCATCAGTAAGCCAGCTCCATGTGGAGAATCAAGAACTTGTGCTCAAGCCAATCAGCCATACTGTGGGCAAAACAGGCAGACGTCTGGACCCTGCACTCACTCCCACCATCCCCCAGAACTTATCTGGAACCTCACCCGCATGCAGAGGCCATTTCTGTGGAATGTCCTGAGCCAGTTCGAGCTCCAGAGCCCCAGAGCTCCTCCCAGTCTTCTTTGGGCTCTATGAAAGTGAATTAGACCACCAGAAAAGATAGGAGGAATAAAAAATGTTAAGGTGTGGTTTTGGGCAACCGATATACTAGACGTGGATTTGACAGGTAGAACTTGCAGAGACAGATTCCAGCCCCTTGGCCGGGCCATGCTCAGTATGCAGACAGTCATCATCTTGTTAGTTGCCTTTCTGTTTTCAAGATTAGAATCCACCCATGGATGACATGTGGAAGACTTCCCTTGGTTTCCTGCAGAACAGTCATCAGTCGTGACAACAGGAGAGGGGGCAAGGCAGGGGCTGAGGGCCCAGGAAGCAGGTCAGGGCTAGCTCCTCATTTCACGGGGTGAGGGAAGAAAGACCAAGGTAGAGAAATTTAAGCATAATATTTGATTTAAAAATAATGAAGTCCCTCCCCCCAAAGTAATAATAATGAGGCCCCTTAGTATTTAAGAATAAAGGTCATGAGCTAAATGATCGTTATTCAGAGAGTCACATCCTAACTGATAACGTATATCAGTTTTTGTAGTTATGCTGTATTCAGTGAATAATTAATAAATGTACTCAATAGGTAACTAACTAAGGTAATAATACTATCAATAATAACAGAGAGTGCATGCGTGCTGCCCTGTGCGGGCAGGTGCTCAGTGATTTTGCAATTCATCCCTTCCTGCTGGTCTTTCTGGATATGTCCTTGGCTCTAGGTGTCGGCTGCACCTGGAATCCTCCTCTCCTCACGTTTGTGTGGCTGACTCCTTCCTGCCATTCAGCTCTCAGCCTACTCTCAACTACTTTCTTTGTTTAAAATTTCTGCTCATCGCCTATGGCAAGCTGAACGAGTTTCTTGTCAGTCACTCCACTGTCTGCTCTCACACCCCCTGGGACTAGGCTGTTCTATGAATGTGCGGATCTACCTGGCGCTTCACTTCTGTAGCTTAGAGCCTGGGACGGTGCCTGGCACCTCATTGATATACTCCACAATCTTGCCTATGGTTCCATTCTTGTCATTCTCTGTTCCCCTCCCAGGTTGAGTTTGGCTGCTGAAGTAGTTCACGGTCCCCGACCCGCCCATCCTGGCTCCTCTCCAAGCCCGCCAGCCTGGGGTGGTCTCACCTGGCCTGCTTTCCCCCTTACCTAATTAGCTCTTCATCAGCCTGGTGGTTTCAGCACAGACACCACTGCTTCTGATCCAGGCAGTGTTGGTCTCATCCTGGAACGTCACACCCAGTGCTCGGGGACACAAACGTAGATGCATGGGTCCCTTCCTTCCCGTTCCTGGGCAGAGCTGTGCCTGGGTGGGTGCTACAGGGCACACCGGATGTGCTCTCAGGACAGCCCACCAGGCCTGTTGCTCTCCTGTTTTATAGGCCAAGTGAGAGCAGCTTTGCCAGGAAAGCAAAAAGAGCTCGAGTTTCCACACCCGGTAGTCTGAGCGTAGGTGCTGTTTCCCTGGGGGAGGTTTAGGGGGCTGAGGGGAGGGGGAGCCAGAAGCTCATCTCCAGGGAACCTGGAGAGGGTTCCTGGTGTAATTCATCTGGCAACCTGCTTGATGATACCCTTCTTTTAGCAATCATCATACTACATGAAAATTGGGTGTTTACTTGTCTTTCCAACTAGTTTGAAAGATTTTTAAGGCGAGGACTCTGTCTTATTGACCATCATAGCTCCAGCACCCAATGGGGCTTCAGGTACTTTACAGCCTCTGAATGAATCCATGACTGAGTGACATGCCTTCTGAAATGACACAGGGAAGGAGCTGCCCATCCAGCTTTCTGAACCCTCTGATCTACATGTGTTGACTGTCTGAATGCCCTGATGGTCTGGAAACCTCAACTAAGAGAAGAAGAGAAAACCTCCAAGTGGAATACAGGAAGTCAGGGTGAAGAATTACATTCCTTTCCCCTCTTAATTCCCATGCATGTGTGAGTGTATGTGTGTGTGTGCACTCGCTCGAGGGTGTGATTCTACACTGGCTTTGGTCAAGATCACAGACAATACTTGCATTGGAACTCAGAGTGAAACCAGACCAGGAGGGTGATTAACCCCAAGCATAGTCTCCAAAAGCATCAAGATAATCTAAAACATTGGCTTAGGTAATGCAACTACACCTCCCTCTTGAATGACTTTAAAAGTTTTTTTTGACATCCTGCATTTTGGGGGAGCACGTTTCTGCCTTTTGAGATGTTTGGTGGATGAGTGGGAAAGCCATGGCAACGGGGGAGCTGTATACTTGAGAGCAGCCGCACTGCAGCAGGATACTGAACAGTCCCCCGGCTTTTTGTCATAAAATCTCCAGCCAGTTCTTCCTTTCCTGCTGGGCAGAGCAGAACAACACACCCTGAAGGAATAGGGAAGGGTCACTCTGACCTCATAGGTTCTTTTTTGACCCTGCTGTCAACCTGAGACTCCCTAAGCTGCTAACAGACGACTCAAGACTACTTCTGGTGAATGATGGAGCACAGATCAACAGCAGCCTTGGAATCTAAACGGTGAGGGTACCAGGGTGTTTCTCAGCAGAAGCAGGGCACCTGGGAATGTTAAGGACCACTTGCAAGAAAGGGACCCAGCCTACTTCGTCAAGACTCAGGACTTAAAATTGGGTGTTTGATTTTGTTCTCTCTTGAGAAAAAAATGAATATACTTAATATGATGTTTAGTGGGAAAAACACTAAGTTAAAAACAGTGAATTAAACTTGAATTGAAGTTTTTAAAAAGCATATAACTGATTCACGAACTCAATTGCTTTTGAACCAAAAATGTGGTAAAGTTTTTGGAAATGAAACCAGTGTTCTTAAATCTTAAGATGAGGTTGTTCTCTTGGATCAGTGCTCTCAGCTTCACTAGTCAGAATGGGCTTCCCATTGTAAATGGGCTGACTTGCATGATGTGGATCTAAACACAAACCTACCAGAACCACCTTACACCCATTATTTTTCTTGGGAAAGATACGTGCTATTCATTACAGAAATGTGGGTGAGATCACACTGATGACTAATGAATACCCTGTACTTGAAGGACTCCAGTTGGATGGTGATGACTCAACCTACTGCTCCGTGTGATTTATTAAATGTCTAAATATCTAATGTAGAGACACATCCAGAGGGTGTCAAATCAGGTCACCACCAGCCTGTGAGGGTACCTGCCTGGCCACATGCGTGCACACTTCCTATTGGATCAGAGGTGCACAGAGTGGTTTGGCCAGAAAGCTTCTCTTAGTCCGAGATATTTGAAAGGAGAGTTGACCAGGAAAAACTTACTCAACCAAATTGTTAGAGATTAGTCATGCTTCATCTAGGAGTTTGTGAAAAATATCCCACATGAATACTGGCATAGTATTTAAACAGCACAGGAACCATTCTCTCTTGGCACGGGAGTTAGACTACTTGCATTTCCTTTAAATTAGCTCTGGTGGGGGATGGGAATTTGCAGAAAGAAATGACTAAACTCTCAGTCTCACCACTAAAAATGGTAACGATCATCATTTTTTTTTTTTTTTAACCTTCTGTACAGAGCTTTTGCCACGTATTCTGAGCCTTCCTTCTACAGCTTGGTCATAAGGAGTCAGACTCTGGTCTGGAGTAGGTATACGGGTGTTTTGTTTCTTTTTTGGAGGAGCTATTTATTTATTTTTTAACTTTCTATTTTATATTGGAGCATAGTTGATTCACAATGTTGTGTTAGTTTCAGTTGTACAACAAAGTGATTCAGTTATACATGTATCTATTCTTTTTCAAATTCTTTTCCCAATTAGGTTGTTACATAATATTGAGCAGAGTTCCCTGTGCTATACAGTATGTCCTTGTTTGTTATACCATAATTCAAAAGGACACATGGTCCCCAGTGTTCATTGCGGCACTATTTACAATAGTCAGAACATGGAAAGAACCTAAAAGTCCAATGATAGATGAATGGATAAAGAAGATGTGGTACATATTTACAATAGACTATTACTGACCCATAAAAAGGAATGAAATTGGGTCATTTGTAGAGATGTGGATTGACCTAGAGTCTGTCGTACAGAGTGAAGTAAGTCAGAAAGAGAAAAACAAATATCATATATTAACGCATACATGTGGAACCTAGAAAAATGGTACAGATGAAACTATTTGTAGGGCAGGAATAAAGGCATAGATGTAGAGAATGGACATATGGACATGGGGTGGGGGAGAAGGGAAGGGTGGGACGAATTGGAAGATTAGGTTTGACCTAAATACACTACCATGTGTAAAATAGATAGCTAGTGGGAACCTGCTGTATAGCACAGGGAGCTCAGATCTGTGCTCTGTGACGACCTAGATGGGTGGGATGGGGTGTGGTAGGAGGGAGGTCCAGGAGGGGATATAGGTATACATATAACTGATCACTTCATTGTACAGCAGAATCTAACACAACATTGTAAAGCAATTTTATTCCAACTGAAAAAAATAGTAAAAAAATAATATATATATAGCAGTGTGTACATGGGCTTTTTATTTTCAAAGGCTCGACCTTCAGTCAGCTAAAGCCACTTTCCCTAATCATCAAAGAATCCTGGAAGCCAGCCTTTCACACACCCTTGGGATGTTTCTGGTCCACATCTTCAGTGTATGGTGGGGAAAGTGACCCTGAGAGGTTTGCTTCAGGAGAGGGAAACAAGAAATTGATCATGTTAGGAATGGGTCACTTAAGTGTCACCATTCTTGGAAAATCCAAGAGCAATTTTATTTACCCTAAAAAGAATTAATTTGTAGATTAACTGTAGATTGTCAAAGCCCCATGGAATCAAGCGGGTGAGTCTGATGGGATTACTTTTTGGGAATCTAGTTGTTTCTGCTGCTTGGGTTCTCCCTTGAAGAGAATGAACAGGTAATGTGTCTTCCCCACAAGAGGATGGAGGTGACTGTGTCCCACACTTGGGTCTTCCTTGCTTGGGGAGCACCTAACAGGTTATTGTGCTTTGGGGCTGAACAGAAAGGGGAGCTGCCAGAAAGCAGGAAAGGACCCCAAGCAGGATTTGTTTAACGGAGTGCTGGGAGGCAGGTCAACTCAGACCTGCTTCTCAGGGAAATGGGGTGTGGACTTTCCCCTGTTTTCCTGGACAGTGTTAGCACCGAACAACCCAGGATCAGGAATGGGGCCGCAGACGGGACTGATGCTGGCCTTCCCATTTGATAACTGCTGGCTTGAAGCCAGATCTGATTCACTTTAGAAAAGATAAATTATGTCTTTCATGTCAATAGGCTCAGTGATATACTTGAGTTTTTCATCCAATGAATGCATTAAAATGCACCCTACAGCCAAACTGGAAATTGTAGCTGACTGGAAATTACCGAAAATCTCTAGATGGAGGGCAGGAGCGGGACTGGGGTCCAACCTACATCTGTGCTTTCCTCCTTTCAAGGGGACAGAGTCTGGAGTTATTCCACATGACCAGAGACCCACTAAGGCACATTTCATAGCTGTCCTGTGAGAAGGATTGCTCTATGAAAGGTACACGCTTTAGCTTCTCCCTTCCCTCCATCCTCCTGCTGGGAGAATAGCTTTGTAGCTTGGCACTGCAGCAGCCCCCGTGGGATGTGAGGCAAGGATCACAGCCTTAGCTTTCAGGGAAGTGAAGCACAGCTCTGGGGCCCTGATATTGGTGGAGTCACCTCACCAGAGGTCTGTGGGAGAGACTGCCTGGGGCTGTCTTTAAACAAGCTCAGCTGAGGTTGGAATGATCCTAGAGATATTGGAATCAAGCATGATATGACTGCAAATATATCTGGGTCAAAACAAAATAAATATCCCTTGCCTGGCTCACAGAGAGGCAACTTATTTTATCAACTCACTGTTTCCCCTGTCATCTGAGCATGGTGGTCCAAGAAAAGAGGAAATCACAGCCTCTGTGATAGTAACAGACAGCAACAGGGCTTTGAAAAGCTGTCGAGTCTGGTCCTCCTCGGGAATAAGTAGACACGAGATCCCCCATCCCCCACTTTAAAGGGTGTATCCATGCAGTACAAAGAGATGGGCTTATTTCCGTGCATGTTGTCAGCAGCTTTCCCAGAGCTGGCCTTGCCTTCTGAGAGACGACAGGATGGAGCCCATTAAGACATGCAATTTATAACGATTTATAAAGCATTGTTCTCTATCCCCAAAGGATGTTGCTGTCTTTTCTGCCTTTGCTCTCTCCCTTTTCCCCCTCCTCCCTGTCTTACTCTGCCACCTTGCTCTAAGCTTTCCACAGTCTCACTAGGTTGTGGTCACATCTCACAGTGACCTTGGCACTGTGTCCCCACCTACCTGGGGCTCCCCTTGGCTGCCTCCCAAGCACGCATTGAAGAGCTGTGGTCATCGGGAGGCCCTGGTCCCTTCTCTCCAGCTCCTTGGCCATGTGCATAAACCATCAGTTTGTATCATTCATCTTGTAATTGAAACTCCCTTTGGTTAAATTCACAGGCAGGCTCTGAGTCTCCCTGAACGGGGCATTCTTCCAGATCCTCTGAAAGAACAGGTGAGTCTCCTTGATCTCTAAGCCTTGTATCATTCCAGAACTTCTTTGATCCTCAAGGCTGCTTTCAGATCCGCCAGCTGGGGGCTGGAGGGCAGATGCTGGCTCCTCTGACACCTTCCCAGGATAGCTGGGCCTCTAAGGGAGAAGGGACAGTTCCAGTGGTTTGTTTGAGGAAACTCGGGATGAAAACAGGATGCCCGCCATCAAGCAGTCAGACACTGCAGCCACCCCCGACACTGCACCCTGAGGAGACTCAGGGTGAGAAAGCACAGGATACTGGCCCCAGATAGCTGAGGTGCTTATCAAAGGAATGATCTCAGTAAGCCCAGTCTTTTGCATCTTCCCCTACATAAAAAAGTGCTAAATTCCTTAACTTGAGATATCTCATTTTCTTTAATTACCAGTAATCTTTTGATGTTCCACTACCTGGTTTTGTTGCAAAAACTCCTATACATCCTGGCTCCTCCCTGACCTTTTTTTTTTTTTTTTTTTTTTTTGCGGTACGCAGGCCTCTCACTGTTGTGGCCTCTCCCGTTGCGGAGCGCAGGCTCCGGACGCGCAGGCTCAGCGGCCATGGCTCACGGGCCCAGCCGCTCTGCGGCATGTGGGATCTTCCTGGACCGGGGCACGAACCTGTGTCCCCTGCATCGGCAGGCGGACTCTCAACCACTGCGCCACCAGGGAAGCCCTTCCCTGACCTCTTTGAGTCAGAGTTCCTCAGAGCTATCTGAAAGGCTGCCTCCCAGGCTTGAAGTCCTGAGTTTTGTCTGCCAAATAAATATAATTCTCAACTTTTATGTTGGACACATTTTTTAGTTGACCACACACTTGTAGAAGCCCTGTCCCTTGGGGGTCTTTACCCCTCTCACTGGCTTTTCAAAGTATTTGCTCTAGAATACAGGTCTCTGCTGATTAAATGAGGTTATCCTCCCATATTTTACACATCGTCTAAGTGAAACAGACAATATATGTTGTCTTGTGTAATTGTCCCAAGAGCCCAGTGAGGTTGATACAGATGAGAATGCTGAGGCTTAGAGAAATTAGCTGTGTCCAAAGCTGCACAGGTAAACATGGCAGGGCTAGGTTTGAAAGTCACATCTGAGTCCAACAATGTCTTTCACAAATTGATCTCTCAGTTGACACTACTGACTTCACTCTATTATCTGTGGCCAGAGTACTTTTTGTACTTAACACCGTCTGGCTATGGGTGCTCTTGGGTCTTATCCAAAATTACACCAATTGAAATTAAAAACTACATGTGCCTTACATAGAACACGACTTAATATAGAAGTACACCAATAGAATGCTACAGATGAATTAGGAGTTTTAGCTAGAAAATTATCTGATTCAATCTGAAAAAAAAAAAGTTGAAAATTGCTTTTTTCTTTTCTTTAATATTTTAAAGTTAGTTTTAGAAATGCTTTCACGTGCAGTATTTCAAGTTGGTTTTGCATCTCGCAGCAACACTGTGAGGTAGGTAAGTCTGGTATTGCCATTCTTATTTTTGTAGCTGAGGCTTACATATGTTGAGGAACCTGCTTAATGTCCTAACAACTAAGAAATGTAATCCGGACCTCAATCCTCCATTTGTGTACTCCAATTCAAACCTTTTCATGTACTCATTCATTTTTTTCATTTATCTTACTTTTATATTTTCTACCACTTATAGAGACTGTACCAAGCACCGTGAAAACAAAAACTGAGCAAGATCCAGCCTCATCTTTGAGATGGTTGGCATTCTAGAGAAAGGAAAGGCCGGTGACGAGATTGGCATAGCACCTCATGCTGGATGCTCAGATGGCAATTTGGACATCAGGGTAGCATAACCAGTGCTGTGGAGAGA
Source organism: Monodon monoceros (assembly GCF_005190385.1). Taxonomy (NCBI): domain Eukaryota; kingdom Metazoa; phylum Chordata; class Mammalia; order Artiodactyla; family Monodontidae; genus Monodon; species Monodon monoceros. The sequence continues at coordinate 21,352,127 of NW_021703782.1, read as the reverse complement.
GATTGGGAAGTGTCACTGAGCTTGTGGCATTTCAGTGGGCCAGTGGATGTATTTGGGCAAAGGAGGTGATGAATGTTTAAATAAAGAGCATCTACAAAGGAACTGGCATTTGGTGGCCAGTGAAAAGGCCGTGTGTTAGGAGCTGCAGAGCACTCAGGAAGGTGAAGGAGGTGAGAACAGTAATAGATATACCGTCTGGAATTGAGATGGCTTGTGTGTGCCACACTTAAGGGTCTAGAATTTATCCTGTAAATCTGTGTTTGAGCTTTGCCAAATATTGGAGGCCCATGGATCTATTCTCAGAAATCCATGAGCACTTTCTGGTTATGATGATAGTTAAGCATAAAATATCACAGGTATATTCTGGATCAGATGGAGAGCTACCTTGGATGAACTTGACTCAGATCATACTCACTAGAATTTGTGCCACCGACGTTTTGTGTTGAGAATAGCGTTCATGCCAAGTATGTCACGATGAGGTCATGAAAAGTTTCACAGGAGTTTGAATGGAGAACAGGTAGGTGGAGACCAAGTCATTGCAGTGAACATGGGATTATCACCTTGGTGTCATCAAAAGAATGTGGAATCTGTTTGTCAAAACAATAGTCACGCTGTGAAAGTTGTCCTTTGCACAGCCTGTCCTGTTACCTACTGTATCATCACAGTTTATTGGCAGTAAGTGTTGGAGTAACGACTGAAGAATTTTTCCGTTCTTCTTGCAGAATGCTTTATATTAGAAATCCAGCACATATTTAAGTAATGGAACAATGGCTGTTGTACTTTCAAGTGAATAAGACAATGTGACTAATTTATCCAAACATTTGATCAAAAGTGATTTTGAGGATTGCTTACTGGCATTTTTGATTAACTATAAGATTATCCTGAACTAATAAACCACTTATTAGGATGCTTATTACTCTTTAATATGCCATTAACATCAAACAAGAATTCTTGGTGTTGTTACTATTTTAAAAATGCTAAACATTAAATATAGAATTGAACCGAAGGCCATGTTTTCCTCCCCATCATCATCCCCATCATTCAGTTAGAATGAAACAGCACCATTCACATTAAATATATGATTTTAATGTGATGTTGGTTTTGTAGTTTTATTTGTATTAATATGAAGTTGGATTTGCTTTATAGTTAAATAAGAGTATAAGAATATTGTGCTTACACATAAGTTTGTTTTTGAACTACAAAAATAAGAATAACAAGAATGATACAATATAATCTGAGACAACACTAGAGATGAAAGAACATTATTTTGTTCTTTAAAAAGGGATATGATCATTTCTAAGATTTAGAAGCAAGTAAGAGTTATAATCAGAGGACATTTAATACATGACCATATTTTTGTTGCAGATAAAGCATTGATGACAGTGTGGATAACACATAGGGAGAGAAGCTGGAAGACTGGCTAAGAAGATGATACAGCAGTGGGGTGAGGAGAAGAGATGCCATTAATAGGCTTTTCTGCAACAGAATAAAACACATTTGTGACTGGGGTGGTATCAAGGGTGTTGTTGAGATGGACCAGTAAGATACAGATTACACCACACACACACAGCAACACACACGTGCGTGCGCACGTGCACACACACACACACACACACACACACACACACCAAGCACCTCGTAGCTGAGAAAGCAAGGAGAAAAAGAACTGATGAGGGACCAATTGGGTGAAGCTAAGTTCCTTTCAGCTCTAACATTCCATATGTGATTCTGTGGTATAGAAATAATATTTATTATGAGATTTTTTTTTTCCTTTTCAACCATTTGCATGAAGAACATCATATATTTTCTCTAAGGTCTTTTCTCAAATTAGTACTTTAAAAACTTTCAGTCGAAAGTTAGCCATTGGACAGTTCTGGTTCCAGGTAAGATGGAGAAAACACACTCCAATTCTTTCCTCCCAGTGGATGAAATCAAAATGCTGGACAGAATGCACAGAGCAGCTATCCAATGATTCTGAAAAGCAAATATTAGCAGGCATATTGGGGGAGGGGAACCAAATGGGTCTAAGTATGATTGATCTGGTGGTGAATTCCTTTTCTTTCTTTCTTTTTTTCTTCTGTATCTCCCAGTCTGGACTTCAAGCCAATATTGATCCTGGAATGGTGCTCCAGGCAAGGACAGACAGAGCTCCAAGGAAGACTGTCATTCTGGTCTGAGGAGTGGAAAGGAGGAGAGAGAGAGAGAGAGAGAGAGAGAGAGAGAGAGAGAGAGAGAGAGGAAGGAACCCCATACCTCAATGGATCCCACTTCTGTGGCTGCAATCCCATGTCAACTGTGGAGTGGGATCTGGGAAGGCATCTAAAACTCCGAGGGGGGGAACATTTCTGTCTTCAGAGAATGTCTGAAGAGTGTGGGCAAAATCTTCATTATGTTTCTTTCCTCTTTCTGTCCTCCTATAGACAGACACTTGAAGTAAGTGTATGGCAGACAGGAAAACACAATCCCTGGCTGTCTCAGAGGGCCAGGAAGTCAGATGCCTGGGAGCCAGAGACCGACGATGAGAATGAGAGAGGGGAGCTCAAGAAAGTGATGCCCCAACTTGTATATGAACTCTTGGCCTCACCCACCCCCCCAAGTGTGCATGGAATTGACCCAAAACAACATGCCAAAGTTTTGTTAACTATGGAGTAGACAATCCCCCAGAATTCAAACTTGCCAGTGAGTTGTGGAGATGAAAAATAGACCTGAATATCATTGCAAAGTCTTCAAAAACTGAACTGACATGAGAACCATAGCTCATAGAAAGCGTGTTGGAACACACATTCTGAAACACCTGCATCGATTACCTGGCAAAGCAAAAAACAAAACCTCAACATCTCCAGAAGATTTAAATATGGCCCATAGCCTCATAACAAAATTCAAAATGCCCAGTATGTAACCCCAAATTACTCAACATGTGAAAACCCAGGACAGCTTAACAGAATTTCAATGGAAAGGATGATGAATGTCTGTCAACTCTAAATGACCAGACGTTTGAATCAGAGAATTTAAAGCAGCCATTATAATATGTTCCAAGAAGTAAGAGCAAACGCTCTTGGAACAAATGGAAAGACAGGAAGTCTCAGGAGAGAAATAGAAGTTATTAAAAAAGAGAACAAAATGGAAAGTTTAGACCTGAAAAGTACAGTAACAGAAATGAAAAGAATTCACTAGATGGGCTCAATAGAAGGATGGAGATGACAGAGGAGTTGACTTAAATATAGATCAATGGAAATTATGCTTTATAAACAAAAGAAAAATGTTGAAAAAATCATCAGAGCCTCTGTGGAACAAGATCAAAGGTCCACCATTCATGTCAACAGAGTCTTAAATAGAGAGGAGAAAAAGTGTCCCATGGGAAAAAAAAACATTTGGTGAAACAATGGACAAAACTTCCAAATTTTGGTGAAAGACATAAATTTACAGATTCAAGAAATTTAGTGAACTCCGGACAGGATAAATTTAAGGAAACCCACTAGACACATTAAAATCAAACTTGAAAAACTTGAAAAGACAAAAATTTTGAGAGAAACCAGAGAAAAATCATACATTATATATGGGGGAGAAAACCGTTAGAAAGATTAAAATATTTTTATCAGACCAGAAGACAGTGGAAGTACTGTCCTTTTTAAAGTACTGAAAGAAAAGTACTGTCAGCTCAGATTGACATAACTAGCAAAAGTATCTTTCAGAAATAAAGGCCTAGTAAAGACATTCTCAGATGAAGACAGACTAAGAGAATTTGTTACCAGCTGACTTGCTCTAAGACAAGCATGACCCATTTGAATTTTCAGGTTTGAAAATTCTTTGTTGTGGGGGCTGTTTTGTGCATTGTAGGATGTTTGGCAGCATCCCTGGAGTCTACATACTAGATGCCTGTAGATGCTACCTTCCTCCAGTTCTGACAATATAATATGCCTCCAGATACAGCCCTTTGGAGGTAAAATAGCACCCAGTTGAGACCCACTGCTCTAAAATGAATGTTAAAGGCAAGTTTTCAGTTAAAACTTCAGAAATAAGAGAAGAGCAACAACAAACATAAATATATGAGTCAATGCAATAGATGATCTTTCTCCTCCTAAGTTCCCTAAAATATGTATGATGGCTAAAAGCAAAATCTTTAATAACATCTAATGGGAATTTTCAGTGTACATAGATATAATACATGACAACAACAAGATAAGGTGAGGAGAGTAAAAGAGACATATATGGTGGTAAATTCCCACATTCTACCTGAAGTGGTAAAGTATTAATTCTAAGTAGACCAAACAATTGGTATGTTTATTGTAATCCCTATAGCAACCATCTGAAAGACTATATAAAGAGACATAGTCCAGAACCCAATAGATAACTTAATTAAGATTGAAATCTAAAAAATATTCAAATACTTCAAAAGACAGTAAGAAAGGGGAAACAGAAAAAACAAAAGGAACAAGCAGAAACCAATAAAAAACCCAAACATATCAATGATTACATGAAATATACATGGCTTGCACATACCAATTAACAGGAGGCCTAACTAAGTGTGGATTACAAGAAATCCACTTTAAATATAAAGATGTAGTTAAATTAACAGTATGGAAACACTAATCAAAAACAATAATATATAACATGCAAACACTAATCAAAAAGAGCTGAAATGGCTAAATCCCTATCAGACAAAGTAGAAGTCAGAGTAAGGTAATTAACAGGGATAAAGAGGACATTAGGTAATGATAGAAAGATCAATTTGTTGAGAAGCTGTGACAATTCTGAATATGAAAGCACCCAACAAAAGAGCTTTGCAAGAAGCAATACTGATAAAACTGAAGGGAGAAATGAGCAAACTCCAGTTACAGTTGGGACACTTCAACACTTCTCTTGGTGATTGACAGAACTTGTTAACAGGAAATCAGCAAGTGTATAAAAGAAGTGAACAACAGCACAATCAACATGAACTAATTGACTTTTATCAAACACTTCACCCAACAGCAGCTGAATAGGTGTTCTTTTCAAAGTCACATGGAACAGTCATCAAGAGAGACCATATCCTGAGTTATAAAACAAAACTGAATAAATAGAAATCGTATAAAGTATGTACTTTTAACTGTAACTGAATTAAACTAGAAATTAATAATGGAAAGATATCAAGAAAAATCCCCAAACACTTGGAAATTAAATAACACACTTCTAAATAGCTCTTGAGTCAAAGAAGTTTCAAGGGAAATTAGAAAGTATCTGGAATTGAATGAAAAGATAACATATCAAAATTTGTGGAGCAGCTGAACTAGTGCTTAGAGGAAGTTTATAGCACAAAATGCCTACAGTAGAAAAGAAGTGGGGTAGGCAGAATAAAGGTCTCCAAAAGAAAACCACATCTTAATACATGAAACTTGTGAATATGTTATGTTACATGGCAAAGGAGAATTAAAGCATCAGGTGGAATTAAGATTGCTAATTGGCTGACATTTACTTATTTATTGCTGATAAAGCAGTTTTATTTTTTTCTTCCACTTTTATAATTGACACACAGCACTGTATACATTTAAGGTGTACAGCATAATGATTTGGCTTGTATACATCATGAAATGATGACCACGATAAGTTTAGTGGACATCCATCATCTCATATAGATACAAAGTCAAAGAAATAAAAAAAATTTTTTCCTTGTCATAAGAATTCTTAGGATCCCTCTCTTAACAACTTTCATATATGATATAGAGGCAGTGTTAATTATTTTAATCATGTTTTTCATGACATCCCTAGTACTTATTTATCTTATAACTGGAAGTTTGAACTTTTTGACTGCCTTCATCCAATTCCCCCTCCACCTACTCCCCACCTCTGGTAACCACAAATCTGATCTTTTTCTGAGTTTATTTGTTTGTTTTTGAAGTATAATTGACCTACAAACTCTGTTAGTTCCTGGTATACAACATAGTGACTCAATATCTCTACACATTTCAAAATGATCACCATGATGCATCTAGTTACCATCTGTCACCATACAAAGATATTACATAATTATTGACTAAGTTCTTCACGCTGTACATTTCATACTTTTGTAACTTGAAATTCATACATCTTAACTTCCCTCACTTGTTTCTCTTATTCCCCCCTCCTCCCCGCTCCCCCGGCAACCACCTATTTATTCTCTGATCTGTTTTGCAGTTTGTTTACTTGTTTTGGTTTTTAGATTCCACATATAAGTGAAATCATACAGTATTTGTCTTTCTCTGACTTATTTCACTTAGTGTAATACCCTCTAGGTCCATTCATGTTGTCACAAATGGCAAGATTTCATTCTTTTTATGGCTGAGTAATATTTCATTGTATGTATGTGTATATATATATATATATATATATATATATATATATAATATTTCATTGTATATATACATCTTCTTTATCCATTCATCTATTAACTGGCAGTTAGGTTGCTTCCATATCTTGGCTCTTGTAAATAGCGGTGCAATGAAGATGGGGTGCATGTGTCTTTTCAAATTAGTGTTTTCATTTTCCTTGGATAAATACTCAGAAGTGAAATTGCTGGATCATATGATAGTTCTATTTTTAATTTTTTGGTGAATCTCCATACTGTTTTCCACAGTGGTTGTACCAATGTACATTCCCACCAACAGTGCATGAGGATTCCCTTCTCTCCACATCCTCGCCAACACTTGTTATTTGCTGTCATTTTGATGATAGCCATTCTGACAGGTATGAAGTGATGTCTTGTTGTTTTGATTTGCATTTCCCTGATGATTAGTGATGTTGAATATCTTTTCATGTGCCTGTTAGCCATTTGTATGACTTCCTTGGAAGAATGTCTATTGAGATTCTCTGTCCATTGTTTGCTAATTAGCTGACTTCAAAATAGAGAGGTTATTCTGAATGGTCCAGATGGCCCAATGTAATCACAAGGGTCCTTATAAGTGGAAGAAGACAAAATAGAGAGAACCAGAGAAATGGCAGCATGGGGAAGACGACCTGACATCACTGGTTTTGACGATGGAGGAAGAGGGCCACGAGTCAAAGGATGTCAGTGCCCTCTGGGAGCTGGGAAAGGCTGATCATCTCCCAGAGCTTCCAACAGGAAGGCAAACCTGCCAACACCTTGATTTTAACCCAGTGAGACACATTCAAGACTTCTGGCCTCTAGAACTGTGAGACTGCGATTTGTATTCTTTAGCCACTAAGTATGCAGTTGTTACAGAACCCTAGGAAACTAACATAAGAAAAGAGTGTCAAACTGATGACCTCTGCTTTACCCTGAAGAAACTGGAAAAGGAAGAGCAAATGGAATGCAAATAGGGAGTAGAAATAAAGTAATAAACATAAGTGAAGAAATCAATTAAATTGAAGACAGAAAGATAATTGAGAAAATTGATGAAAATAAAATACATGTTTTATAAAAGGTCAATTACACTGCTATTGAGCCAGTGGACCATTGCTGGATTCTTCCTCATTATTCATGCCCCTTTGAGTTGTGTGTCCTGTCCCTTGCAGCCAAATACATCTAAATTCAACATGTTATGAAGGTGAGTGCTTTTCTACTGGGGTATGACTGACCAGGGACAGATGCTATTTCTCAGGAGGAGAGTATGGAATGTTAACAAGTTATGCTCTATGTGTAACACACTCAGGGGTACCTTCCCTGGATAAAGCGCTGGGCAACTCTTGTCTCTAATGGGCAAAACAATAGGAGTTCCTAAAATCTTTGCAGTTGAGAATTCACATCTCCTCAAACACCATACTATAAATAGCCATAAAGCATGGTTTAATTATACTCTGGGTATATGACACATTAAATAAAATTTTGTGGACTAAATCAGAACTCCAGTTATCTTGCATTATCCAGTTACTATGAGGTAATATATTTCAAATTATAAAACACAGGGTTCTTAGCAAATTTTTTTTTTTTTTCGGTACGCAGGCCTCTCACTGTTGTGGCCTCTCCAATTGTGGAGCACAGGCTCCAGATGTGCAGGCTCAGCGGCCATGGCTCGCAGGCCCAGCCGCTCCGTGGCATGTGGGATCCTCCCGGACCAGGGCACGAACCCATGCCCCCTGCATCGGCAGGCAGACTCTCAACCACTGCGCCACCAGGGAAGCCCCTTAGCAAATATCTGAAACACAACTTATTTTCACTATGTATTATTAATTGCTCAAGTGAGGAGCACTTTATAGGATTATGACAGGATTTTAGAAAATAGAGAGGCACTGAGGATTGATGAAGCTGGGAAGACGGAAGAGGCCAAGAATAAGGGAAAGAAAGAAACTGATTCCTATCCTAACTTGGTTTGTTGGTGGGAGGGATGCTAATGTCATTCATTAACATTGGGAATTCTGGAGATAATCAGATTTTCAAGAGAGTTGATGAGTTGGGTGTCGGACAGGTGTTTGCCATGCTGGTGGTATTTAGTGGAGAGGGGGATAAGCAGGACTGGGGCTGGGGGGAGGTCTGGGTTGAAGATTCACATCTAGACTTCATGAGAGTCAGAGGGATTGGTAATACCAACCAGAGAGCACATAGAGGACAAAGGACCAGGCAGCTGGGGGAATGTCTCCATTTTAAGGAGGAAGCAGAGAAAGATGCCAAGGGGACTAAAAGGAAGGATAAGGAGGATGACTTCATGAAAGCTAAGGGGAAAGGAATTTTGAGAAGGAAACAGTGGTGCCAGTGTTGAATGCCAGGGAACGTGAATTTCCATGGATTCAGATCAAGGTCATTGGATGTGACAACCACAGGTGAGCACTGGCCATGGAGTTGGACAGCTGGAGTGGTGTGTGCGAGTGTGTGTTTTTTGGGGGGGGTCAGTGGTTTTTGTGTCCTACTGTTCAGAGTAGAGATGACTCTGGAACCACAGAGAGCATGTGGCTGGCAAGGGAAAGATGTGTTTTGTGCTAGTGTGCAAATGACTGAGCCTGGGAGGTGTTTGGGGGACTGGGGGCCGGATTAGGGCAGGTGACAGAGAGGGTGAGGAGGTAAGGGCATGAGAGACTGAAAGCACAGAAAGTGGAAGAGACAAGCAGGTGGTGAGACCCTGGGTGACATGGTAAAGTGGGCAGCAGGGGTGTCTGCATCAAGACTACAGTAGAGGAATTAACCCTGAGCAGGTAAGAACCACTCTTTTCTAAAAAAACGAGTGACTATGGGATATCAGGGATGGCAGCACAGTTGTGGCTTGAGGATGGAGTGAGGGTTCACTGGCACAGTTGAGGGGGAGGGAGGTCTAGACAGAGCAGGCTCAGGCTGCAATAGGAGGGTTTGGGAGGAGTAACATCCTGAACTGCTGGGGTTTTGGAGGAAAGGAGAAGGTAGGCAATGAGGGTGAAGGAGTGGACTGACAGGACTCCCAAATCCTTGTCTTTGTCACCCCACTTCAAATTCATCATCTTCCATGGCCTCTCCTCAGTGGGGTTCACAGACTGGGGTTCATCTGGCACATATTCCTGTCTTTTTGGTACTCATGGCTCTGCTCCTTTGTTACCTCATGGTCCAAGATGGCTTCCAGTGCACCAGCCATTTCATTTACATTTTAGGCAGCAGGAAGGAGAAAGAGAGGAACAAGGTGAACCCCCTCTTTTTTAGGTAGACTTTCTAGAAGTTCCCCAAAACACTTTGGTTTTTATCACATTAGCCATGACTTAGTCAGGGGCCACACCAAGTCGTGAGTGAGGCTGAGAAATGCTTGCTGCCCAGAACAGAATCAGAGCTCAATGACCAGGGAAGGGGAGGGCAAGGGGCTTGGGTTAGGCTCCTGCATGCTTTGCCATATTTTCATATCACACTCACAAGTGGATTCTTTGATGACCTTCTGCCAGTGAGGAGATTGATCTCTGGTCAGTGCCTGGGCTGGGTCTCTGGCCCAGGTGGTCTGGCCCTCACACCACACCTGTACCCAAACTGTGAGGGCCCTGCCTGCTGGGCTGGCCCACAGCCAGGTGCAGGGTTAGCTGTCTCATTTGGCTCTGGGGGGCCTTGCTCTGGGGCTCTGTGCCTGTCTGTGCCGCTCTCTGGGAGGTTACTCTGCAGGCCTTGGACAGCTGAGTTTGTGGTACCTGGGCTCCCTTCCTTCCCGGGCCAGCCTGAGGTGGTGTCTGCAGCAGACCACGGGGTCTTTCTTTTAAATTCAGGGTGGGATCAAAATAACTGGCTTTCGGATGCATCTCCCAGAGACTGAGGTTTCCTTCCAGATCCTCAGAGGCCTGTCAGTGGGAGGGATCCTTGGGGGGCTGGGGCAAGCTGCAGCCAACTCCCTCTCCTCCTGTGCATTTGGGGAGAGGGAGGGAAGCATGTTTTGGAGGGTGTATCCTGGAATGCTCAGCCATCTGGGTTATTCTCCAATGAAAGTCCCCGAGAATCATTCTTGCAGGATGAATAATTGGTCTGTTTATTTCTGAAACTTCTGTTTTTACAGTGGTTATGGGGAAAGTGAGTCCCGGTCACATCAAGTGCCATGCATGGGAGCCAGGGCTCAGTCTAAGTCATCGCAGGTGATCCTGACAGCTTGCCAGTGCATTCGAGCTGTGTTTCCTGGCCTCATGTGGCCAGGGGATAATTTCTCCCTGATGTGTGCAAGTGTGCGTGTGTGTATGCATGTGTGTGCCTGTGTGTATGTCTGTGCACATGTGCACGGGTGTGTGGGATGGCCATCTTTGTCCTTACAAAGGGGCTGGGCCTCTGGTTCCTGTAAAGCCAGCATAGAGCAGGTGCGGGAGGAAGTGCCTGCCTGGGTCAGGAAGGTGGGCTTGGAGGCCATGTCCCTGGACTTCTGTTGATCTCCTAGGTGAGTAGTCGGGCAAGAGAGCATACAGTTTCCACAGGAGCTTTTGCACTAGTGTGGGGTCACACGCATCCCCACTTTGACCAGAGCCACTTGGGTTGGGGCAGGTTTGTTTTGACATGTCTGGACCACAGCTTCCAGATTTCATGGCCTGGAGGAGAGGAGACCCTGGCAGATGGGGCAGCTGAGGCATGATGGACTCCTTTCCAGGGTCCCAGTGGGTCTGAACTCACAGCCACTGGCGTCCTGGGAATGCTTTACTCAAGGGGGCATTTGCTCGGAATGTGTGCCGGGGAGATGTGGGTTTTCCCTTTTCTGATGCTTTGTGGGCACAAGACTCCTCACAGGGAACCAAGCCTGAATCTTCCTTATTAGAATATTTACCTTTCCTAGATTATATGTGGGTTTATTTCATGCTGGGGGCATGGGGGTGGTGCCCAGCAGACTGGGCACCGGTACCCATTGATACAGGTACACCCTCCAAAACATGCTTCCCTCCCTCTCCCCAAATGCACACATGTAATTTTTAAGAGGCAAAAGTCATCCAGCCAAAGGGAGGTGGAACAGGGGTTGAGCCAGCAAGAGGTAAGCAGCATGTGTGTGTGCGTGTGTGTGTGTGTGTGTGTGTGTGTGTGTGTGTCGGGCTCTGAGACTGTGGGAAGAGGAGGGTTGTCCAAGTTGGGAACCAGACATCCGGCTGGGAGGGTCTGTAGGGGCTCCTTCCAGCCCAGACCCCACCCCCTGCCCCACTCACCTTCCTATCTGCTCCACACAGGCTAAGAGCAGGGTGGTGGCTGGCAGGAAACCCCAGAACTCCTATTCTTTGCCACCCTGAACAGTTACCTGAGAGACTGGCAGCCCTTCCCTGGACAGCTGAAAAGTAGCTGGTGATGCCAGTAGGTTAGACCAAGGCTCCTCTAAGTGTGGGCCCTGGACCAGCCATAATTGGCTCTTGGGAACTGTTTAGAACTTCGGGACCTCAGGCTCCACCATCATCTATCTGCTGGGTGGAAACTGCAGCCGTGGGGCGTGCTTTAATAAGCCCTCGGCAATCCTGAGTCAGGTGAAGTTTGAACATCACCTTAGGGGTTGGGGTTTGGGCTGGGGTCCCCTCCCCTGACCTACAAGTCGAATAGTGCAGAAGACCTCAGTCCCCCAGTGATTCCTCGTCTGGCCCGCCTCTCCTCCAGCCCAGTGTCTGCTGGCAGGGCTGTGGGCCGTGGGTGGACCTGAGGCTGCCCCGCCAGACACTCCAACTGCAAGAACACGTGTCTCTCCTCTTCCAGGCCTCAGACTGCCCACCAAAGTAGACACAAATTACAGTCTTTGGGGTCTGGGGCAAACTCCCAAGAGGCCAGCCACAAGCAGAAACCTTTTCTCTTTTTAAAAAAAGTTTTGTTCATCTTCAATTGCAGGCACATTTCCAATGCTTAGTCCAAAATACAGGCCTGTATGTTTGGTATGTAAGTAACCCTTGCCTTGATTTGCCACACAGCAGCTCTGGGATGACACTTGGTTGATGTGCTCCTCTCCTGGCATAGGGGTGGCTTTGGGAGGGGTGGTATCTTCTAGGCCAAGCTGACTTTTCTTCCCTGGACCCCATGGGATTTTTTTCTTCTGACTTGGGGGTATCAGCCCCAGCTGTTCCCACCATGCTGTCTACTGAGCACCTATGAAGAGTAGAGTCCTTCTAAAGCCTCATTTGATTTAGTTCTCATGCTTGGAGTGTAGACTGGAGCCCAGCACCATGGAGGCCAAGTGGAGGGGCCTCTGGCTGACCTTGACTGGTGGTTCTCAGAATGCAGTCCTAGGAGAAGTGGCAGCATTACTGGGGAATGTGCTAGAAATCCAAATCCGCAGTCCCCCTCCTCCTAACTGAGTGAGGAATTCCAGAGTGGACCCACTAGGGGATTCTGACGCACACTCAAGTCTGAGAACCACTGGCTGATACCAAACTGTCAATGTTTGCTCTTGCCCAGTGTCAACCATGCAGACACATGGCCCCTTCTCCTCCGCCCTGCGGGATTACAGATGGGTCTTCCGATGGGAGATCATCACTCAGAAGGGGTCCCTCCCCATCCAGGTCTGCCTTTTTGAGAAGCTGAGAAAGAAATACAGGAAAGAAATAAGTGGAAGGGATGGAGGAGGAGAAAACATAATTCCCGGAGCAATAAAACCTCGAAAACTGTTGTGGGAGTTTCCCAGTCATGGTGGATTAAAAATATGTGTCCAGATGAGCCTTTCTAAGTAGCAAAGAGTGGCTGAAAGGGAGGCGGAACACTAGGAACTTTGGCTGTGGTCAGGCTCTGAGAAGGTTTCCTAACACATCTGTCAGTGCTCCCTGAACTGACACGGGCTGCTTCCAACCTGCTAACTGTGTGTGCGTGCCACACACAGGCACACAGACACACATGCACACACAGACATGTGAACAAACACACACCAATGTAGATACACACATGCACACTCATATATGCACAGGCACACAGGCACTATATACATGCACACACAGAGACACATGCACAAACACATATATAGACACACATATGCACAGCCACACATATACGCACACACATGCACACTCATATACACACAGACATACATGCACAGACACCCGCACAGACACACACACAAGTGGCCAAAGACTGGATCTGGGGCTCCCTTTCTAGCTCAGCTGAATTGCCTTTTATCAAAACAAATGCTGTGTCTCTCATCCTTCAGTCTCTGCCCAGGCTCTTCAACACACCAGGGCCACAAGGGGTTGGGGCATACCAGGGAAAGTCGAAGCAGAGGTTGTGTACAGTGTCGCCCACAGGATCAGTGGCACTGATTTCCAGGAGGTATGGTGACAGAGACTGGCTGCCGCTGGGACTCGGGAGGTGGCAGGAAAGGTACCTGGTGTGGCATGAAGCCTGGATTCCGTCCTGGGGAATGAGAAATCCCACGCGGGAAGCTCTCAGCCTACAGTGGATTCCGGGTGGGAAAGAAGCCCCACGCTTGGCCTAGTCTCGGCAGAGCCCGGTGGGGGTGGGCAGCTGGGCCTGGGTCTGGGAACACTGCAGGCTCGCACTTCCTGCGGTGCTGTAGGAAGCACTGTAGAGGAGAGGTGGTGACATTTGGAGCCTCCAGAAAAGAGCCTGCCTTTGTCCAGGCAGCCAGTGCTGACTGCGGTGGGAGTGGATGCTCCTTACAGGAGGTGTGGCAGGCTGCTGAGGCCTGAGTCCTGGCCCAGGTCGTTTACATCTTCTTCTGGTTTCTGCAGTTTCTGCATATTAGATTTTAGATTGGTTTGAGTTGCTGAAACAAACAGGTTTAATATTAAATGGAGAAACTTAAAATCCCCTAAAGGTTTCTGTGGGGTGTGACTGTTAGTAGCAAGTCTGTGATTTCGGGTCCTGTATGTAGGGAACATTCCTTCACTTCTGAGGTTCTGCTTCTCATGCCTTGAGGGAGCTCCTTGCAAGGGGAGGGCACCTCCTGGGCATTATCTAGGCTCTGAGGCTGGTCCCCCCTGCACAAGGGCTTGGTGAGCCAGGTATGGTGGCTGAAGGGTGGGGCGTGCAGACAGGCCAGGATCTTGAGGCAATGGGGTTTTGCTTCTACTCAGTTGGTGCTGAGACTTTGGAGAAGGTTCCAGAATGATCCATAAGGTTCTTTACATCTCTTTCAGCCCGAGTGTCCTGTGGTAGCCATTATGTCCCTGAAGACAGTGGAAGAGAATAGCCGTTCAGTTGTGGAGGTCTTGGTTCTCAGAAACCTGGGGTCTCAGCCTGGCCCTGGCCATGGTGCTCCATCTTTAGGACAAAGTCTCCAGCTTCTCCTAGTTCTAGAATGCGTGCTTCTACAAATGCTGGGGCTCCATGGAGCCCCACAGCCTCAGCACTTTCTGAACCCCAAGCTCCTTTGTGTGGAATCTCCAGTATTGGATGCACAGTAACTGCCCTGGGTGGAGTTCTGGACCCAGACCTCAGTTTGGGTCTTATTCTGAAACTTCTTTTCATAAGGCTGTGAGGGGTCAGGAGTAAAAATGGTGACCCTGGAGGGTCACAGAGTACCCTGAATTTAGTGTTTTCATCCACTCGAGGTGATGTCTTCCTGCCTCACTTTGCTGTTGGGAACATGATGCTGGATGGTATAAACCTGACTTCTTTGGCTGGGGTCCTCCAGGCTCACATGTGGTGGGTGGCTGACTTCAGAGCAGGGGCAGTCATTCTTCAAGATGGGGGTGATGCTCGGCAGCTGACAACTCATCCAGGTGGGCGACTCATCAGGAGGGAGGGAAGGACCCCAGGCCTGCAGGGCAGCCTCTTCACAGGATGGAGGTCCATGTCGGGTGGTAGGTCTGTTCTGGTAACTCAGAACTGACTCTCTGCAGCCTCTCTCAAAGTCTAAGGCAGAATTTGGTGTCCCTCAACTGTGCTGAGGTGAGCCTTCCAGAGGCTGCAGGTCTTGGTGATAGGTGGGCAGAGTGCGGTCATCACTTAGTGGGCTTCAGGGAAGAGTGAGAGTCTGATGGAGACCCTAGGGGTGGGTGTTCCCAGGCAGGGGTCTGGGAAGTGAGAGGTTTGTGCTACCTTCTTCTTGGGAGCAGTTTTCCTGTTTCTACCAAGCTGGGAAGGTGGGCCCAGCTGGGAAGGTGGGTATGTTGGGCCATCATAACAAAGCACCACAGATGGGGTGGCTTAAATAACAGAAATGTATTTTCTCACAGTCCTGAAGTCTGGAAGTCCAAGATCAAGGTGTGAGCAGGGCTGGTTTCTCCCGAGGGCTCTCTCGTTGGCTTGCAGACGGCTGTCTCCCCCTGTGTCCTCACAAGGTCTTCCCTCTGTGCGTGTCTGCGTCCTAATCTCTTGCTCTCTCTCGTAAGGACACCAGATGTGTTGGAATAGGGCCCAGCCTAACAACCTCATTTTATACTAACCACCTCTGTAAAGGCCCTGTCTCCAAATAGAGTCACATTCT
Organism: Monodon monoceros; assembly: GCF_005190385.1. Lineage (NCBI taxonomy): Eukaryota > Metazoa > Chordata > Mammalia > Artiodactyla > Monodontidae > Monodon > Monodon monoceros. Next base: position 21,336,396 of record NW_021703782.1, on the reverse strand, counting down.
GAGATACTGGGGGTTAGGACTTCAACACATGGATTTTGGGAGACACCCTTCAGCCCATAACGGTGAGTGGGCCTGCTTGAGAGGGCACCTGCCCCCTACCTCCTCCAGCACTCAGTCCTGCTCTCAGAAACTGCCTGATCTACAGCTCCCCAGAGAGACACAGAAAGACAGAGACAGAGAGGTACCAACTCTCCACCCCATGCTGTGTGCTCATGCAGGGAGCCTGTTTAAAGGGAAGCAGATACTCCCTGCACTCTCGGCCTCACACAGAGTCTGTTTAATATGATTGACCTTGATCATGCACACCTGCCCTGAGCCCACCCAGTTGTAAGTCACCCAACTGTGGTCGAGGCTTCCACCACTCTGAGCACTTTCTCAGAGGGTCCCCAGCAGGATGCAGCCCCATCGTCCAGGGCTTTCACATCTGCTTCACGGCCTCTGGCCGTCTGGTCTCTCCTTCCCCACCTCCCCACTTTCCTCAGCATCCAGACGGGTGTCTCAGAGGGTTTTGGGGGAACACAAATAAGACACTGGACTACAGATGACATGCATCCCCCACCTTGGCTTTGAACTGTGGGGAAGCATTTGTTCATGTCCTTCACCAATAGCACCTTTTGGCCTCTGGTTGGCGTTGACATGTAACTGCCATGTTAAGTTTGCCTCTGCACCCTTTTGTTGAGAGTGATGATAAGAGTGGGACTTTATGGTACTAACTGAAGTTTCAACCTAAACACGACTCACATGGAGAATGGCCAGAGGGGCCCACTTATAGCAGATGAGTCAGAATGTGCTTTCTCTTTTTTTCCTTCTAATCCAGTTTTTTTTTAACTTTAAAAAATGTGATAAAATATACATATCATAAAATTTACCATCTTATGTATACAGTTCAGTGGCACTAAATACATTCACATTATTGTGCAATAGTGGTGACGGCCACTATTCATCTCTGGAACTCTTTTCATCTTGGAAAACAAAAATGTGTCATTGGGGCTTCCCTGGTGGCGCAGTGGTTGAGAGTCCGCCTGCTGATGCAAGGGACACGGGTTCATGCCCCGGTCCGGGAAGATCCCACATGCCGCGGAGCGGCTGGGCCCGTGAGCCATGGCCGCTGAGCCTGCGCTCCACAACGGGGGAGGCCACAACAGTGAGAGGCCCGCGTACCGCAAAAAAAAAAAAAAAAAAAAAGTGTTGCAGTTAAACACTAAATCCTGATGTACTATATAGCACAGGGAACGATACTCAGTAATTTGTAATAATCTATAAGGGAAAATAATTTGAAAAAGAATGTATATATATATATATATATATATATATATACACACACACATATATATGCGTGTATATATATGTAAATATAACAGAATCACTGTGCTGTACACCTGAAACTAACACGACATTGTAAATTAATTGTTATACTTCAATTAAAACAAAAACAAACCCCACTAAATCCTCCTTCTCTCCTCTCCCCAGCCCCTGGCACCCACCATTCAACTTTTTGTCTCTATAAATTTGACTACTCTAGGTCTCTCATATAAGCAGAATTTGTCCTGTTTCTGGTTTCTTTCCTTAGCATAATGTCTCCAAGCTTCATCCATGTTGGAGCATGTCAGATTTCCTGCCTTTTTAAAGCTGAATAATATTCCATTGTATGGATATATCACATTTTGTTTATCTGTTTGTCTTTCAATGGATATTTGGGTTGTTTCCACCGTTTGGATACTGTGAATAATGCTGCTATGTACACTGGGTGTACGGATAGCTCTTTGAGACCCTGCTTTCAATTTTTTTGGATAAACACCCAGAAGTAGAATTACTGGATCATATGTTAGCAAAATGTGCTTTTAATAATTTTTAAAGGTTATAAATGTCAACAGTATCTGTTGGTCTTCGTGAAGACATCTTCAGACAAAGGATCTGTGGACATCAGCATGAGAAAAGCCACTTGTCCTGGTTTAGTTTCCCACAGAAGCATACCCAAGATGGTGACTTGGGTGCAGAAGGTTGCTTGGGACGTGATCCTGAAAAGGACGGTGAGGGTGGAAGGGAAGACCCAGGGACAAAGTGGGTGCCTACCGCCTGGTTACACTACTGGGTCCAGACCTTCCTTTGCCCTGTGCTTGGGTGAGCTGGGGCTATGGCCTATTAAGGGGAGGTGCTTCCTCTAGGCAAGGAGGGCTCTCAATGTCTCAGGGAATCCAACTGTCTGTGGGCTGTTTATTATCACCATGCACTAGGATTCAAAACAGTGTGGTGATTAGACACTGCTCCCCGGAAAAACATGCTTGTTCCAAACAATGGCTCTGTTTGCTGTTGAGTTGTAATAATATCTATGTCAAATTGACATGCAATACTACTTATGCTTTAGTCAAGATCATCTTCTACATGGAAGTTGATTTGGAGGACTCTGGTGACACGGTTGACCCAACACATGCTTCTTTTAAGAGGAAGCTCATAATGGTTCAGAATCATTTCCATTCCATTTGCGAGAGATGTGTGACTCCCACGGTCATACATGACCTTGTGTTTAAACAGTCATTTGAAATAAACAATGATAACTCGGTGGTAAAAAAAAAAAAAAAAACCCAAAGAAAGAGAACTAGAGTTATTGCAGCTCTGTCCTAAGGGCATTTGCAGTGACAGCGAAATCTCAGGACTAAGCGCAGATTTTAGTGGGTTTGTTCCATGTCATGATTATTTCTGATATTTTTATCATAGAGAACAGAGTTGTAAACACATTCTCACATCCCTGACTCATGTTCTTGCTGTGAAATGGGTCCTGGTCCCGGGGCGGAGGTGTATGGTATCTGATGTTTGGTGTGTAGGATGATCCCAGAGCCGCAGCAGAGGGAGGCCCAGCTGTTATTATTATTACCTTAGGGGGGAATGAAGCCCTCCTGCCTCGTAAGGGCATTTTTCTCTGCCTGTGAAGGAAGATAAGGGGACTGTCCCCTTGGGAGGAGACCAAGGGAGCAAGTCAGGGCCCTGACACCCCTGAACTGCCCATCCTGGGGTGGTGTTTTGTGGATGACCCAACCTAGAAATTTTGTTTTTATGTGAATATACCTGTTCCTTCCACAAGCATTAACTGAGCTTCAGCTATGAGCAGGTATTGTCTGGTGCTCATACCCGAAATAAATGTAACTTCTGTGCCAAACAAACTGTGATGAAGATGTGGCTTATACGCTCTCCACTGCCCATTTAAAGGTTCTTCCGGAGCAGGGAGCCTCCCCTCCAGGAGGAAAATGTCTCTGTCTCTTCCCCCGACCTGCATCCTCTTAGGTCATAAACGGTCCTCAGTCACTTTTGTCCACAAGAACAATTGATCTGGATTTTAAAAACTGAGCAGGTGTGGCCTAAGATTGATGGACTGTAAACCTGATGTCGCATCTCCTCCGATCCTGGCCGGGCTGTGTCAGTGTGGAGTGGCAGTGGGCGCCTTCCACACCCTCCCCAGCCCCCGAGCTCACTAGAGAGTTCCTGAATCTCCAGGGTAAGCGTGGCTGGAGAGGGGACGGACACAAGGGTCTTCCTGTGAGGTGGCCGCCCCTTGCTGGGGTTTGGGGCTCCCTGCACTCCCATCTCTGGGCCTCCTGGATGAGCTATGCGTGGATGCGGCTCTATGCAGGCTGGTTTCAGGTGACTCCTACAGTCCTTGTGGTGCAGCTAACCTATGGGATTGCAGGTCCCTGTGTCCCTCCCCTCCCCCCAGCATGGAGGATGGCCCCTCTATCTCTCACCATGTAAATTTCCTTGGTAGGGGGCACAGACCCCGTCCTGACTGTAGGGAACACTTGTCATGCTCTCAGCATGGCCTCTCTGAGCCTAGGATCCAGCAGTGTCACTCTTCCTTCACTCATCAGGCAGGCCAAGGTGTCCCGGATCAGATCTCTCTGTTCTCAGAGTAGGGGAGAAGCTGTGAGGGCCATGATCCGGCTTCATTACTGTTTCCCTGACTATTTGGAGAAAGTGGTGGGTGTGTCTCTTGGCCCACGTGTTTCAAACCTGTTACATCTTGATGAATGGGATGAATACTGAGGCGTTAACATCTCATTTTCAGAGGAACACATGGCTGTATGTTAATGATGCAAAGGAAGAAGATCCAGGGTAGACAATGGCTAGTGCTCTGAGGGCATGTGGACAGAGGCGGGAGAATCTTCCAGCTGGCCTTGGATATGGGGGGCCCTGGACTCGCAGTTGCATGAGAAGGGAGCGGCAGAGTGAGGCAGGAACTGAGAACCATGGGGGAGCACACAGACCCAGGCCCCTGAAGCCTAGGCGGGTTGTTGCAAGGGGTGGAAGGGTGGCAGCGACATTAGCTGCCACCAAGTAGGGTAACTGGGAGCGAGGCCTGGCTCCCCTACACCGGTTCTGAGCCCTGTGTTCCCTAATGGAATGACCACAACTTCCTATCCTTTTAAAGTTCCAAGGTTATTCTGAGCCCCTTGGAGTAAAGAGGTTACATTAATATAACATGTTCTGCTTTTATTATAGGAGTGAAATGGGATGGACACATTCATGGGTAGACACCCCAAAGCAATTGAATCGACTTCCACAATTTTAATAGCATGGACCATTTTGGAAAACAAACAAACAAACAAAAAACTTTACCCTTGATCTTCCCTCCCCCTTACTTTTTATTCATTTATTTTTTTTTCTTTTTAAAAATGTAGAAAAGAGCTTTGAAGTGTCCTAGAGCCTTGAGGTGGGAAGGGGTGGAATTCCTCTGTCTGAGTGCAGCAGGCTTCTCTGTCCAGAGCAGATGGATTTGGGCACCGGCAACAATGGCAACAAATGTAGCCTAGTCCTTTCCTTTGATGTGAGAAGATTAAACATCATGTCAAGTGCGAAGATTAAACATCATGTCAAGTGAGCGCTGGAAGCTTGACTGAAATGTGATAATATGGAAGCCTGATACCTCAGGGCCAAAGCCTTATAAAGATAAAAATAGGATTATTAATGACAGCTTCCAGTTAAAAAAAAAAAGTCTTAAGATGTGTTTGATCAGCAGGTTCCATGCAGACACCCCTGCTTGCAAACACATGCAGACCACATGCTTGCAAATGGAAAGACTCAGTTTGCAAAGCAAAGGCTTTGGGAGCAGACTAGCCCGAGTGCCCCAAGTCCACATCGTCTGAGTAGGAGGCTTGGCATGAAGCCAGTGCCACTACCAAGTACCCAGACCTCTGGGCTTGCTGCTCTCCGAGGGTGCCCAGCACGTTGTTTCCAGCTGGAGGGGAACCCGCGTGCTGAGATCTGAGTCTGGCTGCCGCCCCTGCCTGGAGACTGTGGGGGGTTAGGAGAAGACTCTGGTGTGGGAAAGAGACACAGGTTTCCGAAGACCCCCTCGTATTTGGATGGGAGGTTGGGGAAAGGGATGCAGATGCTCCAGCAAGACAATCTGTGGCGGAATAGGAGATTGAGATTTGAGAGTCCCCCAAAAGGGGCTTCATTGGCTGCCCTGGACCTGGACAGCCTGTACAAGATGCATTCCCCAAGAGAGCATGTTCCTTTCTCCACCTGAGATGGTTTCAGTTGGAGGATATACTAGGCACGGAGGGAAAATGTCTCTGGAACTGTGAGTGGTGAGGGGTAGATTCTAGACTGGGTGAGGTTCCAACTGGGCGTGTGAAGTGGGCCTCAGTTTTCTCAGCTGTGACTGCAGGGTCAACCCATGTGATGACCCTGGTCCTCTGCCATCACTGCCATCAGTCATGGACACCTCAGTGTAAATAGTCCCTAGAGTCACTTTCGGGGGCTGAGACTCAGTACAGACACTCAGATTAAAGAAAGGGTCGAAAAGGGAAGTTTCCAAGTGCAAGAATCTGCCTGGGCTGGAGGCTTCTGGGAAACCCTGGTCAGGTAGCAGGAGGAAGTTAGCAGCGGGGCAGGAGAGGGGCTGGGAGTGAAAGCACAGGAGGGAGAGGTGGCCCCAAGCTTCAGGGTTATTACCATCCTCTGTGTTTGGAGTGTTTCCCCATTGGAGCCTCCCCAGAGTGTCAGGGGACATGCAGGCCCTGTCTCATTTGTCTTGGATGAGTAAGCTGAGGCTTAGGTCGTATATCCTTAGTCAGGATTTGAATCCCAGCCTCTTGAGTCTAAGCTAGGTATCATGACCACAGAGCATTTAATTTATCACTTGGATCAGTCCAACTACAAAGCCCACCCCTGGTGTTGGCCACTGGATGACTCTTTCCCCCTTGGCGGTGTGCAAAGGCAGCCCGGCCAAATGAGGGATTTGCAAGGCTCCCGAACAGTCCATTCCCTCAGATGAGATGGTGCCGGCCCGTAAAGGCCCCCTACTGTGACACCAGGACCATGACACCAGCTGCACAGTGGCTCCAAGGGCAAATGATAGAATGCTGGTGTGGCATCAGCAGACCAGACTTCGAGGCTGCTTCCTAGTGTGCCAGCAGGTCTTCCCTCCTCTGTCCCTCTGCTGGTCAGCGGTCAGGGAGGCGGGGGGGTGCACACTTCCTCTGGAGTCGCTGAGTGGCTCAAGCTAATGTATGATCACCGCGTCTCGACCTGGCACACAGGATGCGCTCAAATGGTGGCGGCTGTTGCCTACCCACTGGTTGTATGGCAGTTAGCGTGTGGGCCAGAAAGTACAGAGCAGAGGTATAGATGTTGGATTAAATGCTTCCTGAGCACAAAGCAGAGGCTTTGTACCCTGTGGAATTGTTCTCAGGTGGGTCTTTAGTGTGAGTCTGAGGTTGATGTTCAGTGGGCGATGGGCACGCCCACACAGGGTCCTCCACAGAGGCAGGGCAGAAGCAGGCTGGGCAGAGGTGACCTCCAGCCATTGTCCACGCCCACGTGTCACAGGAGGACAGGCCAAGCTGTTACGCGCAGGCCCTTGAGGACGTGGGAGGGCACGTGGGGATGGAGAGCCGCTTGCTAGGTGATAGTGACTCATCTGAGGAAGATAAAGACCGGGGCTTGGAGAGTGGGCAATGTCGGTCATCTGCTTCCTCTGGGTTGGGACATGAGTGATGAGAGTTCAGCCTGCTTATTCACTGACAGGTGTTCTCTTCCCCGTGAAATCACTGTGCAGGTGAGAAGGGCAGAGCTAGTGCCCCTCCAGGGAATCCTGCTGTCAGCTGGGCTTGAGAATCTCTGCTCCACAAATGTGATATTCCAAGTCATGAAGAAATTCGTATTGATCCATTTCTGCCGGTCCCAGTCACACTGCATTCCATCACGCTCCTCTGCACCTACAGCCCCCGAGGACGTCCATCTGCCCTTGAATGCTGGGCCTTGAGCAGTCCGGTCCTTTTCAGAGGTCTGGGCTCCCTACGCTGGGGGGTGTGGGCTGCAGGCTGTGTCTCCTGCACTGGTGCTCTGCCCATCCCCTTGCCCTGCTTTCTAAGAAGTGTTGCTATTTCCAGCCCACAGTGGGATCACACATTCCTACTTAGGCAGATGGATGCAGTGGGTTTCACTTTAAAGTCTGAATCTCACTCTGGATGGGCCAGGCTTTGTTACTGCATTCAGTGTGTGATGCTGTCTTTCGGGAGAGACCTTCATGTATCTCTTTCAAAGGTGAATTAGGAATGTTCCCAAACTCTGTTTGATGCCTATTTATCCAGAAACAAACACTCATCAAGCATGGAGATCCATGACTAGACAACAGCTTCACAAGGTCCTCACTCTCCCTGCATAATGGGTTCACGAGAGTGGGGGTCACAGCCCAGACCCTGGACCTCCTCACAGGAGAGGGGAGGGGAGGCACCTGTCTCTCTGCTCCACCCACCTCCGGTTTTTCATTTTTGATGTGCAGCCAAGTCTCTTCATGTGTTGAAAAAGGCCTAAAAACTTACGGTCATGTTGTCACACTATGTCGTAGATGTGGGTCATGTCTTGGGACAGATAAGCAGGGCTACAGTCCACAGCCGCCTTGTCCACACTGGCCCTAGAACTAGCTGGCCCTGGCTGAAGTTTATACGCCAAGACCTGACCTCACCTCCCACACCCAAACCCAGGGTTATCTGCTAGGTACCCTCCTCCCATTCAGTCCCTTTCAATCAGGCTACATTTTTTTTTTTTGCAGTACGTGGGCCTCTCACTCCTGTGGCCTCTCCCGTTGCGGAGCACAGGCTCCGGACGCGCAGGCTCAGCGGCCATGGCTCACGGGCCCAGCCACTCTGCAGCATGTAGGATCTTCCCGGACCGGGGCACGAACCCGTGTCCCCTGCATCAGCAGGCGGACTCCCAACCACTGCGCCACCAGGGAAGCCCCCAGGCTACATTTTTGCCTTGGGAAAATTGTACTTATGAATTTCCTTCAGTAACTCCATCTAAAAAAGTGGACTTCCAAAGTGCAGGTCACGTGGACTCAGATGGTCCAAAAATGTGCCTAAGAATGCACAAAACTCCATATTCCTTGGCTGTAAAGTTCCACCCACCAGCCAAGCTACCCGTAGGACATCCTAAAACAAGAAGGTGCTTCTAGGCAGGCAGTGCGCAGAGCCCTCTGCACACATTCTGCTCCAGCCTGGGCTTCTCCTTTTCCTTCTCTAGCATGAGCCTGGTGGGTTAGTCGCAGGATCAGTATCGGTCACAAAGTCCTCCTTGCTCCTAAACTGATGTAACACACTTGCCTCCAACTGTGAGGCGTCAGGGGCAGTATCACTTAATTTCCACCACCCTCATTTCAGTTTAAAATTTTCTGACATTGACACTTAAGAGGATTAAATATCAGCTTCAGAACGCACGACCAAAGGTAGACTATCTTACAAAGTAAAAGAGCATCCCATGTATTTCAACATAGTAGCATTTGTTCTGTTAACCCATGTTCCCGGCCAAATACGGAAAGAGGGATGCGCTTTGCCAAAGCTGCTTTGGGCCCCTGAATAATGCAATTCACGTAATGAGCCTCAGTAAGAACATGTTCTTTTTTCAGACTCTGTGCCCTATTTCACATCTGCACAGGCCTTTCATGTCCAAGGCTGCTGAAGCACTTGGCAAGTGTCCTCTTTACTGTGCTCCAAGTGGGAGCTGAGGATGGGCTTCCCAGATGAATGAGAGTCAAGAGAGTGGCAGGCTCGCAGCCGGGGACACTGGACCTGGGGGAGGGGGAAATAAGTGGGACCATAGTGAGAAACCAGGTGCCACCTTGGCTTCTTGCAGGCACCCTCTCCCTCTGCCTGGGCTCCCCAGGTCATCAGGAGGCAGCCCGACTCAGAGAAGTAACTTGACACTGGGTGGAATTAGAGATTCACATCCAGGCTTCAGTGCAGAGCGTGGTGTGCAAAGCTTGGGTGGTCACTGGGCGTCTCTCCACTGGGCAGTGCCATGCTTCCTTTCAAAAGCTCATTAGAGACCCCCCTCTTTTTGAAAGGCACAGAACTATTTCATGTGCCGTTTTCAATTTGTTCACAATACTAATCCAAAGAGCCTGTGACTACAAGAGGGCGTGTTCGTGAAACCGGAGGAGTCCCCCAGACCACAGTTCTGGGGACAGCGTCTCACTGAGCCTGGTGTGCAGGGGCTGGGCTGGAGTAGACGGCAGGGTACTGTTTTCAATTCTTAGCCTGGCTCTGCATCTGAATGCGGGTGGTGTGAGCCCTATTCCAGGAGTTGAAGGTCAATTTCAGTACTTTGATGTTGGCTTTAAAAAAAAGGGGGAAATCAAATGCAGACTCCTGAAATATTAGCAACCCTGGGGTTCTGGAGTTTTGGAAAAGATGATGCAGGAAGACCTTGGATTTGACTACCCTTCTCTTTAAGCTGATTAACATCTCCTCTCTTCGCCACTTCCTGCTTTTCCGCCAGACACCCAGTCAAGCATCTCTGCTGCGCTGGGGCGGGTGGCATCACAGCAGCAGCTACCTGTTGGCCAGACCTGTGTGAGTAACTGAGACCTGGTTCAAGCCCCCCACTCTGCTCCTGCTCTCCTTCTCCCCTCTACCCCACCGGAGCCCCAAGGGAGAGAGTGCTGGGTGCATGCGTGAGTCTTGATGGCTGCAGGCTTCTGTTTATTCTGGTGTCTTAACGCTCCTGCCCCGCCTTCTCTGCGTGAAAACACTCGACAAGCTTCTGCCTGTTTTCACTCTCATAGTTTGTTCCACCTGCTTGCTTCTTCTTGGGAAGCAAGGCACTGTGGCCATATTAACTTGTGCAGACCTCTGTGCTGGCTGAGTAGTGAGGGAGCCTTCCTGTGACTGGTATGTGACTCGGTTTCCCATGGGTTGCATCATGCTCTGAGAGCACAAGGTAAGCCTGGGAAGCTGCAAGGGGTCAAGTCCCTGGGAAAGGTTCATGGCAGTGTCTTCTGTGTCAATATTCTTTTAAACTCTTTCCCAGTGTGCATCAGAAAAAAAAGCCATGCCTTAAGAGGGTGGTCAGTGAACTAACAGAGTGTTCCTGACCTGTCTGGAAGGTCGTGACCTCCAAGGCGGTCACAAAGACTGCTGGATCTCAGGGCACAATGGCTAAGAAGGGTGACACCAGTGACCAGCCTCTGGTTGTCTATAGGTTGCCTAGTGAACAAGGCAATTGAAAGTCAGAACACAGGAGCGAGGCACAGGAGAGACCCTGGAGCCGGCTACACAGAGGCACATGTCCCTGTATGGGATGGATGGATGCATGGACACCAGGCTCTGACAAGGTGGTGTTCACAGCTGAGTCACCCAATTCCAATGTGAGGGAGGAGGCTCCCCACACAACCAAGTGGTTCTCTGAGACCAGATGGGAACCCTACAATTCTACTCAATTCTGACACTGTTGACCCAGAGAGAGCATCAGATTCCACACGTTAAGGGTTCAGTCCTGCAAGACTGCCCCCCGCTTCTCCCCAGACGCCAGTTTCAAGTTCACGTTGTCACTTGGGCTTTAGCACCAACCCAAGACCCATTCCTAGAGTTTGATTAGTTTGCTGGAATGACTAGATTACTAGATTACTGATTTATTATAAAAGGATACAACTCAGAAATGTGTGGGAAAGGGTGTGGAGTTTCCATGCACTCTCGAAGTGCGTCACTCTCCCCAAATCTCCAGGTGTTCAGCAACTGGGAAACTCTTGGAAACTCTCTTTTTTGGTTTTTTATGGAGGCTTCATTACACAGGCATGATTGAGTAAATCACTGGCCAATGGTGATTGAGCTCAGCCTCCAACTAGCCTCTCTGCCCTCCCAAGTCAGGGGGTGGGACTGAAAGTTCCAATCCGCTAATCACTTGGTTGTCCCTCCTCCCACCCCCTAGACTAGCAGCATCCTTAGGTGACCTAGGGGCTTTCCAAAGTCACCTCATTAACATAACAACAATATCTTTATTGCTCTCAGAACCCAGTGTTAGAAAAGGGGACCGAGACAAAGACCACGAATATATTTCTAATTATAATCACAGTATCACACTGAGCCTTGCCACATGGCTATGCTCCAGGTGAGAAAGGATTTTTGTAAAGTAAAAACTCATTTATGGGCTGGCTGACATTTTGACAGTCCAGTCCCCACATCTGGGGGCTCCAGTGGAGGCAGAGCTGATGGAGAGGGCAGTCCCACTCCTGACTCTTTGGGCAACAAGACCTGAGGATCCCCGCATTGGAGACCAAGCATACTTGTGCCTCATCCACACCTGTACTTTTGACCCCAGAGCCCATGCGTTCCCTGGCTCCACTCCCACCTCATCTATTCCAATGTCTGCTGGTGTAAGTTTGGGGTCAGTTGCCCAAATAATGTGAACAGAGAAGGCCAGTCCTTTTGTTGGGGGAAATCAGCGTTCAAGGATAAATATTGCCTTTATCAATAGTTATTGTTTCCTTATCTTTACTTGGAGTTACGTTTTTTATATTTATCTCCCTTGTTTGCACAACTGACCCATGCAGTAGGCATTCTCATTAAACTCATTTAACTGATCAGGAAATGGAGGCTCAGAGAGGTGGACCTCAGATTCCAGGGCACATTCCACACATCGCAGGCTGAGTGGCAGAATGAGTTATAACTCAAATTCTGAATACTCTTTCAAATGTGTCCTGTAACTGAAAACAAAGCTCAGATCTTCTTCCTATGCATTCGATACTTTAATTACGGTGATACCTCAGGGTGAGGCCTGATTCTTAAATCTCTGCATTGTATTAAAGCAATACAGAGAGTATACAAGTCACCACTAAGAATCAGAGTGAGTTGAGATGACCTGGGATAGTCTCACTATTTTTGGAAAGATGTGAAGGGCAAAGAAGAGAATTTCCAGGGATGTCCCAAGCTTGTCACCCACCCCATGCCTTCTGGGACTCTAAGATTACAAAACGGGGATTCGTTATTTCAATGAGAAGGCTCTAGTGGTCCTGCAATGTCCCTGATTGCTACTGGAAATACATTTAGGCTCAGGACATTCCCTTCTGGCATATTTTAGAGCTGCTTTGGACAATAAGGGATGAAACAGAGGGGTTTCCACATAATTTTCAATTAAAAAAATAATGCATTGCTGGAGTGTGCAATGCTTTGCAATTATAATCAGATAAGTATCAGTTTCTAGAGAACAGTTTTCTGGAGGGAAGTACTGGAAGGAAGTACATATATATATATATATATGTTTTTTTTGGGGGGTGTTTGTGGTACACGGGCCTCTCACTGCTGTGGCCTCTCCTGTTGTGGAGCACAGGCTCTGGACATGCAGGCTCAGCGGCCGTGGCTCACGGGTCCGGCTGCTCCACGGCACGCGGGATCTTCCCGGACCGGGGCACGAACCCGTGTCCCCTTCATCGGCAGGTGGACTCTCAACCACTGCGCCACCAGGGAAGCCCTGGAAGTACATATATTTTGAGTGTCACCTTTTCCAGAAAGCGTCATGGCTTTTGTGATCCTGTGCCATTTCCCCACGAGCCTCAACTAGAGTTCCACTGTGTTCAGCCTCGCAGGGCACGTGGAGGTTTTCCCAAGCAGGGTGGTGTCACTAATACCTACATATGATGGGTGCCCTGGAAGCAGAGCGGGCCATGATGCAAAGATTTGATGGAGAATTTATAAAGCAATATCTCATTTCTGGTTGATGGCAACAAACCTGAGACGTTGGCACATCTTTTCTTTATTTCACGTCAAAGATTTGTTACCAAATGCAGGTTTGTGTGCCTGAAGTGCAGGGAAGCCAAACAAGTGAAACATCAGAGTTTGGAGCAGAGAAAGGTTTATTATAGGGCGAAGCAAGAAGAATGGGTAGCTCATGCTCAAAATACCCCAAACTCCCTTATGGTTTTCAGGGAGAAGTTTATATAAGGCAAAATTTGGGGTGAGGGCCACAGGGTGTGTAACTTTCTTCGGATTGGTTGGTGATGAGGTAACAGAGTGGTATTCCAGGAATCTTGTGCTCAGTTTGAAGTTAACATCCTCCACCTGGGTTGGCGTCTTAGTTCCTGCAGAAGAACTCAAAGGTATTGTCGTGTATATTCCTTCAGGCGGAACCAGGACTTTGTCCCATCACTGCACTATTGTTTCTTGAATGCTCCTCCTTTGTTTCTGCATTCCCTCTGTTCCCTATTAGCAACTGTTTGAATCTGCCCTTTGGAACTCAGGGAAGGTCAAGGAGGCTGAACAAAGCCATTTCCTGCACACAGGAAATGAGGGACATGGAAAAGATTAGTATTTAGGAGGGTGCCCACAGGGTCCTGCTGGGTTTCAGATTCATGGTACAAAATAGGTTAAAAAGATGTTTCTAGAGGACAAGTTAAGTACAAAAAAATAAAAGCAGCTTAAACATCCAGCAAAATGAATATTGAGTGAACTCAGGCATTCCCTTTACTGTGCCTGTCCTTTTATACCAGCCTAGGTAATGAGGCGTGGGGTCACTCAGTGGGGTGCTTGGTGCCATTAGAAGAAAGTGCTGAGGGAACTCACAATTATGTCCTACTTTTGTTTAGTACTTACAATTATGTCCTAGTTTTGTTTAGTCAGATCCTCTGGTGGTTTTATTAATGTTCTGGAGTTTTGCTCCCTTGTCAGGTGGAAATGTTTAACCGTGACATATGGCAGAACCACAGCCAGTTGAGAATGGATTAATCAATACCTTCACAAATGAAGACATGAAAATGACACATAACCCAAACCTTATGTCAAATCTTAGAGGCAAAATCAAGCTTTTATTTTATTTTATTTTTGGTGGTGACCATAAATTTGACTACTTTGCATTTACTTTTATGTAGAAATATTAACGGGGTTCCAAAAACACCAGGAGTTTTCTCAGAAAAAAAAGATGAGATTGTCTACAAAGTAAAACTGCAATGGGGAAGAACAGAATCTGACTCCATATTGGATCTGTTTATTTTACTTTAACCTTTGTTTTTGTTGCTTTTGTTACTGTAACCACTAGAAGGATGCTGTCTATAGCTGTAAGCATACATAATGGCCTGCCTCAGGGAACCCTGACTACTGCCTGAATGTTAAAGTGCCTTTGTTCAGCTCACAGGGAGACATTCTGACCCTGCTCACCTGTGAATGGCTGCAGAAAAGAAGAAATTAACACATCCCCACCCCTATGCTGGCCTAGCCAGGAGATATTTTGCAAAACTAATGGCTTACTTTACTTCCTTAACTCCTCCCTCTTTCTGTTCTGTAAAAGAAACTGGCGTCTGACCCAGATAAGATGGTTTTTTGAGGACACTAGTCTGCCATCTCCTCAGTCTTCTGGCTTTCCAAATAAAGTTTCTATTCCTTGCCTCAACACCTGGTCCCCCAATTTATTGGCCTGTCATGTGGCAAGCAGAGCAAGCTTGGACTCAGTAACAAAACCAGCTGCAATGTACTGAGAGTCACTCACGGGCTCTATCAAGGTGGAAGTTACCTCCCTGGGAACTGAGGCAGCAAGTGTATGAGAAAGTACATTTCTGCTCTTACAGAAAAAGCCCGAGATAGAAGTCCAGTCTGAGGTTACACGTGGGGCTTGAAACTGAGCAGGACCCTGAGGGCCTCCTGGGCACAAAAGTCTTTCTCTGCTCCCTGTTTCTTGTTTTCAGGAAATAGGCTTCATTCAGCCTCCATAACCTTCCCTGAGTTCCAAAGGGCAGGTTCCAACAGTTGCTAATCAGGGAAGGGAGGGGATGTGGAGACATGGGAGGGACAGTCAAGAAACAGTAGTGCAGCCTTGGGGCAGGGTCCTGGTTCCTCCTCAAGAGACACACATAACAATATCTTTGAGCTGTTTTTCAGATGCTGAAATCTCCACCAGATGGGAGAAGTTAACTGTATGTTGTCCACAAGCATGTAGACCCCAGACTGGTAGGAACCAGAAGATTGATGATGCTGACTCCCAAGTGCCTTACCGCCAACCAATCGGAAGAATGTCCATGAGCTGATCACATGCTCCTCTTTGAACCATTACTATAAAACTCCTCACTACCCCCTCCAGGTTGGGACACACAATTTTGAGGGCATTAGTCCACTGTGACCCCCTTTGCCTGGCAAAGCAATAAAGTTATTCTTTTCTACTTCAACCAAAGCTCTGCCTCTGAGATTTAATTTGGTGTTGGGGTACAGAGTCCAGGTTCAGCATCAGGCTTAGGACTCCTGTGGTGATTCCAGAGTTTGCGTAAGGGCTGCCGAGTATGTGAGGAAGACTCCTGCTTCAGTGGCAGGTGAGAGAGATCCAGAAATTCACCAAGTGGAGAAAAAGCAGTTGAGAAAGCCTTGGAGAATGGTGGGACATAGAGGGCCACAGACAACCCTTTTCAGGAAGGAGGGCTGAGGGGGAGGTCACGTGATAACTGTGTGAGGGGTTGGGGTCACAGCTGGTCATCGGACCCCCAGCAGACTAAGGCAGAGGTGTGAGTCCAAGCCAGTGTTCAGGAAACAGCAGCCTTGACTTGGGGAGCAGGGCGTGTGACAGATGGGCTTGAGGATGGCTGTAGGCGTGGACAGTGACGGACTGGGAGACATGGGTGACATTACAGACAGAGGTGTTAGGATTGCTGGAAGAGCCTCAAAAAAGTGACAGGGGAAATCCAGGTCGGACTCTTTCTTCTCTATGATCATGGGAGAAAGGAGTGCAAGAAAGAAGAGTTTGACTTTATAGCTGCTGAGTTTGAAACCTGAAATTTGTTGTATGGCAGATTTGGCTGACCTTTGTCCCGGGTTCCTGGGAAGTACCTGCTAAATCCTTGGAATTTCCACAGTGTCTTTCTTATTTGAGGTGGGCCTCTGACCACACCTGAGATTATGCCAATGAGGTGACTCAGGAGGTGGGTGGTCTTACCTGGAAGACCAACCATAGGATTAGAGCACTGGGGCTTTAAGCCCCAGGCTAGCAGGCCAACCTCTGGGAACAGAGGTGGATGGAGACTGGTTCAACCTCAGGGCCATTCAATCAATCATGTCTACATGCTGAGACTACAGTAGAAACTACTCACCTGAAGCTTGGACTTACCTCCATGTTCTGGGAGGGGACAGGTCCTGAGAACACAGAAGCTTCTCATCTGGGAGCTCCATACATCTCTTCCTTTGTCTGGTCTTTATTCACATCCTTTATAATACAACTGTAATCTTAAGTATAGTGCTTTCCTGAATTCTGCCAGTTGTTCTAGTAAATTATAAAAAGTGAGGGGGTCGAGGGAACTCATGAATTTGTAGCAGGCCTGTCAGGGGCCCTGGGGACCCCTGAATTTTCAGCTGCTGACGGCAGTGAGGGCAGCTGTGTGGAAGACCATGCTTCAGCCTGTAAAATCTGACCTCATCCTGGGTAGCTAGTGTGTCACGATTGCACTGCAGACCCTTTGGTGCCAAAGTGGTGATGTCTTTATGTCATCAAATCAGATCGCGTGGGAAAGGATGCCTGAGTAAGGAGATGCACCCTTGTGCTGGCCAAAAGCTGCCCCTTAAAATGCTCTTCATCAGGTTATTTCAAGTCTACAGGTTAAATTGCTAGAAACAATAAATGTATATACAGTAAGAGAAAACACATTGCTGACAGTAAACTATAAGTTTTTGATGAACCTCGGGTTCTAAGATCAGGGCTGTGGGGTTTTGGCATGGGGACGGGACCACCCCCAGTGGATTTTATTGTCTCTACCCAGAGCTCCTTCCGTACTTGTTCAGTCCTGCATTAGAACCCTCATTGCCCTTCTCCTCTCTGGGGCCTCTCCTGCAGAGAGTGGAGGACAGGCCTTGCTTGTTTACTTCAGTAACCCCTCAGAAAACAGTGAACTGCATGCAAGATGGTGTTGTTCTGCCAACGTCTCGCCAACAATGCAGTTTTCCCGGAAAGAAGAAAGAAATCCCACTTTGTAGACACAGTACTGTGTTGTTTACCATCATTAGCATGTGCTGTTGGACCCTCAAGCATCTTAGCCCTCCACCTCTGGGAGCTCAATGAACCTGAGGCAGGTGGAGCCTGGGCGTGGTCTTGTGCCCCTGGATGACTTTTCTCTGCAATCTATGCAGGTCGGTCACTTCCCGACAGAAGAATCACAGGGAATTCTTTGTGGCTCTGGGTCATTGTTCAAAACCCTTTAAAGAATGGAGGGTTTCAAGGGGGAAGGGCAAGATAGGGGTGGGGGATTAAGAGGTACAAACTACTATGTATAAAATAAATAAGTTGCAAGGATATATTATACAACACAGGGAATATAGTCAATATTTTATAATAACTATAAATGGAGTATAAGCTTTAAAATTTGTGAATCACCATGTTGTACACTTGAAACTTACATAACTTTTTATTTCAAACTTACCTCAATAATAAACAAACAAAAAAAGAACGGAGGGTTCCAGCCTCGTTTCTCTCTCGTTCCTGTCCTCCTTATTTCTGCTCCTAGTCAACATCCTGCAGAAGCTGACAATTCAGGAAGAGAGACGATTAGATAGAAGTGTTTTTCCTGCTAAAGCCTCCTGGGGAACGTTCATGAATATTCTCAGCCAGATGACCTCCCTTCTCTGGCTGCTGATCGTTTTCCGCTATCAAATGTTCCCCCAGCTGTGGCAGCTGGAGTTCAAAGCTGTCCCCTTGCAACAGAGTGTGTCCTTGGTGGGCCTTCTGGAGAGCAGATTAATGCCTGACAGCATGTGGTCCCTCCATGCAGCAGCCCTGTGTTGGCTTCTTCAAGGCAAATAAGAATCTGCCGGAAAGAATGATAAATTCTCCCTGGCACTGGGCCCTCCGCCTTGGGTTTCGCAGACTTGCTTCTGTAGAATGTGGAGTCATAATTTGAGTGTTCGTGCACCCAGAGCCATGCCTCCGTGAAGGGCCCAGAGTGGCCCAAGTGCAGTCTGCCCCATGCAAGGCCGAGGCCTCCAACCTCGGAGAATTTCATGAAGACTGTACGTGGTTGTGATCTGTCTGCCTGTGTATCTGATCCTGTAAACTGACAAGCAGTACAGAAAGACCCCTGTGTTGGAGCTGGAGGACTCGGTGGAGGTGTCAGAATGGAACTGTGGCCAGATACAGCTAACGGAAAAGTGCAATTAGTGGGTGGACAGAAAAGTCTCATCACCTGGGGCTGGGCTTTTCAAGATCAGTGCACGGAGCATCACAGGAAGTGGGCCTGGGGCCTTGGGTCATGCCAGCCCGCCCTCCTGATCTATGCCCGGCAAGGACAGTACGCAATAATTTTAGCTGATGGGCTGGTGCTGACAGAACAGTTTAGCCCAGAGCCAGCTCCTTCCCTGCTGCAGACATGGCTCCGCACTGTGGGTCATCACGGGCCTCTCTCAGTGGGTGACAAGCTCTTGATGAGCTATCCCTCTGAATCAACCTTGAGCTTGGTAAAGCAATATGCCAGCAATCACTCCTGATGGCTCCTGCTGTAAACTGGCAGTAATCCCAATTTACCGGCTGCCATCCTCAGCCAAGAGACTGTCAGGAATGATTGACAGGGGCCACCTTGAAGGCCTGGTTATTGTTCTTCCATTTAAAAAATTCTGGATATGAATCTTACAGAAAACACAAAAGCAATCCTAAGAGAGAGCCCAGGTGAAGCATACTTAATTGGGTGAAATCATATAAAGAGTTGTTTTCTTGACTCAGAGCTGGGCTTCCTAACTAGACATGGAAAGAAATGAAGCAAAGCTTGACAGGCTTTGTGGCTTCACAGTGCTGACTGCAGAGGATGGAATCCTCAGTAGCACCTGCCTTCCCATCATCGTGGAAGATATTTTCCAGAGATGCTCATCTCTCTACATCCCATCCTCCACACCCTTCTTACAATAAGACATGGGCTCCTGCACTGAAGGGAGCCCTCTGTGTTCCCTCTCTTTGGACCCTGCAGGCCTTTGTGACTGTTTCCATCAGTAGAACATGGTGGAAGTGGTGCCAGGTGTCTTTGGAAACCAGATAGCAAAGGTCCTGACAGTTTCTGCCCTGGTCTCTTGGCTCTCTTGTTCTTGGGACACTTGCTCTAGAAGCCTCACCACCATCTTGGGAGGAAGCTGGGGGCACATGCAGAGGCCACGTTTGGGGGTTCCAGCTGAAAGTCCCTCTGGGTCTGCGTGGACCACCAGACCTAGGAGGAAATGGTCTTCAGGTGGTCCCTGCCCTGATTTGAGTCCCCAGCAGAGGCCCCAGACACCACAGGGCAGAAGAAACCACTTGATGCTCCCTGTTTGAACTCCTGACCCACAGGAACTAGGAGAGGTAATAAAGGATTATTGTTGTTTTAAATCACTAAGTGACTCATTCAACCATCTTATCTAAAGTAGTGGGAGCTGACTGGCCATGGGCCCCAGCATGACCCCTAGCATGACCCCTTCTCATCTCCCTTTAAAGGAGGATGCATGAGAGCCTGGTGTGTGGAAGGAACTTCAGTGAACAGGAAGCACACGACTGTCATCAAGGGCAGCAGGGCCTCTGTTCCTGGGCACGTTTTCCCTCTGCTAGTTTTAGCTCCACAGTGATTTGTGAAAACTGTTTACAGCAGTAGTCAGGCCTGCCTCTAGAAGTAACAAAGAAAAAGCAAACGGTTGGAGGAAGGAGAGCTTTGGGGGAAACACACTTATAAGAGTTCTATAGGGATTCAAAGAAATGCAGGGATCCATAAGAATCCCCACCTCTCAAGCAAACATTTTAGACCCCAAGTGTTTCCTAGTTCGTTACATCCATCACCACATTTCCAGGCATTCTGTATCTCCCCCACCACTGCGCCCCCCATGATAAAGACTGAAAATGCTTCATCTTTCCGAGGGCCTGGCTGCTGTGTCTTCTGCGCGGCACGTGGCGTCAGCATGCCAGGGGTTTCCTTGGAGCGTGTCCTGGAAATGTGAGGAGGCATGCAAGGCATCTGACACCCCATTACCTAGAATTGAAGTTTTCATGACATTTTGCCCAGCTGTACCTTTATATAGTCATAGGGTGTGGATGTTATGTAGGTTCAAAGAGATTAAGCTTTCTTCCCCACCCAGCTGCTGGAGAATGACGCCTGGCAAATGGAAGATGGATAGAGTTACCCACTCTGAAGTGTGCTAGGAAACCTGTCTTGATTTTATTTTAGTGTTTTAATAAGTAGCTCAGATCATCGGCATTGGGACAGGATGGCCAGTGTCTCGAAGCCAAATCCCACGTGTGGCGCCGGCTGGGGTGATCTGGGAGGAGCGAGTCTGTCCATTCAGCCACATTCAGCATCTCCAGTCAGGTGAGGGGCTCCCTGCTCCCCTGAATTGGGGACACATGTTTGAATTCCTGTGGGAGATCTGTTTCTTTGCTGGGGAGTCACAGAGAGGCCTGAACTGAGGCCGGAGCTGCCCTGTGCTCCCTGAGGGTGGGGTCTTGAGCAAATGGCCTCTCCCCTCTGGCTCTGGGTCTCCTCCTCTGGGGCTGCTTAGTGAAGACTGGAACTCAAGTGAGTTTTCCAGATGGATGGACTGCCACTTGAATCATCTCAAGCAGCTCCTGAATTCTAGGGAAGGGCCTGGGATTTGCCCTGGGAGGGGCCTCCTCTCCCAGGGCTGCAGGGCTAAGCTGAGGGGACAGTTCATGGGCCTGGCCTCTAGGGAAGGAGGGCTCTGTGGGGACGTGGCATTGCTCTGGGAAAGCAGCCAGGAGCCGGGCAGGGGCTGGCCCCAGAGGAACTTGCAGGTTGGCTTGGGGCGTGGGGAATAGAAGAACACACGTGTGGAAGGGCCAGTTCCAGAATTGGGGGAGTGACAGCTGGGGGAAGCAGGCCTTGCCTTCAAGGGTAGCCACTGGAGGCCACCACAGAGATTGGGTGGCCCTCTCACCAGGGTCCTTGACTGCAGAGAGCACACAGGGCCTGGTGGCTGAAGAGGAGGCTCCGTAGTGCCATTTTCAGAGCATGAGCAAGGCTGGCCCTAGGGACAGTCAGGAATCCCAAGATGTGGGCACAGCGTGGCCTTTCTTCTCTAGCAGTTTTACCACTGTGGCTGGCAGGGAACCCAATAGTGTGGGGTGGGGATGTGGGAGAGATGGAATGGGAGAGGGGTGTATGGAGAAGAGGAGATGGGGAATGTGGGGGAAGTAGATGGGAGGGGAAGTTAGGGGAGGTGATGGGGTGGGATGGGGATGGAGAAGATGGGGTGGGGGAGATGGGACAGGGTTGGGGAGGTGGATGGGAGAGGTAGAGTGAGGGAGGGGAGGGGAAAATTGGGGGGAAGTGGGGAAGGTGGGGGAGGGAAATGGGGGGTAGATGGAGGTAGGGGAGGTGGATGTGGGGAGGAAGGAGGACAGGGTGGGGGCATTTCTAGGCCCAGGCAAGACAGCCCTGTCTAAGACAAGCCTGACAATCTCCATTTCCTTTCCACCCGCATGTTCTGTGACTTAAAGAGCAACTGGGAAGGTAGATGCAGAACTCTCAGGACAGCATGGAAGGGAAGCAGATTTCACAGTCATTGACAGCTGAGGCGTGGGTGAGGTGGTGGTCCCATGAGGTGGAGGCTCAGGGTTGGGTCCTTTCTCTGCAGAAAGCCCACCTGCCCTGACCCATGGGCCTCTGCTGTGCCCAGACTCAGTGGGTCTTGGGCACAGGCTCTGCAGGTGGCTCTGATGTCCTGGGGTCTGGCCACAGAGGCCAGTGGTGCTCTTCACAGTACCTGCAGGTGGTCGTGGCCCAGCTTTGTGGTGCTGCTCTGACCTCATGCCCTGCTGGAGGACAGGCCTCCTTCTCCTGAGCAGGTGGGTAGGTGTCCCTCCTGACTGACAGGAAGCAGCTTGGCCCCCCCCGGGGGGAAAGTGGGCCCTCGGTGTCCTTCTCAATGAGTTCATCCCCACTTGGGAGGAAACTTTCCAGGTTTGGGAAGGCCATGCTGCCTCTTGAATTACGACTGTCTCCTTTACAGGGTAAATTTCACTCCTTTGCTGGATGCAGGGTGGAGCCTCAAAGAAATCTGGGGAGGTGACATCCTCATTCATCCAGACAACATACATGGCAGGTCCTGAGAGGTCTGTGCTAGGAGATGACTGGGAGGAAGGGATTGGACCTGAAAAGCTCCAAATTCTGTAAGAGGTTGAGCACTTTCAGGCAGAGTGGCAGAGAGCATCCCCCAAGCCTCATGTTTCCAGGGCCAAGGCTGGGCACAGGGCAGCAAACGAATGGGTGTGGTCAGGCTCTGATGGAGCTGAGCTCTGGCTCCAAGCTGAGCCACGGTCCCTGGGATCTGAATGCTGACGTGGTGTGCAGTCACTTTCAGGGGGTAGCACAGCTCAGGGGAGCACTTGGTAATGCAAGCGCTCCTGGCCTGTCTCCAGTGAACAGGCTGGGACATCTGTGTAAATGTAGCTGGGCCTGGTGAGGTGGCCATGGGTGTGTGGCTGCAGCTCCATGGGCACTATCTGGGGTCATGTGCTTTTGGCCTTTTACTCCCTTACCAGAGTCTGCAGCAGTGAATACACCAGCTGCCCTCAGACCTCCAGCTGCCTGCACAGCCCTGCCCAGGGTATTGCACAAGGAAGCCTCTTGTGACCTTTCACATACAGTTAATTTTATGTGTTAATTTAACTGGGCCAGGGTGTGTCCATATACTCGGTCAAACATGGTTCTGGGTGTTTCTGGGAGGGTATTTCTGGATAAGATTAACATTTGAATCTAGGCTGAGAAAAGCAGATTGCCCTCCCCAGTATGGGTGGGCCTCATCCAATCAGCTGAAGGCCTGGTAGAACAAAAAGGCAAAGTAAGAGAGAATTTCTCTGGCCTGATTATTGGGCTGGGACATTAGTCTTTTTCTTTTTGCCTTTGGACTCGTACTGAAACATTGGCTCTTCTTGGGTCTTGAGCCTGTCAACATTTAGACTGGAACTTCCACCATCACTTTTCCTGGTACTCAGACCAAAACTACAGCATCAGCTCTCCTGGGTCTCCAGCTAGCTCTCTGCTTGGGTCTTGTCAGCCTCCATGATCATATAAGCCAATTCCTTATAATAAAACTCTTTCTGTATGTGCGCCTATACCTTATTGGTTCTGTTTCTCTGAAGATCCCTGGCCAATGCACTCAGTATTCACCATCACTGAGATTCATGGCCCTCGTGCTTGCTTCCTGCTGCGACTTGGGACAAAGATGCAAAGCTGCCCTTTATGCTCAGGCATTAGGATGGGACAGTGGACAGGCCTGGTCACCCCATTACAAGGCACGGCTTTATGTGGGAGGTCACTGCAGGCCCAGTCGTGGCAGGAGCAATACTTAGCTGACACCCCTGCGTGTTTAAGGGCTTATAGAGCCTTTTAAATTCTAGCAAAGACATTTGCACTAACTGATGACCTAAGGTTAATTTGGATTTCTTCGGAGAAGCCTAAAATAGGATAGCTTAATAGAGGAGTTTGGATGTATTTTGGATGGAGAGCTGAGAGTCCTTTTACTCCTGCACAATTTGAGTCTCAGATGGTATTAGTCATGTTATTTCCTGGGTATGGAGGGGTGGAAAGGAAAGGGAATGATTGGGGTCGACAAAAATTTTTATTTTAAAGAGGTGCTAATGCACCACGTGAGTTTGAGACAAGATTTGTCTAAAAGCAAAGGAAACAAAAAAATGTATATTTGAACCTGAAAGTTGGGGTCGTGGGGGTGGCAGGCCCAGCGGCCTTCACATTTAGAAAAAATATGCTTGGAAATCCTTTCAGGAGGAGCTGTGTACGACACTAACACACACACACATGCACGCGTGCACACACATGCACACACACATGCACGCACGCACACACACGCAAACGTGCGCACACACACAAACACGTGTGCACACACGAACACAAACACACATGCACGTGTGCACACACACGTTCTCACACACGCACATGTGCACACGCACACACACGCACACATGCATAGCCCACCTACACTATTTACACGTTGATATTGCACTTCTAAAAGCATGTGAAATTTGCAGGCACACGGTGATGTGAGTCTGGGAACTTGTGACGATCTCCATGTAAAACCCGTATTTGGGTAACGGACCCTTCTATGAGAGCAGTTTATGACACTGTAGACAACAGGGTGAGAGACAGGAGACTTTGGGGGTTCTGGTGACACCACGACTATCAGAGAAAAGTGAGCCTGAGAACTTCCAGCATGAATGTAAAAGTCAAAGGGAGAGCCAAGGGCTGGCTCCATCTTCAGTCAGATCAGAATGGAAAGCTCTGGGCATTTCTGTGCCCAGGCCTGTGGCTTTGCGGCCATCCTCAGAGCACCCTCCTGCCCTCCCTCAGGGCATTTAGCTCACTGTCACTGACCCAGAGCTAAACTGCCTCCTTCCCTGAAATATAACAAGAGGGAAGCCTGACTTTGGCCTTGGTTGTACCCTTCTGGCCACTTCCTCCAGCCACCAGCAAAGCTCCTGTTTTGTGAGGCTGTTGGTTCCTGCTGTGCACTGAGTCCCACAAAATAGTTTATGAGAAATGGCTATTTTTATGTGAGGAGAAAAGGCCAGTTCCTGGAAAGCTGGGGCAGCCGTAATGTCAGGTGGATGAAACAATCATTCCAGGAAGCTGCTGCCCCCAGGGACGGTCTTCACTGCACTGAAGCCACTGCCCAGCCACCTGTAGAAGTGGCACGGGGCGGGGGCTTCTGTTGGGAGAAGATGACTTATCTCCAGTCCACATTCACTGCTGTTCACCTTTTGACATTTAAGAAGGAAATCCTGAACTGGAGAGGAGACCGGAGAGGGGCATTTGATGTGGCATGGCAAACTGATTCTCAAAGTGGGTTTGCGGGAGGGAACGGGTTAGAAACGCATGTTCTCGGACCCACCCACCTGCTGAGTGGGAACCTCAGGGGTGGGGCTGGGACCTTCGCATTGCCAGCCCTTCCTCAGCTCAGAACACCCCTGCCCCGCAACCAAGCCCTTTCCTGAAGAGGCCTAGCTGGCTCCCTATCTGTTAGCTTTCCTCTATTGTACTGGTTCACTACATTCTTTATTTCTTTAATAGGACTGATCACAATTTGTATTCATTTTCTATGGTGACTGCATTGATTCTCACCTATAAGCTCATCAGCTGAAAGGGCGGCAGGGCTGTCTCTCAGTCGCCAGTGTTTATCTGGCACCTCACGCCCTGCCAGGCACAGATTGCGGGCTCATATTTTCTGACTATGAATGCATATGTGAATTCTCTTAGTTTCTCATTCACAATTTGGAGGTAGACTCTGCTTCAGAGAGCCGTGGCTAGGATGATGGCAGGCAGTGCCTGTAACTCACCTAGCCAATGTCCCTTCTATTAGAGACCTCTAATAAATGCTAGGGACCTTCCTTTCCATCATACAAGGCAGGGAAAGAAAACAGTGGTATAAAAGGCAGACTGCAGCTCTCAGGGTAGTAGTTCTGGGTCAGTGAGAGTGAACTAAATGCCCTGAGGGAGGGCAGGAGGGTGCTCTGAGGATGACTGTTAAGTCACAGGCCTTGGGCATGGAAATGCCCAGACCTTTCCATTCTGATCTGACTGAAGATGGAGCCAGCCCTTGGCTCTCACTTTGACTTTTGCATTCATGCTGGCAGTTCTCAGGCTCACTTTTCTCTGATTAGCCGTAGTGTCACCAGAACCCCCAAAGTCTCCTGTCGCTCACCCTGTTGTCTGCAGTGTCATAAACTGCTCTCGTAGAAAGGTCTGTTACCCAAATACGGGTTTTACATGGAGATCGTCAAGTAAGCAAGCTTGGGCCACAGCTTATATCCTGTTCAATTCTGTATTCCCGTCCTGAGTCAGGGCCTTTCTTTTTCTTTTTTTAATGCCTTTATTGGAGTATAACTGTTTTATAATTGTGTGTTCGTTTCTGCTTTATAACAAAGTGAATCAGCCATACATATACAAATATCCCCATATCTCCGCCCTCTTGCGTCTCCCTCCCACCCTCCCTATCCCACACCTCTAGGTGGTCACAAAGCACCGAGCTGATCTCCCTGTGCTATGCAGCTGCTTCCCACTAGCTATCTAGTTTACATTTGGTAGTATATATAAGTCCGTGCCACTCTCTCACTTCGTCCCATCTTACCCTTCTCCCTTCCTGTGTCCTCAAGTCCATTCTCTGCATTTGTGTCTTTATTCCTCTCCTGCCCCTAGTTTCTTCAGAACCATTTTTTTTAGATTCCATATATATGTGCTAGTATATGGAATTTGTTTTTCTCTTTCTGACTTACTTCACTCTGTATGACAGACTCTAGGTCCATCCACCTCACTACAAATAACTTAATTTTGTTTCTTTTTATGGCTGAGTAATATTCCATTGTATATATGTGCCACATCTTCTTCATCTGTCGATGGACACTTAGGTTGCTTCCATGTCCCGGCTATTGTAAATAGTGCTGCAATGAACATTGTGGTACATGACTCTTTTTGAATTATGGTTTTCTCAGGGTATATACCCAGTAGTGGGATTGCTGGGTCGTATGGTAGTTCTATTTTTAGTTTTTTAAGGAACCTCCATACTGTTCCCCATAGTGGCTGTATCAATTTACATTCCCACCAACAGTGCAAGAGGGTTCACTTTTCTTCACACCCTCTCCAGCATTTACTGTTTCTAGATTTTTTGATGATAGCCATTCTGACCGGTGTGAGGTGATACCTCACTGTAGTTTTGATTTGCATTTCTCTAATAATTAGTGACGTTGAGCGTCCTTTAATTTTCATGTACAAACACATGAGTGGCACACTTAGTATTTCTCTTTGCAAATAAAAATGCCACCTTGGGGCTATTCCTTAGGGACAAAAAAAAATGTCTCCCTCCCTTGGCCATTGTGACATGTAAGAAAATCTTATGTCAAAGGCACAATGCATGTTATCACTAAAGGAACATTGACTCCAAAGCATGTGCTACAGAATGCAACTGGATCAGGATTCCAGAAATGGAA
The DNA here is from genome assembly GCF_005190385.1 of Monodon monoceros. Lineage (NCBI taxonomy): Eukaryota > Metazoa > Chordata > Mammalia > Artiodactyla > Monodontidae > Monodon > Monodon monoceros. Next base: position 21,309,201 of record NW_021703782.1, on the reverse strand, counting down.
AGACCTATAGGCTGACATCAAAGCTAGGCCTTGAAGGCCGAGGAAGGTTTGCATAAGGGGGACAGTGAAGAGGAAAAAAGATGCAAAATTGACAGAAGGAACTGCCTGCACCAAGCCAGAATTTGGGCGAAAGTGTGTTGTGGGCTGATTGGGCTATAGAGGCACCAAACTTTCTGGAGGACAGGGCATGTGTCGGGGGAGTTGGGAAGACAGGGATTTCGGAGGGACACTGGGGCCATACTTAGTGCTTTACTTAAAGAATACCCACAGCGGAGTTCTCAGAAGTTAGTGAGGTGGACCCTCTGCAGATGGGGCAGGCATGCCAAGGAGAGCTTTGGGGGGTTCAGTCTGGCAGACATGGTCTTGGTGAAGCAGTGGGAATACTGAGGAAGTGTCATGGGAAAGGACTTTCAGGAAAATAAAGGACAGATCTTAGCATCTGTGGAAATAGGAGCAGGACGGGCAGCTTCAGGATGACCAGGGCTTCCCAGAAGGAAGACCCCAGAGGGTGACCTCAGGCCCACAGCTGAGCTGGAGCTCATGGTGGGAGCTGTGGGAACTTGCTGTGCCAGTGTGGGCTGCCTGCAGACTGTGGGGAATTTGGACATGACTTACAAGAAGTAATCAGGGCTCATGATGGAGAATTCTGGAATCTCTTGCATTGAATCCACATTTCAGTTTGGGGAGAGTCATCACGATAACAATGTTGAATCTTCTGTCCCAAAAATCTGGTATATCTCTTATTTATTTAACTTTGCTTCAATTTCTTTCAGTATTATTTTGCAGCTTTCAGTCTTCTTTCCCAAATACTACATGCATGTTTTAACTTGATAAAATAAAAAAATTTAAATAGTTTTTGGATGAAATTAATTTGCTGGAAAAGCTCAGCAGGTTCTGTAAGAGAAGATACCCCAGTCTTTAGCTCTGATCATAAGAAATGCATCTTCTTCATGGGACCGTCCCTTTTCGGATCCCTCCAAACCAGAGCATGCTGACCTCTTTGTTAGACCCCCTGCCTCCCTGGGACCTTCTCAGCCACGTCAGCATCTGAATCTTGTTCTAAATGGATTTTAATGGGAGAGGGACGTGCTCTGACTCAAGACGTTTATGGTCTCTCTTGTTGAGAATGGAGTGTGAGAGTTGAAGCAGGGGCCATGGGGATGTCGAATTGGACTCACCCATCTCCCTGAGGAGCGAACATTGAGCAGGTGAGCATGCTCAGGTAGAGGCATCTGCATGTCTGACTCCCAAACTTTTTGGGCTCACTCTTAAAAACCATGAAGAACCCCGAGAGTTTTGTTTGTGTGGGTGTAACTAACAATATTTACTACATGAGCTATCAAAACTAAAACAGTCTTAAAACACAAGAATTCACTTACATGCACTTGCTTGCTGGAGTGATGGACTTGTTAACGCATCATGTGGCCTCTGGAAATGTCCACTGCCCACCTGTGCACACCCATGTGAGAATGAAAGGGGCATATCACGTACTATTATTATGAAAACAGTCTTGACTTTATCCGGCCCTGAGAAGGTCTCAGGGAGCCCCCAGGAACTCCCAGGCCACACTTGAAAACTGCAGACATAGGCCAGTGCTTCCTGTCCCTCAGGAGGTGTCTCGGGGGTTGGAACAAGGGCCTCTTCCTCTGTGGCCAGGGCACACCTCTCGGCCAGCTCAGTAGGGCCATGGGCCCTGCCTCTTTTTTTTTCTTTTAATTTATTTATTATTTATTTATGGCTGCGTTGGGTCTTCGTTTCTGCGAGGGCTTTCTCTAGTTGCGGCCAGCGGGGGCCACTCTCCATCGCGATGCGCAGGCCTCTCACTATCGCGGCCTCTCTTGTTGCGGAGCACAGGCTCCAGACGTGCAGGCTCAGTAGCTGTGGCTCACGGGCCCAGTTGCTCCGTGGCATGTGGGATCTTCCCAGACCAGGGCTCGAACCCGTGTCCCCTGCGTTGGCAGGCAGATTCTCAATCACTGTGCCACCAGGTAGACCCAGCCCTGCCTCTTTTAGGAGGTCGTGAAAGTGAAGTGTCAGGTGCCCAAGGGGCCCACCCTCCTCTCTATCCAGGTTCTGAAATTGAGGAATCACTGCCGTCTTCCTCCTGACAAAGGCTACGTTAGGAACGAGGCTTGGGGTGACAGCCTGTGAGCCTTCTAATGGGCCCCAGCATTGGGCAGAACTGCTGGGCTCCTGCTGGCTGGACCAGGCCTCACTGTGCAGTGAGTAGGCCCCGCTTGGAGCAGGGAGAGGTGCAGAGGGCCTGGCCTGCATGTGCCCCCGTGTTCTCCCCCCTCTCCCCACCACCCCAGGCCAAAAGCAGAGAAGCTGGGACGTCTGTTTTGCTCCCTGTGTCCCTTGTGTCAATTGACAGCTAACTGAAGTCTGCCTGCCCTCTCAGGCACCGGATTCGTTTTCTTCCCAGTTTGAGTCCGGGGCTGCATCCTGCCTGTGATGCAGCCGAGAAAGTACCTTTGCTGTTGTTGACGTTGGGGGCAGCCTGTGGTCCCCTGTGTCCCAGCAGCCGCTGCGTCCCGCCTGTGCTCTGGTGTGGGGCTTCCCCAGCTCCTGACGTTCGGACCCCAACGGCTTCTACCTCTGGAGAATTTCTCACAACTCAGGTCCACCTGGAGGACCCATTGTGTATTTTCCAAGGGTGTGTGTGTGTGTGTGTGCTCTCACAAATGCCCATTTTACCATCACGGTGTAGTTTCTGAGTTGAGTTTTTTTAAAGTAAAATATATGTCCTGGAGGAGTTGAGTCTCTCATTTTCACAAGGTTGTGAATGACTCTAATGAATGAACTGGTCATTTCTCCGGAGAGTGGCTTCACCCAGGGGCACATGGGATGGGACAGGAGGAGAGCGGATGGATTTGGAAGCCTGGGTTGTGGGGACCTGCAGAGGGGTGTGGCATCCCGTAAGAAGCAAGAGCTCTCCCCTTGGCAGGCACCGGGAAGGCCAGCTCTGGGCCATCCCCTACCCTTGAAGATTTTCCCTGTGAGTGAAATGACTTTGGTTCTCTTTTCTTATTGACCTTACTGTTCAATCCTTCTGACTGAAACAGCTGTCCTGGGAAGGGAAGCCCAAGTCTCCCCAAGAAACTGGTCATTTCTCATCAGGACCACAAATCTGAAGACTCTTTCTTCCTGCTGAGACTCTGAACGGCCCCTCGTGAGCTCAGCACACAGTCTGTGGCAGTGTGGTCTCTCATCACCGAGAAGGCCTGCCTTTCAGGACATGGCTGTCTGTGTCTCTATCTATCAGGTTTAAAAAGATAAATAAAGGAATTTCATGCTCCTTATAAACCCAGAAACAGCAGTGATTCCCATGAAGGGTATATAAGCGTCTGGCCATGGCCAGAGGGAGTCTCTTACTAGCTCAATGCATACCTATTGATGTCTCAGTGTGTATGTACTTTTGCACAAATGGAAGCCATAGGTGGGTACTGTTTTGCACTCTGCACTTTTTTTTTACATCACAGTATGTGCTGGACACAGTTCCACATCAGCACATGTTGATTCTTCTGGTTTCTTAAGAGACCACAGTGTATTCTATAGTATGAATTGTGATTTATTTACCCAGTCTTCCCTGGATGGATGTCTGTCTAATTGTCTCCAGCAGAAATGTGATATATTTGACAGTAAGATCACAAAATTGTACTGAAGTAAGGAAATGCCACCAGATGGTAACTCAGATCCACAGGAACAATTGCAGAATCATAAAATTGGGAGTAAAGGGTTAATAGAACCACTCCATTACTGTATACGTGATCACCCTTCTTCGTATAAAGACATTAAACAACCCAATTAAAAAATGAGGAAAGGATCTGACTAAATATTTCTCCAGTGAAGATATAAAAGTGGTCAATAAACACATGAAAAGATGCACAATGTCATTGGCTAACAGGGAAATGCAAATCAAAATCACAAGGAGCTATCACTTCACACCCGCAAGGATGACTGTCATCAAAAAGACAGATAATAACAAATGCTGGTGAGGACACAGAGAAATTGGAATCATCATTCCCTGCTAGTGGGAATATACAATGGTACAGCTGCTCTGGAAAACAGTCTGGCTGTTCCTCAAAAGGTTGAACATAGAGTTAACATGTGACCAGTCAATTTCACTTCTTAGGCTACATGCAAGAGAAAGGAAACACATGTCCACAAAAAAATGTGAGTAGCCGGATTATTCAGAAGAGACAAAAAGGGGAAGTGACTCAACCGATGGATGGATAAGTAAAATGTGGCATGCTCATATGATGGTGTATTATTCAGAAATAAAAATTAATGAAGCACTGATACATGCTACAGCATGGATGAATCTTTTTTTTCCTAGTGCATGTATTTATTTATTTTATTATTATTTTTTTAACATCTTTATTGGAGTATAATTGCTTTACAATGGTGTGTTAGTTTCTGCCTTATAACAAAGTGAATCAGTTATACATATACATATGTACCCATATCTCTTCCCTCTTGCGTCTCCCTCCCTCCCACCCTCCCTATCCTACCCCTCTAGGTGGTCACAAACCACGTAGCTGATCTCCCTGTGCTATGCGGCTGCTTCCCACTAGCTATCTATTTTATGTTTGGTAGTGTATATGTGTCCATGCCACTCTCTCACTTTGTCACAGCTTACCATTCCCCCTCCCCATATCCTCAAGTCCATTCTCTAGTAGATCTGTGTCTTTATTCCCGTCTTGCCCCTAGGTTCTTCATGACCTATTTTTAAATTTTTTTTTCCCTTAGATTCCATAAATATGTGTTAGCATACAGTATTTGTTTTTCTCTTTCTGACTTAACTTCACTCTGTATGACAGACTATAGGCCCATCCACCTCACTACAAATAACTCAATTTCACTTCTCTTTATGGCTGAGTAATATTCCATTGTATATATGTGCCACATCTTCTTTATCCATTCATCTGATGATGGACACTTAGGTTGTTTACATCTCCTGGCTATTGTAAATAGAGATGCAATGAACATTGTGGTACATGACTCTTTTTGAATTATTGTTTTCTCAGGGTATATACCCAGTAGTGGGATTGCTGGGTCATATGATAGTTCTAGTTTTAGTTTTTTAAGGAACCTCATACTGTTCTCCATAGTGGCTGTATCAATTTACATTCCCAACCAACAGTGCAAGAGTGTTCCTTTTTCTCCACACCCTCTCCAGCATTTATTGTTTCTAGATTTTTTGATGATGGCCATTCTGACCATTGTGAGATGATACCTCTTTGTAGTTTTGATTTGCATTTCTCTAATGATTAATGATGTTGAGCATTCTTTCATGTGTTTGTTGGCAATCTGTATATCTTCTTTGGAGAAATGTCTATTTAGGTCTTCTGCCCATTTTTGGATTGGGTTGTTTGTTTTTTTGATATTGAGCCGCATGAGCTGCGTGTAAATTTTGGAGATGAATCCTTTGTCATTTGCTTCATTTGCAAATATTTTCTCCCATTCTGAGGGGTGTCTTTTGGTCTTGTTTATGGCTTCCTTTGCTGTTTAAAAGCTTTGAAGTTTCATTAGGTCCCATTTGTTTATTTTTGTTTTTATTTCCATTTCTGTAGGAGGTAGGTCAAAAAATATCTTGCTGTGATTTATGTCATAGAGTGTTCTGCCTGTTTTCCTCTAAGAGTATTATAGCGTCTGGCCTTATATTTAGGTCTTTAATCCACTTGAAGTTTATTTTTGTGTATGGTGTTAGGGAGTGTTCTAATTTCATACTTTTACATGGACATGTCCAGTTTTCCCAGCACCACATTTTGAAGAGGCTGTCTTTTCTCCACTGTATATTCTTATAGATAAGGTGACCATATGTGCATGGGTTTATCTCTGGGCTATCTATCCTGTTCCATTGATCTATACTTCTGTTTTTGTGCCACTACCATACTGCCTTGATTACTGTAGCTTTGTAGTATAGTCTGAAGTCAGGGAGCCTGATTTCTCCAGCTCCATTTTTCGTTCTCAAGATTGCTTTGGCTATTCAGGGTCTTTTGTGTTTCCATACAAATTGTGGCATTTTTGTTCTATTTCTGTGAAAAATGCCAGTGGTAATTTGATAGGGATTGCAATGAATCTGTAGATTGCTTTAGGTAGTAGAGTCATTTTCACAATGTTGATTCTTCCAATCCAAGAACATGGTATATCTCTCCATCTATTTGTATCATCTTTAATTTCTTTCATCAGTGTCTTATAATTTTCTGCATACATGTCTCCTTAGGTACGTTTATTCCTAGATATTTTATTCTTTTTGTTGCAATGATAAATGGGAGTGTTTTCCTAATTTCACTTTCAGATTTTTCATCATTAGTGCATAGGAATGTCAGAGATTTCTGTGCATTAATTTTATATCCTGCTACTTTACCAAATTCATTGATTAGCTCTAGTACATTTCTGGTAGCATCTTTAGGATTCTCTATGTATAGTATCATGTCATCTGCAAACAGTGACAACTTTACTTCTTCTTTTCCCATTTGGATTCCTTTTATTTCTTTTTCTTCTCTGATTGTGGGGCAAAAACTTCCAAAACTATGTTGAATAATAGTGGTGAGAGTGGGCAACCTTGTCTTGTTCCTGATCTTAGTGGAAATGGTTTCAGTTCTTCACCATTGAGGATGATGTTGGCTGTGGGTTTGTCATATATGGCCTTTATTATGTTAAGGAAAGTTCCCTCTATGCCTACTTTCTGCAGGGTTTTTATCATAAATGGGTGTTGAATTTTGTCGAAAGCTTTCTCTGCATCTGTTGAGATGACCATATGGTTTTTCTCCTTCAATTTGTTAATATGGTGTATGATGTTGATCGATTTGCATATATTGAAGAATCCTTGCATTCCTGGAATAAACCCCACTTGATCATGGTGTATGATCCTTTTAATATGCTGTTGGATTCTTTTTGCTAGTATTTTGTTGAGGAGTTTTGCATCTGTGTTCATCTGTGTTCATCTGTATCAGGGTGATGGTGGCCTCGTAGAATGACTTTGGGAGTGTTCCTCCCTCTGCTATATTTTGGAAGAATTTGAGAAGGATAGGTGTTAGCTCTTCTCTAAATGTTTGATAGAATTTGCCTGTGAAGCCATCTGGTCCTGTGCTTTCGTTTGTTGGAAGATTTTTAATCACAGTTTCAGTTTCAGTGCTTGTGATTGGTCTGTTCATATTTTCTATTTCTTCCTGGTTCAGTCTCGGCAGGTTGTGCATTTCTAAGAATTTGTCCATTTCTTCCAGATTGTCCATTTTATTGGCATAGAGTTGCTTGTAGTAATCTCTCATGATCCTTTGTATTTCTGCAGTGTCAGTTGTTACTACTCCTTTTTCATTTCTAATTCTATTGATTTGAGTCTTCTCCCTTTTTTTCTTGATGAGCCTGGCTAATGGTTTATCAATTTTGTTTATCTTCTCAAAGAACCAGCTTTTAGTTTTATTCATCTTTGTTATCGTTTTCTTCATTTCTTTTTATTTATTTCTGATCTGGTTTTTATGATTTCTTTCCTTTTGCTAACTTTGGGGTTTTTTTGTTCTTCTTTCTCTAATTGCTTTAGGTTCAAGGTTAGGTTGTTTTTTTGGGATGTTTCCTCTTTCTTAAGGTAGGATTGTATTGCTATAAACGTCCCTGTTAGAACTGCTTTTGCTGCATCCCATAGGTTTTGGATCGTTGTGTCTCCATTGCCATTTGTTTCTAGGTGTTTTTCAATTTCCTCTTTGATTTCTTCAGTGATCACTTGGTTATTAAGTAGTGTATTGTTTAGCCTCCATGTGTTTGTATTTTTTACAGATTTTTTTCCTGTAATTGATATCTAGTCTCATAGCGTTGTGGTCGGAAAAGATAACTGATATGATTTCAATTTTCTTAAATTTATGAAGGCTTGATTTGTGACCCAAGATATGATCTATCCTGGAGAATGTTCCATGAGCACTTGAGAAGAATGTGTATTCTGTTGTCTTTGGATGGAGTGTCCTATAAATATGAATTAAGTCCATCTTGTTTAATGTATCATTTAAAGCTTGTGTTTCCTTATTTATTTTCATTTTGGATGATCTGTCCATTGGTGAAAGTGGGTTGTTAAAGTCTCTTACTACGATTGTGTTACGTTGATTTCCCCTTTTATGGCTGTTAGTATTTGCCTTATGTATTGAGGTGCTCCTATGTTGGGTGTATAAATATTTACAATTGTTATATCTTCTTCTTGGATTGATCCCTTGATCATTATGTAGTGTCCTTCTTTGTCTCTTGTAATAGTCTTTATTTTAAAGTCTATTTTGTCTGATATGAGAATTGCTACTCCAGCTTTCTTTTGATTTCCATTTGCATCAAATATCTTTTTCCATCCACTCACTTTCAGTCTGTATGTGTCCCTAGGTCTGAAGTGGGTCTGTTGTAGACAGCATATATATGGGTCTTGTTTTTTTATCCATTCAGCCACTCTATGTCTTTTGGTTGGAGTAGTTAATCCACTTACATTTAAGGTAATTATCAATATGTATGTTCCTATTCCCATTTTCTTAATTGTTTTGGGTTAGTTATTGTAGGTGTTTTCCTTCTGTTGTGTTTTCTGCCTCAAGAAGTTCCTCTAGCATTTGTTAAGCTGGTTTGGTGGTGCTGAATTCTCTTAGATTTTGCTTGTCTGTAAAGGTTTTAATTTCTCCATCAAACCTGAATGAGATCCTTGCTAGGTAGAGTAATCTTGGTTGTAGGTTCTTCTCCTTCATCACTTTAAATATGTCCTGCCACTCCCTTCTGGCTTGCAGAGTTTCTGCTGAAATATCAGCTGTTAACCTTACGGGGATTCCCTTGTGTGTTATTTGTTGTTTTTCCCTTGCTGCTTTTAATATTTTTTTCTTTGTACTTAATTTTTGATAGTTTGATCAGTATGTATCGTGGTGTGTTTCTCCTTGGATTTGTCCTGTATGGGACTCTCTGTGCTTCCTGGACTTGATTAACTATTTCCTTTCCCATATTAGGGAAGTTTTCAATTATAATCTCTTCAAATATTTTCTTACTCCCTCTCTTTTTCTCTTCTTTTTCTGGAACCCCTATAATTCGAATGTTGGTGCATTTAATGTTGTCCCAGAAGTCTCTGAGACTGTCCTAAGTTCTTTTCATTCTTTTTTCTTTATTCTGCTCTGCAGTAGTTATTTCCACTATTTTATCTTCCAGGTCACTTATCCATTCTTCTGCTTCAGTTATTCTGCTATTGATCCCTTCTAGAGAATTTTAAATTTCATTTATTGTGTTGTTCATCATTGTTTGTTTGCTCTTTAGTTCTTCTAGGTCCTTGTTAAACGTTTCCTGTATTTTCTCTATTTTATTTCCAAGATTTTGGATCGTCTTTATTATCATTATTATGAATTCTTTTTCAGGTAGACTGCCTATTTCCACTTCACTTGTTAGGTCTGGTGGGTTTTTACCTTGCTCCTTCATCTGCTGTGTGTTTTTCTGTCTTCTCATTTTGCTTAACTTACTGTGTTTGGGGTCTCCTTTTCATAGTCTGCAGGTTTGTAGTTCCCGTTGTTTTGGTGTCTGTCCGCAGTGGGAAAGGTTGGTTCAGTGGGTTGTGTAAGCTTCCCGGTGGAGAGGACTAGTGCCTCTGTTCTGGTGGATGAGGCTGGATCTTGTCTTTCTGGTGGGCAGGTCCACATCTTGTGGTGTGTTTTGGGGTGTCTATGGCCTTATTATGATTTTAGGCAGACTCTCTGCTAATGGATGGGGCAGTGTTCCTGTCTTGCTAGTTGTTTGACAAAGGGTGTCCAGCACTGTAGCTTGCTGGTTGTTGAGTGAAGCTGGGTCTTGGCATTGAGGTGGAGATATCTGGGAGACTTTTGCCATTTGATATTATGTGGAGCTGGGAGGTCTCTTGTGGACCAGTGTCCTGAAGTTGCCTCTCCCACCTCAGAGGCACAGCACTGACTCCTGGCTGTAGCAAGAGCCTTTCATCCACATGGCTCAGAATAAAAGGGAGAAAAAATAGAAAGAAAGAAACAAAGAGGATAAAATAAAGTAAAATAACGTTATTAAATTAAAAAATAAATATTAAGAAAAAATTTTTAAAAAGTAAAAAAAAAGAAGAAAAAAAACGGATTGACAGAACCCTAGGACAGATGGTGAAAGCAAAGCTATACAGACAAAATCACACACAGAAGCATACACATACACACTCACAAAAAGAGAAAAAAAAAGTGGAAAAAATAATATATCTTTACTCCCAAAGTCCACCTCCTCAATTTGGGATAATTCGTTGTCGTTGCCCACGAAAGGGCTTCCAGTGTGTGGGAACATTTCCTCCTTCACAACTCCATCCCACTGGTGCAGGTCCTGTCCCTATCCTTTTGTCTCTGTTTATTCTTTTTTCTTTTGCCCTACCCAGGTACGTGGGGAGTTCCTTGCCTTTTGGGAGGTCTGAGGTCTTCTGCCAGCGTTCAGTGGGTGTTCTGTAGGAGTTGTTCCACGTGTCGATGTATTTCTGATGTATCTGTGGGGAGGAAGGTGATCTCTGCATCTTATTCTTCTGCTATCTTGAAGCTCTTTCTCAGCATAGATGAATCTTGAAGAGATTATGCTAAGTGAAAGAAGTTAGTCCAGAAAGACCACATATTGGATAATTCACTTTATATGAAACATCCAGAATGGGTGAATCTAAAGAGTCAGAAAATAGAGTAGTGGTTGTCTAGGGCTGGAATGGGAAAGTTTAGGGCAAAATGGGCAGGGACTGCTGATGGATATGGGATTTCTTTTGGGGATAATGAAAATGTTCTAAAAGTGATTGTGATAATGTTTGCACAAGCCTGTGAATATACTAAAAACCCTTGAACTGTTCTGTTAAAATGAGTGAATTATATAGTATGTGAACTATATCTCAACAAGTTGCTATACATTATAATTAATAATAAACTGACCTAACATCTTTCTATTTCTGTCTATCAATCTGTCGTCTATCTATCCATTTCGTGTCAACATTGGCTTCATGACCAGTTGCTGAACTTACTGTTTCCCATACATGTTTTCTCATTGGATGGTTTATATTTATGTATGTTTACCAGCTTTCCTCTGCTTTTTTCCCCCTACTGTTTTATTTAGGGTGTGCTATTTGTTTTAATGCTATGATTTAGCTCTTAGATTATTACAGGATACCGAGTCTGGGTTTTTATGGAGCTAGACGAGGAGAGAACATCTCTCAGCCATGATGCAGTGACAGATGGGACCAGGGTCTTCACTTCAAGGGAGAGGCGGGTGTCTTCCTTTGATGTGGGGAGGGTCGCATTTCAAAGGAGAGGCAGATCAGCGCCATTGTTTGGAGTGTGACTGCTGTGGGAATGGCACAGAAGGATGTTGAGAAGCCACAGGGTGGCTGGGTACATATGATGACTCCACTCTCCCTTCCTAGACTGTCTTCCTGCACAGCAGAGACAGGAAAGCTCAAATGCATGATTCTGAGATCCCTTTCAGGTCGGGCTTCTCTGTTCGACTTAGGTTTAAATGTCACACGCTTTGGCCTTAGATTTGCAACACAGAGGGCTGTGAAGGCTGCACTTCTGCTGCATCTGCTGTTTCTGCTGAGAATCATGGTGGTGGAGACGCTGCCTTACTGGTGGAGGGATGAGCAGGGCAGGGTCCAGTCTCTGGGATTGTGAAGACTGACCAGCAGGACACAGGGCACCCATTCGACGGGTTACAGCAGGGTGGTGTGACCCTGCAGGTGGCAGCTGTCTTCCCAGTCAGACCACGTCCTGATCCTAGTGGCTTTCCAATGGAGGCAACTTCTTGGTCGTGGCCTTCTCCATCTTGGCGGTGGCAGGGTGGTGCTTTCTGATTGTGGAGGGGGCAGCAGCCCCTCCCTGACCCAGTCAGCTAGTCTGCTTTGGGAGTTGTTCCAAAAGCTCATCCTGGCGTCTGTTTCCCCAGTCCTGCCTGGGCTTCTGTGAGCCACTCAACAGCCCACGATGAATCTTTTTCTGTACTAAATGAGCTAGAGAGGATTCTAGTTTTTGTAACTGAACCCTGACCGATACAGTGAATTACATAAGTGGATTTCCTAACACTGAACCATTTTTGCCTTACTGGAATGAACTCAACTTGGGTAGAGTGTGTTCTCCTTCTAAAATACTACTGAATTATATTTGCTAAGATGTTGACATTGCTTTCTTATGTAAGGCTGGTCTATTTCTGTTTCATATTAGTCAAATGTAAGTATTAGTATCTTGATGACCTTGAAAAAAAGAATCTGGAAGATTTCTTTCTTTGTTGTATTCTAGAAAAGATTAAGTGTTAGTGAAATTATTTATTCCTTGAAAATTTTCAAGATTTCCCACATAAAACTATCTAAATAAGGCATTTTGGGGTCCAGGTAGGTTTTAGCTAGCTTAGGCAATTTCTTCCATGGTTATTGACTTATTAGGTTTCCAATTTCTTTTGATGTCACCTTGGCAAATATATGTTTACCTAAATTATAGTCTATTCTACAGTAGACTAATTGATCCATCTCATAAAATTATTAGTTCTGTTTAGTAATATAAATATGAATGGCTTACAAATTTTTCTCTGAATATTATTTTGTATGGTTTTTTTGTAACATATAGTTGGGTTTTCTTTATTAACCTATTCTGAATTTCTTTCTATTTTAAGCAAATAAGTTTATCTCACGTTTATGAACATAGCAAATCAATTTGGTCTTAATTTTATCTCATATCTACTGTTTACTTAAAAATGTTTCTTTTCCTTTCTGTCTTTTGTTCCATAGTCTTCTTGCTTACTTTGGTAATTTAGAATACATTTTTCTTATTTTGGTTATCTTTAAATGATGTCAAAAGGTCTGTATTTTGAGTTACCATTGTTAGAAGCAGCAACAAGAACAACAGTATTTATTGAAACCTCACTAAAAACCATGAGCAAATTAGCTCACCTTTACCCCTTCTCATCTTTCATTCCTCCATCACCATGTGTAGACTTTTGTCCCTCTCCAATATGGATATGTACAATGTGGATATATTTTGAAAACATGAATGAGATTTAAAATTTTCTACTAATTAATATTAGTAAAACTAATAATTCTTATTAATCATGTTGCAGCCCTTACACATTAATTTTAAGCTATAAGTCTTTTTCACTGGGAAAGGAGAGAATTGTTTCAAGAAAGGGTATGACATAGAGAAGTTTCCAATTGCCAGAAAGAAGAATCAGATAGACCTGATTCCAGGAAAATGGCCTGAGGGATAACGAAGAGCAGTTGGTCAGCTATGTGTTTTCTGGCTTTGTTCTCTCCAGACAAAAATGATGCAGGTAAGGGGCTCTCAGAAGAGTGGATCCCAATTCCTTTTGGGTCTTTTGGGTCTTTTGGAGGATACCAACCAAGGAGGGCCTTGCATAAATCTGGGAAAGCTTCAGTAGAGAGGAAATGTCAGTTTTGCATGTTTAGGCTGTGAGAGATGGTGTGGGCAATACCACATCCCACCCCCACCCCCTTCCTGCCCACTGTACCCTTGGTCCCAGCACCATGAGTGAGTTGTAGAAGTTTCCCTTTCATCTCCCTGGGAACAGAGAGAGGAGCTTAGAATTGAAAGTCAGCAAGCCTATGGTGGGTTGACATGGCAAAAGGCAAAATGACCTGGTGATACACATATTTTTTTTTTGAAATATGCTTTAAAATTTTTAGGTATAAGGCATATTTTCAGTTATTTTATTGGCATTGGTTTCTGATTTTGTCATCTGATTGACAGAGAATGTGGTCTACATGATATTGACTTTGGAGTATGTGTTGAGACTTCTTTTGTGGTCAAGTGGGTGGTCTCTTTTAGAAAACATTTCATGCATACTTGAAATGGATGTTGCATTTTCCATTTATTGGATGCAGTGTCCTGCATATGTCTCCTAGATTGGTATACTCAGCAGGATTCCTAACTTTTTTTTTTTTTTTTGGTCTGCTTCATTTTCTGAGAGAGTAATACAATCTCTTAGTATGATTGTATATTTTTCACTTTCTTCTGGAAATTATGTTAATTTTTGTTTTAATTCTTTTGAGGCTATGCTGTTAGCTCTCCCCAAGGATAGTAGTATTATAAATTCTTGAGAAGTTATTCTTTTTATAATTAAGTTAAGACTTTTTATTACTCTTTTGCTTTACTGTCTGTAATGTCTGAGCTACCCAGTCTGTGGTATTCTGTTATGGAAGCCCCAGCAGGCTCATGTAACTATGATTAGCTTTATAAGAAACTGTTAAACTGTCTTCCAAAGTGGCTGTGCCATTTTGCATTCCCACCAACAATGAATGAGAGTTCCTGTTGTTCCACATACTCACCACCATTTGGATTTTAGCTATTTTAATAGGTGTGTAGTCTTATTGTTATTTTAATTTGTAATTCTATGATGACAAATTATGTTGATCATCTTTTCATATGCTTATTTGCCATCTGTATATCTTCCTTCGTGAGATGTCTGTCCAGGTTCTGTAGTCATTTTTAAACAAGTAGTTTGTTTTATTAATACTGAATTTTAAGAGTATTTTTGGGTATACAAGCATACCTCATTTTATTGTGCTTTACTTTATTGAGCTTCGCAGATATTGCATTTTTTACAAATTGAAGGTTTGTGGCAACTGGGCTCTGAGCAAGTACATCGGTGCCATTTTTCCAACATCATTTGCTCACTTCATGTGTCTGTGTGACAATTTGGTAATTCTTGCAACATTTCAAACTTTTTCTTCATCATTATATTTGTTACAGTGATCTGTGTTCAAAGATCTTTGCTGTCACTATTGCAAAAGGATTGACTCACTAATGCTCAAATGATAACAGTTTTAGCAAGAAAGTATTTTAATTAAAGTATGTATATTCTCTATTTAGACATAACACTGTTACACACTTAATAGACTACATAACTTTTATGTGCACTGGAAAACCAAAAAATTCTTGTGACTGACTTTATTGCCATATTTGCTTTATTGGGATGGTCTGGAATGGAACTTGTAATATTTCCAAGGTATGCCTGTGTTTGGGCTTTGAGTCCTTTACCAGACATGTTTTGCAAACGGTTTATCTGTTACTCTCTTAACAATGTATTTTGCAGAGCAGAAGTTTTAAATTTTAATATAGTCTAAGTTTTATTTTCATAGGTTGTGCTTTTGGTCTATCTAAAAACGCATTACCAAACCCCAAATCACCTACAAATTTTCTTATCTTTTCTTCTAGAAATTTTATAGTCTTACACTTTAGGTCTTTGATCTTAGTGTTAATTTTTGTGAAAGGTGTAAGGTATGTGTTAGTTTCATTATTTTTTGTGCATGTTAGATTTCATTAATGAACATCCGGTTGTTTCAGCATCATTTGTTAAAAAAGACTATCATTTCTCCACTAAATCCCTTTGGTAATTTATTAAAGACCAGTTGACTATATTTGTGTCAGCTATTTCTAGGCTCTCTATTCTGTTCCATTGATTTTGTCTTTTCTTTCATCAGTACCATGCTGTCTTGATTACAGTAGCTCTATAGTAAGTATTTAAATCAAGTAGTGTCAGTCCTTCAACTTTGTTCTGCTGCTGCTGCTCCTCCTCTACTTCCTCTTCCTCCTCTTTCATGTTAAATACTGTTTTGGCTATTTTAGATCTTTCGCTATTCCCTATAAACTTTAGACCCTGACACTATAGTTTGCTGACATTTTTTTTTTTTTTTTTTTTTTTTTTTTTGCGGTACGCGGGCCTCTCACTGTTGTGGCCTCTCCCACTGCGGAGCACAGGCTCCGGACGCACAGGCTCAGCGGCCATGGCTCACGGGCCCAGCTGCTCCGCGGCACGTGGGACCTTCTTGGACTGGGGCACGAACCCGTGTCCCCTGCATAGGCAGGCGGACTCTCAATCACTGCGCCACCAGGGAAGCCCTTTGCTGACATTTTATTGCTATTTCATCGAATCTATAATCAAGATGGGAAGAACTGACCTCTTAACAATGTCGAGTCTTCCAACCAGGATCTTTTATTTTTTCCCTAATAGTTTGTCATTTTCTGCATATAGATCCTGTAAATTTTTGTTAGATTTATATATAAATCCATTTGTATTGCTATTCTGAATGACACTGTGTTTTTAATTTCAAATTCTAATTGTTCATTGCTGGTATAGGAAAGTGATTGACTTTTTCTATTAGCCTTGTATCCTGAAACTTTGCTATGCTCACTTACTACTTCCAAGAGGTGTGTTTTTCTGTTGTTGTTGTTTATTCTTAGGGATTTTCTACATAGACAACTATGTTACCTGTGAGCAAATCAGTTTTATTTCTTTCTTCCTAATTCATATATCTTTTATTTCCTTTTCTTCTCCTATTGCACTAGTTAGCACTTCCAATACAATATTGAGTAGGAGTGGAAAGAGGAGACATCTTTGCCTTATCTCACATCTTAGGGAGAAAGCATCTAGTTTCTCACCATTAACTATGATATTAGCTATAGTGGCTTTTTGTTTTGTTTGTGTGTGTGTGTGTTTGGTACATGTTCTTTATCAAGGTGAGGAAGTTCTACTCTACTCCTACTATGCTGAAATTGTTTTTTTTTTTATCATGGATGGATGTGTTTTTTTTAATGCTTTTTCTGCATCAATTGATTTGTTCATATAATTTTTCTTCTTTTGCCTGTTGATGTGGTAGATTATATTAATTGATTTTCTAATATTGAATAAGTCTTGTGTACCTCACAATCTCACTTGGCCATGTTCTATAATTAAAATTTTTACCAATTATTTGAATGACTATTCAAATAAGATTCTTACATTGGAAAAGATCACTATGCCTTATAACTCTCTTTTAATCTATAGCTTCCCTCTTTATCTTTCTTGCTTATTTTCTCAAATTTAGTTATTTGCCTCATAGAATTCCCAACAGTTAGGATCTTGTTGATTTCCTCCCCATATTTTTATTTACCTTGTTCTTCTGTCTTTGGTATTTCCTATATATTGGTAATTGAATTCAGAGGCTTATTTTACCTTTAGATTGAATTGATTGATTTGTTTGGGGGAGAGGCTATTTCACAGATGGTGTGTACTTCCATCAGACAGTACATGATATCTACTTGTCTCTCTTTGTGATATCAAAAGCCACTGAAGTTCATTTCCCCAATACATAACCTCATTAATGGTACAAAATTTGATTTCTATTTCTAGCATTCTTTCATCATTCATCAGCTGGAATATTTCTATAAAGAGGAAATTTTCTCTCATTAGCTACTTGATACCCAGTGAAAAGTTTATATAGGGAAGGCAGGATAAATCTTTGATGCTTTCCCTTTATTTACCAGTTTTCAAGATAATGAGTTAATTCCTGTAATAACTTTTGAAAAAAAATACCATTATGTATTCAAGGATTTAAATACCTTGTTGTGTTTTAATCTACAGCCCTTATGATCTTTGTTGTTGCTCTTACTGTCCCTTCTATGGCCATGAGATCCCATTCTCAATGGCTCCTGATTCATTTTTGCACAACCCTCATAGTTTTATTAGCATCCTTGCTTTCAGAAAAAAGCAATTGTTCCTGTCCCATCTTGTACATTTGCTGCCCCAGGTGTGGAGTCAGCCATTCCTCAAGGAGCCTTGGTCCTTTTTAGTGGGAAATTCAGAGATTGCAATCTGCATGCTTAGCAGAGTTTTAACAAGAAAATGGAAGTGGCATGTGGAGACCAAGCCTGAGCAGAGTGGGGGCCCAGATCACATGTGGGAGGCCTGAGTCACGTGTATCCTGGGTTGTGAAAATATTCCCACGGAATGGCTTTGTTTTTCTTCTGCTGGGAGGCCCCAGGTTTCACCCATCCAGGGCAATTTTTACATTCATTTCTTGGCTTAAGATCCCCTGAACCATATGAACAGTGCAAATTTGGAATCCTTACATGC
This sequence comes from Monodon monoceros, assembly GCF_005190385.1. Lineage (NCBI taxonomy): Eukaryota > Metazoa > Chordata > Mammalia > Artiodactyla > Monodontidae > Monodon > Monodon monoceros. Next base: position 21,291,342 of record NW_021703782.1, on the reverse strand, counting down.
ATGTGGTACAGCTTGAGGGTTTGATTTCTCATGGGAAACCTTTTTCTTCCCATTCAGAGCTGCAGGCAGATGGCAATCCTGCTTGACACATCCCAGCACTGGCAGCTGGAATTCCTCTAACCTCCTCTTTTCACAGGGAGGGATGGTCATTTATGGATAGCCCTTCCGTTCTCACAGCTAGATGCTGGGATCTTGGTTGCCTGGGTGGGTCCACATCCTACCTCCCACCCAGAATATCACTGGGCATGTTTCCAGGTTGTGGGGCATGGAGAAGCATAGGTTTTTGCTCCTGTTTGAGTCTCTCTGCTTCATTTCTGGTACCTAAGGACTGACTCTTCTCTCTTCTGAGCTGGGCTAGAGGTTTTTTTTTTTTTTTTTTTTTGCGAGCCTCTCACTGTTGTGGCCTCTCCCATTGCAGAGCACAGGCTCCAGATGCGCAGGCTCAGCGGCCTTGGCTCACGGGCCCAGCCGCTCTGCGGCATGTGGTATCTTCCTGGACCAGGGCACGAACCTGTGTCCCCTGCATCAGCAGGCGGACTCCCAACCACTGCGCCACCAGGGAAGCCTCTGGGCTAGAGGTTTTTGAGACAGTCATATGCAGCATTTAAAAATCTGTTCCCCCTTCCACCTTCTTATTAACAATGGCACCATAAAATTCTATGGTCTGTAGCTTTTTGTATCTCTGATGGGGTCGCATTTTATCAATGAGAGTGGGGCATGAGAAACAGGTGTTTCTCCTGGGGTGCTGGCTCCCAGCTGATTCCCTGTGTGGGAGAAAGACACCTCCGTGACATTTCACACATCAGATACAGTGACCTGCATGGACCTTCTTACCTCCAAGAGGCTGGGTAGGCAACCTGTGTCCATTCTTTAAACACCTGCCTCAGCGTTATGTGGGCTCCTGGTGTGTGGCTTTGCCCTCATGGAGGGAGAGTTGTGTCTCCTTCTGAGCACTTGCCAGGCGTCTTGGCTGGAGTCTTCTCTGCCATCTTCCCATTTGTTACCAGATCACTTTTTTAAAAAGACATTTTTAAGAACATTACTACTAAATAACTCTTGCTTCCTTATCATCAAACTCTATTGTCCTCTGAAGGAACCACAGACACTTGCCTTCAGAGATATCAGTGTCAAGCAATGCCTGGGGGTCATTTGGGATAACACTTGACCCACTGGTGAGCCCGGGTGGATGGAGCAATGAAGCTCTCTGGGACTCTTCCCAGACATGAGCACAAAGGCCTGTATTCTTTTCTTTTCAGTGTGTGCTGTTTCCTCTGACATGTTTTAGTACTGATTAGGGACTGATGGGTCCCTCTGTTCTTAATTAAAAGTGGTTGTATGTAAATGTTCCACATTTCTATTTTGTTTTTCCCCAAACTTAAAAAGGCAGAGGCCCTAGCAGACAGACTCAAAATCTCATACCGTGGTCCATACTTCTTCCTGGGAAAAAGGGCCACTTAAGCGGGACTTTGGCAGATCACATTTCCATCTAATTTTAATAGTACAAAAGTCTTCTCAAATGTAGGTGTCAAGTAGCAATGGACTATGCATATCCATAGCGGATGCTGATGTGTCCTGGGGACTCACCCAGCATATGGTTTCTAAGCAGCCAGCTGGTGATGCGCTCATCACAGCTCTGTATAAATGGTGCATTTGCAAGAAAAAAACCCGAGAGATTTTCTGACCTAGTAACTGTTGCTTAGAGACTTCACAAAACCTAGAATTCAGGAAAGGGCGTTGGTGAAAGGGAACAAACACTAGACCTGGATACAAAAGATGTAGGTGAAAGTGCCAGTCCCAGTATTGGGGTGTGATCCTGGTACATTTGTTTGAATTTATTACAACCTTGTTTCCTCAGCAGGCCAGCTCAGGATCGAGGGATACCTACTTCGTGGGAATGCGCTGTGGATCAAAGGATACCACCAGGAGGAGAGGTGGGAATGTGCTCAGCATCCGGCACCTGAGGCTAGACAATGAACTTGACAGCAGGTCAGACCTCCTAGAATGGCTGTTTAAGACATGCTTTGTGGTTCCAAGCAGCACAGTTTTTAGATCACCACCTCTCCTCCGTGCCGGACTCTTTCAGACTCACCTCCATCATATGCAGCACCTGCTAGGTTCTCAATAACGGCTTGTTCATGGGTGAGCGGGGGTCCGATGCAAAATATGACCGTGACCAGCGTGACTTTGTCCCTTTTTGTTCAATACAAGAATCACACTGCATTGAAGCTGATGATATGTCAATCGATGCAGGCAAGCAAAGCAGACCTCTTTGTGTATGGAAAGTTCTATTCTTTCTTCCTCAGCATTCACACCTATGCCTTCCACTCAACATGGGCAGATCCGTCCCTCAGGGGCTAACGATATTTGGTTCCTGCTTCAATACTGAAGTTTGGATGGCGAAGGATACCCTGTCCTGACCACTTATTACTTGCTGGACTACTTTCCTGCTGCTGGAAATGGAGACACAAAAGAAAGGTCTGAACTCTCCTGGGGCCGGAGCTTGAAACTTCTAAGAATATTCCACGGATCCTGCAGAAATATGGGTCAGTGGTCCCCTTTGAAAAGAGATGGACACAAATGAATTTATTTTGCCTAAAGCTTGTTTTTAGATCACGGTGGAAAGACTGTTGGCTTTCAACTAAAAGTGACCAAACTGCAAATTTGTTTTTGCCTAGACCAAACAAGCTCCTTGCACCTCCTGAGACTCGGTTTCTTCATCTGTAAATAGGGGATGGGAATCTTTCCTTGACAAAGTTGATTGCTGGGTCTGTGAAATGATGATAATTGGTGAGCATTGCTCATCCCTTCCACACAATTGGGTTGACACCAGATGGATTTATTCCACCACTGTTGTCCAGCTTCCCTGAAATGCCTTTTCCTGTGGAACAGAAAGCCTGGGTCATCTTACATATTTTCCTCTGCAGTTAGGTCCCAGTACACTGAAAGTAATATTCAGCTCCCATTTCACGGACTCCAAGTTTTACATGAATGGAGACTTCATGTATTTGTTATATCTGACTAGAAAACTTCCAAGTCCCAATAAAGGACTTCTAGTGAAAACTGTCAAGAGATTTTAGCTTCAAATCCAGAAACAGTTAAATCAACCAATGCCATCGAGCAGCACTCTATCCCAGAAAGTTGAATGTCACAGGCTTCAGAGTTTGTCTGCAAGTGGCATGTAGTTTGGTCAGCAGAAGAGTAAAAATGTTGGTTAATTGCTTGAATCTTTTTCTCCTTCCTTCTTCTAAATGCATTTCGATTGGCTTTTACCAGTAATTTTTTTCTCCCCAGGAACACTGGCTGTCTCATAGGTTACCATGGGGCACCGTGTATTTGGGGGTGTGCAGGGCTTACTGGGGGAACCCTGCATTTGGTGGTGTGCAGGGGTTACTGGCGGCACCCTGCGTTTGGGGGTGTGCAGGGGTTACTGGGGGCACCCTGCGTCTGGGGGTCTGCAGAGGTTACTGGG